>NC_056429.1:57752795-58087466 GCF_018296145.1 Oncorhynchus tshawytscha
GGCTGATCTACCTTGGAGGCCATGGCTTCCACACTCTGTCTGCATGTCCTCTCTATGTCCAGGTACTCTTGAATGCTGTTGACCTCTTCAATGACCATGTGGGACACTGTTGGAGAGCGACAGAAACAACACTGTTAATCATCTCCAAACCAGCATAAACATCGCGCATCGCAGTTTTCCTTTATCTGCGATTAATTGACACAAGGAATGGTGCTGCAATGGCTAGCAGCCGTTTTAAGGGTTCCTGACCAATTCTGCTATTTTATGTTGTTTTTTTAGCTGATCTTAACTGTTTTAGTACATAATGTTACCGCCATTGTTTCCTATGGCCGAAAATAGCTTCTGGACATCAGATCAGCAATCATTAACCTCGATTTGAATGTGGATTTCTACTTCAACGAGTCGGAATCACAGCACATGCTCACCCCGGACCAGGCCATAATGCCCAAGACCGGAAAAAAATGTGGCTTAAACGAAGCCGTTGTGCGGGAACCCTGATGAAACTACAGTATGTCCGCTAGTACATAAACCGCTGCAACCCTCCAGTCTATTGGCGGACGTACAATCACTGCAAAACAAACAGTACGAGCGCTGTTCGAGACTATCCTATCAAGAGAGTTTTCATCTATATTTTTTGTTTATTTACCCCCACAAACAGATGTTGGCACTAAGACCGCACTCAACGAGCTGGCCAAATGCAAACAAGAAAATGTTCATCCAGAGGCGACGCTCCTAGTGGTCAGTGATTTTAATACAGGGAAACGGAAATCCGTTGTACCTCATTTCTACCAGCATGCAACTAGAGGCGAAAAAACTCCAGATCATTTTTACTCCATACACAGAAACACATACAAAGCTATCCCTCGCCCTCCATTTGGCAAATCTGACCATAACTCTATCCTCCTGATTCCTGATTACAAACAAAAACTCCAACAGGAAGTACCAGTGACGTGCTCAATATGGATGTGGTCCAATGAAGCAGATGCTAAGCTACGGGACTATTTCCATAGCACAGACTGGAATATGTTCTGGGATTCATCCGATGGCATTACGTTTCCCACATCAGTCCCCGGCTTCATTAATAAGTGCATCAACGACATCATCCCCACAGTGACTATCAAATCAAAATCAAATCAAATGTATTTATATAGCCCTTCTTACGTCAGATGATATCTCAAAGTGCTGTACAGAAACCCAGCCTAAAACCCCAAACAGCAAGCAATGCAGGTGTAGAAACACGGTGGCTAGGAAAACCTCCCTACAAAGGCCAAAACCTAGGAAGAAACCTAGAGAGGAACCAGGCTATGAGGGGTGGCCAGTCCTCTTCTGGCTGTGCAGGGTGGAGATTATAACAGAACATGGCCAAGATGTTCAAATGTTTATAAATGACAAGCATGGTCAAATAATAATAATCACAGTAGTTGTCGAGGGTGCAGCAAGTCAGCACCTCCGGTGTAAATGTCAGGTGGCTTTTCATAGCCGATCATTAAGAGTATCTCTACCTCTCCTGCTGTCTCTAGAGAGTTGAAAACAGCAGGTCTGGGACAGGTAGCACGTCCAGTGAACAGGTCAGGGTTCCATAGCCGCAGGCAGAACAGTTGAAACTGGAGCAGCAGCACGGCCAGGTGGACTGGGGACAGCAAGGAGTCACCATGCCACGTAGTCCTGAGGCATGGTCCTGGGGCTCAGGTCCTCCGAGAGAGAGAGAGAGAAAGAAAGAGAGAAAGAGAGAATTAGAGAGAGCATACTTAAATTCACACAGGACACCGGATAAGACAGGAGAAATACTCCAGATATAACAAACTGACCCTACCCCCCCGACACAAACTACTGCAGCATAAATACTGGAGGCTGAGACAGGAAGGGTCAGGAGACACTGTGGCCCCATCAGATGATACCCCCGGACAGGGCCAAACAGGAAGGATATAACCCCACCCACTTTGCCAAAGCACAGCCCCCATACCACTAGAGGGATATCTTATACCACCAACTTACCATCCTGAGACAAGGCCGAGTATAGCCCACAAAGATCTCCGCCACGGCACAACCCAAGGGGAGCACCAACCCAGACAGGAAGATCACGTCAGTGACTCAACCCACTCAAGTGACGCACCCCTCCTAGGGACGGCATGAAAGAGCACCAGTAAGCCAGTGACTCAGTCCCTGTAATAGGGTTAGAGGCAGAGAATCCCAGTGGAGAGAGGGGAACCGGCCAGGCAGAGACAGCAAGGGCGGTTTGTTGCTCCAGAGTCTTTCTGTTCACCTTCACACTCCTGGGCCAGACTACACTCAATCATAGGACCTACTGAAGAGATGAGTCTTCAGTAAAGACTTAAAGGTTGAGACCGAGTCTGCGTCTCTCACATGGGTAGGCAGACCATTCCATAAAAATGGAGCTCTATAAGAGAAAGCCCTGCCTCTAGCTGTTTGCTTAGAAATGTTAGGGACAATTACGAGGGCTGCGTCTTGTGACCGTGTAGGTATGTACGGCAGGACCAAATCAGAAAGATAGGTAGGAGCAAGCCAATATAATGCTTTGTAGGTTAGCAGTAAAACCTTGAAATCAGCCCTTGCCTTAACAGGAAGCCAGTGTAGGGAGGTTAGCACTGGAGTAATTTGATCACATTTTTGGGTTCTAGCAGCCGTATTTAGCACTAGTATTTAACTGAAGTTTATTTAGTGCTTTATCCGGGTAGCAGAAAGTAGAGCATTGCAGTAGTCTAACATAGAAGTAACAAAAGCATGGATATATTTTTCTGCATCATTTTTGGACATAATGTTTCTGATTTTTGCAATGTTACCGAGATGGAAAAAAGCTGTCTTTGAAACAGTCTTGATATGTTCGTCATAAGAGAGATCAGGGTCCACAGTTTTATTTGAGACTATACGTACGTACACTATATATACATAGGTATGTGGACACCCTTTCAAATGAGTGGATTTGGCTATTTCAGCTACACCTGTTGCTGACAGTTGTATAAAATAGAGCACACCGCCATGCAATCTCCATCGACAAACATTGGCTGTAGAATGGCCTTACTAAGGAGCTCAGTGACTTTCAATGTGCCACCGTCATAGGATGCCACCTATCCAGTAAGTCAGTTTGTCAAATTTCTGCCCTGCTAGAGCTGCCCTGGTCAACTGTAAGTGCTGTTATTGTGACGTGGAAATGCATAGGAGCAACAACGGCTCAGCTGCGAAGTGATAGGCCACACAAGCTCACAACAGCTGTCCTGTTGAGCTGAGTGCTGAAGCGTGTAGCGCGTAAAAATAGTCTGTCCTCGTTTGCAACACATACTACCGATTCCAAATTGCCTCTGTAAGCAACGTCAGCACAAGAACTGCTCGTTGGGAGCTTCATGAAATGGGTTTCCATGGCTGAACAGACGCACTCAAGCCTAAGATCACCATATGTAATGCCAAGCGTCGACTGGAGTGGTGCAAAGCTAGCCGCCATTGGACTCTGGAGCAAGTGGAAACACGTTCTCTGGAGTGATGAATCACGCTTCACCATCTGGCAGTACAAGGAGACTGCCCCAAATGAATAGGGCCAACTGTATAGCTTGGTGGAGAAGGAATAATGGTCTGTTTTTCATGGTTCTGGCTAGGCCCCTTAGTTCCAGTGAATGGAAAGTTTAATGCTACAGCATACAATGGCATTCTAGATGATTCTGTGCTTCTAACTTTGTGGGGAAGGCCCTTTCCTGTTTCAGCATGACAATGCCCCCGTGCACAAATCGAGGTCCATACAAAAATGGTTTGTCAAGATCGGCTTGGAAGAACTTGACTGGCCTGCATAGAACCTTGACCTCAACCCCATGAAACACATTTGGGATGAACTGGAACGCTGACTGCGAGCCAGGCCTAATCGCCCAACATCATGGCCTGACCTCACTAATGAATGGAAGCAAGTCGGTACAGCAATGTAGTGGAAAACCTTCCCAGAAAAGTGAAGGCTGTTATAGCAGCAAAGGGGGGAACAACTCCAAATTAATGCCCATGATTTTGGAATGAGATGTTTGACGAGCAGGTGTGAGTAAAACCTTTAAACAGGTTAACTTTCACAAGACCGCATGGTGGCCCGACGGAGCTCTAGTGGAGAGGGTCGAGAGCTTCAAGTTCTGCGGTGTCCACATCACCAAGGATCTATCAAGTCCACACACACCAACACAGTCATGATGAGGGCACGACAACACCTCTTCCCCCTCAGGAGGTTGAAAGGATTTGTTATGGGACCTCAGATCCTCAAAACATTCTACAGCTACACCTTTGAGAGCATCTTGACTGGCTGCATCACCGATTGCTATGGCAACTGCTTGCCATCCGACCGCAAGGCGCTACAGAGGGTAGTGCTACGGCCCAGTACATCACTGGGGCCAAGCTCCCTGCCATTCAGGACCTTTATACCAGTGATGAATAGTACTTAAGTAGAAATACTTTAAAGTACTACTTAAGTGTATTTTTTAGTATCTGTACATTCCTTTACTATTTCTATTTTTGACAACTTTTACTTTTCCTCCACTTCATTCCTAAAGAAAATATGTACTTTGTACTCCATACATTATCCATGACAGCCAAAAGTACTCGTTACATTTAAAATACTCAGGCAGGACAGCAATTCATGCATCTACTGTATCAGGTCCTATTCATGCATCTATCAATATAACGCTTTGTCATCCCTACAGCCTCTTATCTGGCGGACTCACTAAACACAACTAGTGTGTTGGTAAATTATGTCAGAGTGTTGGAATATGCCCCTGTCTGTCCATAAAAAATAAAAAAAAATAAAAAATTGCGCGGCCTTGTTTGCTTTAATGTTAGGAATTTGATCTATAGAATTTACTTTTACTTTGTAGTTTTACTCAAGTATGACAAATTAGTACTTTTTCCACCACTGCTCTATACAAGGCAGTGTCAGGGGAAGGTCCAAAAAATTGTCAAACCACCCAAGTCATAGGCTGTTCTCTCTGCTACCGCAACAAGTCCGGAAACAACCGGACACTGAACAGCTTCTAACCCCAAGCCATGAGACTCCTAAATAGTTACCCAGACTATCCTCTTTCAGACTTTTTGCAGAAACTCTTTTGACTCATCACACAAGCTGCTGCTACTGTTTATTATCTGTCAAGTTATATGTACTGTATCTACATCAATTACCCCGTACCCCCATACATCACCTCGGAACTGGTATCCCATGTACAACACCAGTCAAAAGTCTGGACACACCTACTCATTCAAGGGTTTTTCTTTATATATACTATTTTCTACATTGTAGAATAATAGTGAAGACATCAAAACTATGAAATAACACATATGGATCATGTAGTAACCAAAAAAGTGTTAAAAACCTATTTGATATTCTTCAAAGTAGCCATCCTTTGCCTTGATGGCAGCTTTGCACACTCTTGGCATTTCTCAACCACATTCATGAGGAATGCTTTTCCAACAGTCTTGAAGGAGTTCCCACATATGCTGAGCACTTGGTGGCTGCTTTTCTTTCACTCTGCGGACCAACTCATCCTAAACCATCTCAATTGGGTTGAGGTCGGTGGATTGTGGAGGCCAAGTCATCTGATGCAGCACTCCATCACTCTCCTTGGTCAAATAGCCGTTACACAGCCTGGAGGTGTGTTTTGGGTCAATGTCCTGTTGAAAAACAAATTATTATTATTAAGCGCAAACCAGATGCGATGGCGTTTCGCTGCAGAATGCTGTGGTAGCCATACTGGTTAAGTGTGCCTTAAATTCTAAATACATCACAGACAGTGTCACCAGCAAAGCACCCCCACACCAACTCACCACCACACATGCAGAGATCATCCGTTCACCTGCTTCGCGTCTCACAAAGACACGGCGGATGGATAAAAAAATCTCAAATATTATTTGTTTCTTGGCCAAACAAATTTTTTCTTCTTATTGGTGTCCTTTAGTAGTGGTTTCTCTGCAGCAATTCGACCATGAAGGCTTGATTCATGCAGTCTCCTCTGAACAGTTGATGTTGAGATGTGTCTGTTACTTGAACTCTGTGAAGCATTTATTTGGGCTCCAATCTGAGGTGTAGTTAACTCAAATGAACTTATCCTCTGCAGCAGAGGTAACTCTGGGTCTTCCTTTCCTCATGAGAGCCAGTTTCATTATAGCGCTTGATGGTTTTTGCTAGCGCACTTGAAGAAACTTTCAAAGGTCTTGAAATGTTCCGGATTTGTTCATTGTTTTATTTTAACTTTATTTAACTAGGCAAGTCAGTTAAGAACAAATTCTAATTTTCAATGACGGCCTAGAAACAGTGGGTTAACTGCCTTGTTCAGGGGCAGAACCACAGATTTTTACCTTGTCAGCTCAGGGATTTGATCTTGCAACCTTTCGGTTACTAGTCCAACGCTCTAAGCACTAGGCTACCTGCCGCCCGGATTGACTGACCTTCATGTCTTAAAGTAATGATGGACTGTCGTTTATCTTTGCTTATTTGAGCTGTTCTTGCCATAATATGGACTTGGTCTTTTACCAAATAGTGCTATCTTCAGTATACCACCCCTACCTTGTCACAACACAACTGATTGGCTGAAACGCATTAAGAAGGAACGAAATTCCACAAATGTATTTTTAACAAGGTACACATGTTAATTCCAGTTTACCTCATGAAGCTGTCATCAAGGCAAAGGGTGGCTACTTTGAAAAATCTCAAATCTCAAATATACTTGTATTTGTTTAACACTTTTTTGGTTACTACATGAGTCCATATGTGTTATTTCATCGTTTTGATGTCTTCACTATTATTCTACAATGTAGAAAATAGTAAAAATAAAGAAAAACCCTTGAAGGTGTGTCCAAACTTTTGACTGGTACTGTATATAGCCAAGTTATCGTTACTCATTATGTATTTATTATTTCTTCTATTGTTAATAGTTTTAGTTATCTATTATTTCTCTATTTTCTATCTCTATGCATTGTTGGGAAGTGCCCGTAAGTAAGCATTTCACTGTTAATGTGCGAAGCATGTGACGAGAACCATTTGATTGAATTGAAGCCCAAGTACTACATCTATGTTTTTATTTTGATCAATAGCAGAGTTACACTACAGCGGTAGGCCTACAGTAGCTTTGTTGTTGGCATAATGTAGACAACACAAATGTTGCCATGTTGTCTGATCCTAATCTTCACCCTATTGGAACTCATCTCTTTATGTTTCAATCTTGAATATCATACAGATACAATTAAAAAACAAATTGTACATGTCTTTGGTTGGTCATGTTCAGTTGCTTTCACAATTAGCTTTACATCTCAAGGACAGAGGTAACGCTGAAGTCCTAGACGAATAGGACTTTGACACTTAGTGCACTTCTTATGAGCTCTTTACAAAACAAGCAGAAACACGAGCATTTCTGTAGACTCGCTTACTGTGAAATCTGAAACTTTACTAAGAAATGTACTTGACAAACTTGACAATATAAGTATGTATGTTTGCATTTTTCTGTTATGTCAAAGCTTTGCCGTGAACCACATATGTTCTCTTTTTAATTGAAAAGGTGAACTAATATTACCGACTGAGGTGTTAACTATTCTGCTTTCTGTGAAAGCCACAACATCAGCGGAACTACTTGAACATGTTTGAGACTACTTGAGACCACTATACAAAGGTCAAAGAAAACAACCTCCCTGCAACAATGGGTGCATTTTATTACAACGTAATTAATGTCATTGTGTGATCAAGGTCAGAAAGGCAAATTATTATAGAAACATAATCGATCTTATCACCAGAATGGTTATAAATTGTTGATGGAAAACAAAGGACATGAGATTGAATCTATGATGAATTATTCAAGTTATTTAGGGAACATGTTTTAGCCCCTGATGTTAGACTTTTTAAACATTGAAGTATAAAATCTCACTTTAGCCAGTTAGAGTTGTTGTAAAAACAGAAACATTCAGAGACACACTTAATACTATAAACATTGACAGGCGTAATCACAAACCCCAGTGAAAGAGTCTTACTGCCACTTAACTAATTAAACATTGTGGTCGAAGGGGAAAAATAGGAATTAAGGCCGTCAACACGGGCCGTTCCCTTCCCAATGACACCTAATTAAAACTTGATGAACGTCTGTGCCTGCGATATCAAAGTTCCTCCTGCAACCTCTCCACGTCATTCATTCAACAGCACTTAGCTGCCAGTTTCATCCCAGCCTCTCTCTTGCTCTTCTCTTTCACAGATTCCATAATGCCCAACTCACTCAACACCAAAAAAGGACGTCTTGAACTAAATTACACGTTAATTACAATTGCTGGTAGACATGGTAAATAAACAGGCCTGGAAGTGTACAAGTGCGGGGTGACAGGGGTTCTGACACGTCAGATTTGGCAGTCTTAATTGTAAGTTTCGGCCTCACCATCATCAGTCCCGTCTTCTTTTCTCCCCTCTTTTCCCTCCTATCGGGGAAGACAGTGATTACCCCTGTGCCGACGCGCTGCATAATGGTATCAGCGCAGACAGAGAAGTGAATTAAATTGTATCTGCAGCCGTACGGAAGCCTTGATGAGGGGGCAGATGCCTTTGTGGTGTTATCATTATAGTACAATGGTCATGTTGTCATCAACCTTGCCATCGTCAATTGAAAAGACATGATTGTGTGTTGGGGGCTTTTTTTCTCTCCCTCTGTAGCCCCGGTGTTTCGTCGTGAATAGGAGCAATTTTCTAAGAGCTATGAAATCACGTAATAGGTCCTAATATGCAGCTGCTTGGCATAGCAAGGCAGCCTCTTAAAGTGGAAGTCAAACACAATATGTGTTTTTTGACTGGAGAAACACTGGATGTATGAGCAAAGGCCACATTTATTCAGATAAAAATCCCTCAACTGTAACGATTACAAAGAACTATTTCAAATATCTTCGATATTTTTCTCAAATTCCAGAGATCAAAATCACTGGCTTGAGTGATGCATTTTTTTGGTTTTAAGAAAAACTGTCCCTGCAAAATAACACAGAAACACATTGTATTTCGAGCACATTTGTATGTGTATGTGAAAAAGGAAAAGGAAAAGCCACAAGGAGAAGTGGCAGAGATGCCTTAGGTGTCATTTTGCATTCTGAACACTAACATCTACAAAAGAGAATCCAGTTAGTGTATGTTTCTCTATTAAACTAAAGATGAATACATTTTGCATTGACAAAAGGGGCAGCAAGAGTAAATATCTCTGTGCTAGGGCGTGCTTTTTACCAAAGGTAAACGTCAAACATACACAGTTCATAGCGAGTCCAGGTTTCAAAGGTCACAGCAGCAGAGATTGTGTGGTTGATAGTTGGCATAGTTGGCAGAGAATGCTATCAGTAAACACTACACAACAGAACTGAATGTGTTAACAGTCACAACATTCCCTCCTATACAATCACGGACTAGTTTCCAATATGATGCAAATGTTGCCAGGGGGGAAAACAATATTAGTCTGATATGTAAGAGTATCATGTTAATACTAGCTCAATCATCTTTGTCAATCATTTTTTAAGATGATGTTAAGATCTCTTGCTGCCGGCATCCGTCGACACTGATACAACCAAAAGCACAAAAGAGAACAAAAAACACTGACAATATCTCTTTTTCATTTTCATTAGTGACCTACTTTCACTGAGCCAGTCAATGCAAGATCAGACTCCACTTAAACTCAACCTGAGTTAGATATTCAGAGGGAGAGAAGCTGAGGTCATGAGGATGATGGGCTATGTAATAAAGCTTCCCAATATGAATGAACCTTATGTGAACCTTAACAAGTGCTATATAAACTGCTGCCGTATGGCTTTAAAGTGAAATGAGAAAAGCAATATCATCCAAAGTCAGACTACATTGATGGTCCTAAGGCACAATGCATACACTCTTAGAAAAAAAAGGTGACTTATGGGTTCGTCAGATGTCCCCATAGGAGAACCCTTTGAATAACCCTTTTTGGCTGCAGGTAGAAAGAACCCTTTTGGTTCCAGGTAGAACCCTTTCGATAGAGGGTTCTACATGGAATCCAAAAGGGTTCTAACTGGAGGCAAAAAGGGCTCTACCTGGAAGCAAAAAGGATTCGCCTATGGGAACAGCCGAAGTATTGTGGAAGTATTTCAGTATTTTATTTATTTTTTATAATTGAGGATAACTCTGACTTACATGTAACATAATCAGCATTGGTTGCTTAGTAGGTACCCTACTGTGAGGCACTGTGCAGTCATATTTCAATCTACACACCAGGTCAAGTACTATTTCCTTTAAGTACTATTTCCTTTAGGGTACAACATTCAGGTCACATGTACTTACTCAACACTGCTGCTCTAACACATCATGCTGGCTAGCACCCTACCCCCAAACTCATCCTCTCTCTGAATGCAGTGATTCATTTTTGCTGGGATTTCACACTCATAAAACATATAATAAAAAGTAATAATAAAATAAGCAGTAGGCTGTGTAAGTGCAATTTCATAGTTAAAGTACAAGCGTTAAAGTGCAGAATTGCATTCGGAATAAAATTATACTTGGCCCTATTTTTGTTTTTACCTTAGGTAGTTTGTACATGCAGCCAGAGAGGAGGAGCTGGAATTTGGGGTTGAGTGGGTGAATAATGGGGTGAATAATGTGCATTCACCGTGTTCCAAATAGGTGATTCAGAGGGCACCTCAGACAGACTACATTGACATCATACGTTCAGTTGGGGTAAAAATATTTCAAAGTAGTAGCTAGTATGTATGTGTATATATACAATATAATTAATAAAATATTTAACCAGTCGCCTTCCTCAATTTAAGGAGATGATGACGCAATCTTTGCAAGATGGAGGGAATCTGAATTCATTGGTCCTCAACGCAAGACTCAGTAATTTCATTCAGGGTAAGTGGAGTTAGCCTACCACGGAGCAGGTTAGTTCTGAAAGATGTGGAATGTTGTCCCACTCCTCTTCAATGGCTGTGCGAAGTTGCCGGATATTGGTGGGAATTGGAACACGCTGATGTACACATCAATCCAGAGCATCCCAAACATGCTCAATGGGTCTACTGAGTATGCAGGCCATGGAAAAACAGGGACATTTTCAGCTTCCAGGAATTGTGTACAGAACCTTGCGAAATGGGGCCATGCATTATCCTGCTGAAACATGAGTTGATGGCGGTGGATGAACGGCACGACAATGCCTCAGGATCTAATCACGGTTTCTCTGTGCATTCAAATTGCCATCAATAAAATGCAATTGTGTTCGTTGTCCGTAGATTATGCCTACACATACCATAACTGCACCACCACAAAGCACTCACAATGTTGACATCAGCAAACCGCTCACCGACTGGATGCCATACAGTTGAAATAGGGATTCATCTGTGAAAAGCAGACTTCAGCAGCGTGCCAGTATCCATCGAAGGTGAATATTTGCCCACTGAAGTCAGTTACAACATCGAACTGTAGTCAGGTCAAGACCCTGGTGAAGATCACAAGCAGGCAGATGAGAATCCCTGAGATGATTTCTGACAGTTTGTGGAGAAATTCTTTGGTTGTGCAAACCCAGTTTCATCAGCTGTCCGGGTGGCTGGTCTCAGACGATCCAGCAGGTGAAAAAGCTGGAGGTCCTGGGCTAGCGTGGTTACAGGTTGTCTGCTGTTGTGAGGCTGGTAGGATCTGGTTTATGGTAAAGAAATTAACATTAAATTCTCTGGCAACAGATCTGGTGGTCATTCCTGTAGTCAGCATGCCAATTGCACGCTCCCTCAAAACATCTGTGGCATTGTGTTGTGGGACAAAACTGGATATTTTGGAGTGGCCTATTATTGTCCCCAGCGCAAGGGGCACCTGTGTAATGATCATTCTGTTTAATCAGCTACTTGATATGCCACACCTGTCAGGTGGAATGATCATCTTGTCAAATGAGAAATACTCACTAAAAGGGATGTAAACAAATTTGTGCACAAAATTTGAGATAAGCTTTTTGTGCGCAAAAATGTAGGGGATCTTTAATTTCAGCTCTATGAAACATTAGACTAACACTTTACATATTGCGTTTATATTTTTGTTCAGTATAGTTTTATTTGATTTAGTTCCTCTTGGGTCACTATTGCAAGAAATTCTAAAATTAGTCGTGAGTAGGCTACACATTACTGGCACGTGCAACAGGAAATTGATACCTTGAGACACCTGTGCCAGAGATAATGTATATAATGTTGAGATGGTCTCATCTCCGCAATGGGAGTCATTTCCCCCAAACACAGTAAGGCAGGTGTTCTGCTTATAGCTGTATTTCCACAGGGACAGATTTTAATGGGAGTGGACCCTCTTGCAAGGCCTCCTCCTTTCTGCCTATGTACACGACTCACCTTTGGTCATATTTTACAACCTCAGGTCTGATCTAGGATACAAGTGCATGTTTTTGTTAATTTGGGAATATATTACGGTCTATGACTCAGACACTTAATATAAAAAAATATTATTTGAGTTTGGATTTCGATTTGACTTTTTTGCTGACAGTCACTACTAAGCCCTACTACAAGTGCGCGAGACCCATCGACCTTAAAAGGGTCAATCTGCTGTTGCTATATCCATTTTGGGATTCTTAAATTCATATATACCCATTGATTCTTGAAAGGTATGACTTATAAATGTCTCACGAGCTTCGTTAATTGGTCTTAACCCATCACATGTGTAAACAAACACCGTATAGCCTCAACGTGGTTTAGACTATAATTGCATTATGATGGATGGACAGCCCGCCCTTGCAACCATAGCTCCATCTATGAATTTGACAGTGGTCTAAGCTATTTACCAAATCAGTGGCAGGGTAGTGGCTGTTTGAGCTGCAGATTGCCCCTTTAAATAACATTGATTTTGTATGCAATGTCAGGTGGGATTATAAACATGTCATATCCTTCATAGTTCTAATAGAATTTATTTATGGACAGGAAAACAGAAGAGCCATAACAGAGATGAATTCGGCAAACGAACAAGAGAATTAACAACGAAACAGGGGAATGTTTAGTATTATTTTTTACAGCGCATACATATAGCAATAACAAACCATGTAAACAATCATCTTTCAATAGTAATTGGAGGCCAATAAATAAGCAATTACAGTCTACAAAGTTCGACATCTACAATATAAATCAATTTCAAGAAGCCCAAAAATTTGTCCAATATCGAAACCCTTACCTGAAGCCTATACAAGTAAACATTTAAGTACCAATGAGGTTCAGTGTAATATATTAAACTATGTCATGTCACTTTCAGACCTCCTGGGTGTTTGATGAAGTCCTACAATTTGACAGTAATTGCCCACCATCTGAAATAAGTGATTGAAGTGCTATCTTCAGGGTGACAGTAACAAACATATTGGACAAATTTAAACCATTGAAATGTGAAAGAGAACACACAACTTCCTTTGAGATCTAAATGTATAGGATGTTTTACCTTCTTGGAAAGTTTCATTTACTTTAGGTGGGGACAACATTCAAGGAACAAAATCCAACAGTAACATATCCCAATAAATAACAGGATCATTCTTTGATTTAAGGGTAAGCTTAAATCTCTAAATAAAATGAGATAATGAGACACAATCCATACGGGGTTCTGGACTCAGATACAGTACAATACATTACAGAGGGAGCTGAGATTACTGCTCTGATCTCTGAGTTGAGGGGCGCTCAGTGACGAGCTGCAGACTCCCTGGGGTAGAACTCAGCCAGGGTGCTCTGGGGAATCCGCTTCAGCATTTCTTTGGGAAAGATTCGGAGCAGCTGCCAGCCAATGTCCAGGGTCTCATACACAGTCCTGTTGTCGTAAGGGCCTGAGGGGTGAGGTTACATCGTTTTAGATATTGAATGCTATGACATTTGACAATATTCCATGTGATGACCAATTGCAAATTTAATATTTTACTCAGAGGTTTTATTAAGAGTATGAATACAACAATATTCCCCAGTGATATTTTTCAGAACACTTGTGGGTGCCATGGTCAACGTCAGGTCATCGAGCTTAATATGTCTTAAATGCCGCCGCCCCTCCAACAATACATCACAGCTTACTCTGTCGGAAAGAGATCATTTATAGGCTAGATATTAAGTCAATAATCATATTGTGTCATAACAGGATTACAAGCATTAGGTCCCTGTGAAACAGCCTACAATTGTGCAATCCCTTCTTTGTAATCTCATTATCTGAAGGACAAGACTGAACGGCAGGCACTTGTTTTTCGGCCAAAAGACGGCCCCATTTGTCTGTTTCAGCTGAGAGGGAAGACGCAAAAGTCTGACATGATACTTGCATTTCATATTACTACTATGGAGCGAGGTTTTCCATTTGAGGTTTTAATTCACGTCAGTAGACTCAATACTAATGACATTCTCATTTTAATGGATCACATTAGGCTTTGACTCATGTTAAAAAAAGGAATTCAGGCTCACTATACACTAGGCTGGATAGATTTGCTCACAAATCCTTCCTTTAGCAATCTCATCAATCCAAGGCCAAGTGTGAGAATAGGTTTGGCATAATGCTTTGACGACATGCACACATTATGAATGTCACCAAGGTGCTGAGGGAAAAAAATACATCTATATATCTGACATGAAGTTTGCCATTGGTTTTTGTTTCCCTCTGCTGATAAAAATTATCATGCCTGAAGGCATTGAAAATGTACCTTTACTAACAAAGACCTGAAGGAAAGAAGAATAAACAACATGCAGCATTCATAGGTCCTTTGCTAGAGCCAAGAGCTGGCAGATCTCAGTCAAATATATTTCAAAACCCAGCGATACAACATTTTATGATAATATCGGCAATTAATGACATGCAAAACAAAATGGTTTATTAAGAAACATCTAACAAACCTTAAATAGCTGAAATGTGATTCAACATGCAAACAAAATATTGTATTATTGGATTACAATAATACTACAATATTTTTCAGTCATTGGGCAAAATCAATCTCCATTATAATATCACACTTGAATGATGCCGCTATGCAGGCAGAATTTTGGGGTAATAAGGTCAAAGACCTCAGGCAACACATGATCAGTCAATGCTTTAAAGGAATTAGTTGAATAAAGGTAAGACAAACATAAGATACAGGAGAAGCCATGGTGGCAAATGTATAATATGTAATGCAACATGTAAATAAAATCTCCAGACAAGATCTCTGAACAAGTGTGTCAATGACCTGGCCAAGCATAATGCCTCTCACTTAATGGTGTGAAAAGCCTGCCAAAACACCCATTCATTCTGTTACCAAATACTGGACCCCGGGAGAATGACATGCCACCGTTTTCACCCTTTGATTTAAATTATGCCATACAACTAGATTTTTACTAGGCATGCTCTCTGGTTGTGGTGCTACGGTCATAAGTTGAGTCTCATCTGTCTCACCCTGAGCGATGAAGTTCTTCTCAAACTTCTGCAGGAATTCCAGGTAGAGCAGATCATCGGAGGTGAGGGCCTCCTCTCCCACCACGGCCTTCATGGCCTGCACGTCCTTACCAATGGCATAGCAGGCATACTGAGGTGGACAAAGGCATGGGAAAAGAGGTAGATCAAGACATGGAGATTCAAATCAAATTCTATGTCACATAAGCCAAATACAACAGACCTTACGTGAAATGCTTACTAATAAGCCCTTAACCAACAATGCAGTTAAGAAATATATTTACTAAATAAACTGAAATACACAAAAACAAAATAACAATAACGAGGCTATATACAGGGGGTACCGGTACAGAGTCAACGTGCGGGGGTACAGGTTAGTCGAGGTAATATGTACATGTAGGTAAGGGTAAAGTGACTGTGCATAGATCATAACAGAGTCAATGCAAATAGTCTGGGTAGCCATTTGACTAGATGTTCAGGAGTCTTATGGCTTGGGAGAAAAGCTGTTAAGAAGCCTCTTGGACCTAGACTTGGCGCTCCGGTAGCTCTTGCCGTGCTGTAGCAGAGAGAACAGTCTATGACGACTAGGGTGGCTTGAGTCTGATAATTTTTAGGGCCTTCCTCTGACACCGCCTGGTATAGAGGTCCTGGATGGCAGGAAGCTTGGCCCCAGTGCTGTACTGGGCCGTACGCACTACCCTCTGTAGCGCCTTGTGATCGGGGGCCAAGCAGTTGCCATACCAGGCGGCGATGCAACCAGTCAGGATGCTCTCGATGGTGCAGCTGTAGAACTTTGGGGATCTGAGGACCCATGCCAAATCTTTTCAGTCCCCTGAGGGGAATAGGTTTTGTCGTGCACTCATCACAACTGTCTTGGTGTGGTTGGACCATGATAGTTTCTTGGTGATGTGGACACCAAGGAACTTGAAGCTCTCAACCTGCTCTACTACAGCCCCGTCGATGAGAATGGGGGTGTGCTTGGCCCTCCTTTTGCTGTAGTCCACGATCATCTCCTTTGTCTTGGTCACATTGAGGGAGAGGTTGTTGCCAGGTCTCTGACCTCCTCCCTATAGGCGGTCTCATCGTTGTTGGTGATCAGGCCTACCACTGTTGTGTCGTCGGCAAACTTAATAGTGGTGTTGGAGTTGTGCTTGGCCTCACAGTCATGGGTGAACAGGGAGTACAGGAGGGGACTAAGCACACGCCCCTGAGGGCCCCCCCGTGGTGAGGATCAGCATGGCAGATGTGTTGCTGCTTACCCTTACGACCTGGGGGTGGCCCATCAGGAAGTTCAGGATCCAGTTGCAGAGGGAGGTGTTTAGTCCCAAGGTCCTTAGCTTAGTGATGAGCTTTGAGGGCACTATGGTGTTGAATGCTAAGCTGTAGTCAATGAACAGCATTCTCATGTAGGTGTTCCTTTTGTCCAGGTAGGAAAGGGCAGTGTTGAGTGGAATAGAGATTGCGTCATCTGTGGATCTGTTGGGGCTGTATGCCAACTGGAGTGGGTCTAGGGTTTCTGGGATGATGGTGTTGATGTGAGCCATTGAGAGAGAAGCATGGAGGGAGGTCAGTGAATTAAAGGTGCTGTATGCAACAAACGCTTAATGTGTATTGTAGTTCATTAGAAATTAGGCTTCGTTATAGAAGATCTTGACAACTACCAACTGATTGGAGACATCAGCATGGTCTTTACGGGTCATTCCTTCACCGATGGCAGACTTCATCAATCGAGACAGCGAGGGCAGCACATTGATGGGTGGGTAAATCTGAAAGGAAAGCATGAAATAATAGAATAATAATAGTCAATTCAATGTTCAACAAAGTAGTAGTAAACAAATGATCATTGGGCAACAATTGGACAATTGTCAGGAGAGAGAACTATAGTACTCAAGATAGACTCCTCAATAGTCAGGTACAAAGGGTGGGTTTGAGCCATATGAGAATACATGTCTATCATCAGTGAGTATGTCTGTACCTGTCTGTTGTGCAGCTGTCTGTCCACATAGACCTGTCCCTCAGTGATGTACCCTGTGAGATCAGGAATGGGGTGGGTGATATCTGGAAAACACAGTTAACATGGAGGTCAACATCAAGAGATAATATCCAGGGTTCAAGTCACGATAAATCAAGTGGCCTTTGAATGTACAGTAAAGCGAGCGTATGTTTGATAAAGCATGCACTGAGCACGCTCGTAATTCACTGTTCCCAAAATAAATGTCAATGAACCAGGCATACACTTTAAAATGTCTACAATTTAAGAGTAGAATGCCTATAGATACTGAAATACAGATCTAATGTAAAGTTTACAGCATTTCTCAGTTTAAGGACAATGAGTGTTTTGATCCACATCTTGGGAGGATAGTGCTCAAAAATATGCTCGCTCAAATTCTCTTTGACGTTAAAAGTGGGGGGACTCCCATTCAAATACAGATTGGAGGCCCATCAAGAGGTTACTATAGTAACGGCAAGCAACAATTTGTTCCCTGTCAAAAAAAAAGAAAGAACGCAGTTCTTCGGAGACAAAACCGGAGAATAAACAAAACATTTTTTATTTAACCTTTATTTAACTAAGCAAGTCAGTTACATTGACGGCCTACACCGGCCAAACCCGGACAACGCTGGGCCAATATTGCTAATGTGACAAGTAAATAAATAAAAAGAATACATTATATAAATACATTATTTCCTAAATAAATCTAGGTTGTTTTTCTCTGAGAAAAACCGGCATGTCTCACCATCGTTGGGCATGGTGAGGATGGGGATCTGAGTGATGGAGCCGTTCCTGCCCTCCACTCTCCCAGCACGCTCGTAGATGGTGGCCAGATCAGTGTACATGTAACCGGGGAAACCACGACGACCAGGGACCTCCTCTCTGGCAGCAGACACCTGGGGAGACATGGGACAAAGAAGTGAGCCATAGGTGGAACCAGGTAATAGGAAATGGGACCCTGAACACAAACTACTGAACATTTCATTGTTAGAGCATGTGATTGAGTCAATGAATGTATTGGACTGTGCATTGGGATTTAAAGTGGAATGGACAGCGTTTTAGCAACATGAATTCTTATTCAAATCTGTTCATATACAGTTGGAGTCATTAAAACTCGTTTTTCAACCACTCCACAAATTTCTTGTTAACAAACCATAGTTTTGGCAAGTCGGTCAGGACATCTACTTTGTGCATGACAAGTATTTTTCCCAACAATTGTTTACAGACAGATGTTTTCACTTATAATTCACTGTATCACAATTCCAGTGGGTCAGAAGTTTACATACACTAAACACTAAGTTGACTGTGCCTTTAAACAGCTTGGAAAATTCCAGAAAATTATGTCATGGCTGTAGAAGCTTCAGATAGGCAAATTTACATTATTTGAGTCAATTGGAGGATTACCTGTGGATGTATTTCAAGGCTTACTTTCAAATTCAGTGACTCTTTGCTTGACATCATGGGAAAATCAAAAGAAATCAGCCAAGAACTCAGAAAAGAAATTGGAGACCTCCACAAGTCTGGTTCATCCTTGGGAGCAACTTCCAAACGCCTGGAGGTACCACATTCATCTGTACAAACAACAATACGCAAGTATAAACACCATGGGACCATGCAGCTGTCATACCGCTCAGGAAGGACATGCGTTTTGTCTCCTAGAGATGAACGTACTTTGGTGCGAAAGTGCAAATCAATCCCAGAACAACAGCAAAGGACCTTGTGAAAATGTTTGAGGAAACCGGTACAAAAGTATCTATATCCACAGTAAAATGAGTCCTATATTGACATAACCTGAAAGGCCACTCAGCAAGGATGAAGCCACTGCTCCAAAACCGCCATAAAAAGCCAGACTACGGTTTGCAACTGCCAAAGATGGTACTTTTTCGAGAAATGTCCTCTGGGTCTGATTGAACAAAAATAGAACTGTTTGGCCATAATGACCATCGTTATGTTTCGAGGAAAAAGGGGGAAGCTTGAGCCGAAGAACACCATCCCAACAGTGAAGCACGGGGGTGGCAGCATCATGTTGTGGGGGTGCTTTGCTGCAGGAGGGGCTGGTGCGCTTCACAAAATAGATGGCATCATCAGGCAAGGAAAATTATGTGGATATATTGAAGCAACATCTCAAGACATCAGTCAGGAAGTTAACGCTTGGTCGCAAATGGATCTTCCAAATGGACAATGACCCCAAGCATACTTCCAAAGTTGTGACAAAATGGCTTAAGGACAACAAAGTCAAAGTATTGGAGTGGCTATCACAAAGCCCTGACCGCAATCCTATAGAACATTTGTGGGCAGAACTGAAAAGGCGTGTGCGAGCAAAGAGGCCTACAAACCTGACTCAGTTACACCAGCTCTGTCAGGAAGAAGGGGCCAAAATTCACCTAAATTATTGTGGGAAGCTTGTGGAAGACTACCTGAAATGTTTGACTCAAGTTAAATAAATTAAAGGCAATTCTACCAAATACTAATTGAGTGTATGTACTCTTCTGACCCACTGGGAAATTGATGGAAAAAATAAAAGCTGAAATAAATCATTCTCTACTATTATTCTGACATTTCACATTCTTAAAATAAAGTGGTGATCCTAACTTACCAGGGAACAGGGCATTTTTACTAGGATTAAATGTCAGGAATTGTGAAAAACTGAGTTTAAATGTATTTGGCTAAGGTGTATTTAAACTTCTGACTTCAACTGTACACTCCCAGGAAGAATTACACTTAAAAAAAAATAATTCTAACAAGCAAGCGCTTAGACATTGTCATTTTCACAAGTAGTTAGTATACGTAATTCCTAAGCATTCTAAGGCATTTGTGAAAATTCTATAGCAATATAGAGTGGGAAAGTGTCAAGCGTTTGGACAATTAAGACACTGCAGTTAATCAAACCTAATAAAAGCAGACGTCTCATCGAGGACCGGAGTCTATGCAGACTAGTGCGCCATAGCCAATCAGCAGTACAGTAGTCCTATATGCAAATAAGCAGTTTTCCACAAGGGCCTGCTATCATTCACTTTGAATTGGACTTTGTTTACATGCAATTGCAACAGTGCGACTTTAGATCATGAGAATGCTTAGAATCATTTGTCAAAAGCCACAAAACTCACTTGAATGGATTTCTGCAAATACGAAGCTAAATACCACAAGAGTCCTCTTACATTTGGGAATTTTACAGTCCTACCGATCAAACAACCATAAAAAGGTAGACCATCTCTCCCTATATGCACTTCAACAACAAGATGAACAACTAACGCTAGCCAGAGCAAGATGAGCAAAAATCTAACAAAGAAACATTAGATAAACCCTCTCAAACCTTTTAAGCTAGATGATCGTCAAAATTGCAATGATAAACAATGGGGAATAGTCTGCTCGTCCTTCTGCAAATTGCCTGCCAATGCACACATTGTCCCAACCAAGCACCCAAGCTAACTGGCTAAAGTTGGCTAGCTTAGTAGCTAGCTACTTCCAGACACACATGAGAAAACACCTCACTGACCATTTCACTCAGTCTAGCAGAGCTGGTTAGGCTGTTGACATGTTTTATAGAGTGTTATTTTGCCTACGTTTTGCCTAGATGGCTAGCCAGAGTGAATTTGCAAACGCAAGAGATATGCTAAATGGATAACAGTAATTTCTTACTTGCTAACCAAATGACATGTGCATCTCTAGCTGTGTAGCCACCGAAAAACAATACGAGGGGGGAAAAAGTCAGTCATTCACTAACTCCTCCAATGATATGACGTCCTCCTAGCTAATTTTAGGCTCTGTGTTTTTAGTTTGCTACATAAAGATACTCTAGAATTATTAGCCACGTTATGACTGACATTGCCCTTGCTAGTTGGATTGTAATGACATTCCCAGCCTTAGTTACATTCGACTGTTTTTGTCCAAAATATTGAGTCATTGAAACGAAACAGTGCATCCCGAATGGAAGCAGCAAACAATGTACCAGGCCAGCTGTGATTTACAACCTGATAGCAATATTTTTTGGACTACCAAGGAAGTATTGGTGAATTATATTAATCATGCATTGAACTGCATCCATCTATTCTGCCAACAATGCCTTAGTGGACATCATGGAATGTGAGTCAAATAGAACACATTTTAAAAACATCTTATAAAGTTGGTTTTGTAGCATAAACTAGGAATTTGAAATTGTTGACTGATGTTATGATCAACTGTTTGCTTCATATCTGCAAAAGTATTGAACACTGTCAGTTCCACATCTGCCACACTGATCCTCAACACGGGATCCCCTCTGGGGTGTGTGCTTAGTCCCCTCCTGTACTCCCTGTTCACCCACGACTGTGTGGTCATGCTCAACTCCAACACCATCATCAAGTTACTGACAACACGACGGTGGTAGGCCTTATCAGCGGCAACGATGAGTCAGCCTACATGGAGGTCAGTGACCTGGCAGTGTGGTGCCAGAACAACAACCGCTCTCTCAATGTCAGTAAAACCAAGGAGCTGATAGTGAACTACAGGAAACGGGACGGGCGAGCACACTCCCATCCACATCGACGGGCCGTAGTGGAGCAGGTTGATAGCTTCAAGTTCCTCTGTGTCCAAATTATTAAAGACTTAAAATGGTCCAAACTCACACAGTCATGAAGAAGGCGCGACAGCGTCTCCCTCAGGAGGTTGAAAGGATTTGGAATGGGCCCTGAAATCCTCAAAAAGCTCTACAGCTATACGTTTGAGAGAATTTTGACTGGCTGCCTCACTGTCTGGTATAGCGATAGCGCCGCCCTCGATCGGACAGCCTAGTACATCACTGGGGCCGAGCTCCCTGCCATCCAGGACATCTACAGGCAGTGTGGTAGGAAGGCCTGAAAAATTGTTAAAGAATCCAGCCACCCAAGCCATAGACTATTCTTTCTGCTTCGGCACGACAGGTGGTTCCGGTGCATCAACTCTGGCACCAACAGGCTCTTGAACAGCTTCTATCCCTAAGCAATAAAGACCTAACAAAATGATTTGGAAAGTCACACACGTGTCAATATAAGGTCCCACAGTTGACAGTGCATGTCAGAGCAAAAACCAAGCCATGAGGTCAAAGGAATTCTCCGTAGAGCTCGGAGACAGGATTTTTGTCGAGGCACAGATCTGGGGAAGGGTACCAAAGCAGTTCTGCAGCATTGAAGATCCAAAAACACAGTGGCCTCCATCATTCTTTCCGAATGCACTGTACATATGAAATGGGTAAAACAGTATGTTAACACGATTAAAATCCACATCCCAGTCAAGCTGCAGAGATGGTTGTCCATCTGGAAGGTTCTCCAGAGCTCTGTCAGAGTGACCATAGGGTTCTTGGTCACCTCCTGGACCAAGGCCCTTCTTCCCTGATTGCTCAATTTGGCAGGGAGGCCAGCTCTAGGAAGAGTCTTGGTGGTTCCAAACTTCTTCCATTTAAGAATGATTGAGGCCACTGGGTTCTTGGAGACCTTCAATGCTGCAGAAATGTTTTGGTACACTTCCCAGATCTGTGCCTTGACACAATCCCGTCTGTCTTGGAGCTCTACAGACAATTCCTTCGACTTCATGGCTTGGTTTTTGCTCTGACATTCACTGTCAACTGTGGGACCTTATATAAACAGGTGTGTGCCTTTTCAAATCATGTTCAATCAATTGAATTTACCACAGGTGGACTCTAATCAAGTTGTAGAAACATCAAGGATGATCAATGGAAACAGGATGCACCTGAGCTCGATTATGAGTCTCATAGCAAAGGGTCTGAATACTTATGTAAATAAGGTATTTGTTTTCGCTTTGTCATTATTGGGTATTGTGTCGATTGTTCTGTTTTTTAAAATTCATTTAATCCATTTAAGAATAAGGCTGTAATGTAACAAAATGTGGAAAAAGTCAAGGGGTCTGAATACTTTCTGAAGGTAACGTATGTGGATGTATAATGGAATTCTTTCTGTTTGTGCTTTTCTTATAACTAATTTCTGTGTTCTATTCATGTGCTGTTCTATAAACCAATGTCTGTGTTCATGCAAGTGGCTGACTGTACAAATCCTCACTATCAGTAGCTGCAATTTGTCAGTACAACCAGACCTCATTTTGAGTACAAACGAAAGATCTCAGTTTCAAGGTCTCAGCTTAGAGAGAAGAGGTCTGTCACATGTTATGAACCAGTATTGGTCGGTCACATGAATGAAACAAAACGGTAATGATTAATTAATTATGCAAATCTAACTTGTCTGTGCATAGCTGTATATAAGACAACTGCTGGGACTGCCCACAGACAGAGCTCCCGATTAACATGTGTACTATGCTGCATTTAGTTGGTTGGAAACTCTCCAGCGCGCTGACAAATAAAGGATGATTCATTTAAGATTGACTTCGAGTGTCCCTGTGTGAGAATTTCCACGACAGATGTTATATGAGTGAGCAGATGATGATGGGGTGAATGTGTGAGTGTGAATAGAGACAAAAATAAATAAGTCAATGAGGATACAAGGTTACCTATGATAGTCTGTGTAGCTATTTATCAGTCTTATTGCTTGGGGATAGAAGCTGTTCAAGAGTCTGTTGGAGCCAGAGTTGATGCACAGGAACCACCTGCCGTGCAGAAGCAGAGAGAACAGTCTATGGCTTGGGTGGTTGGATTCTTAACGATTGTAAATCAGGTATTTCAGTTTTTATTTTTATTAAATTAGCAAACATTTCTAAAAACCTGTTTTCGCTTTATCATTATGGGGTATTGTGTGTAAATTGATGAGGGATTTTTTTCCCCCGATCCATTTTAAAATGAGACTAACGTAACAAATTGTGGAAAGAGTCAAGAGCTCTGAATACTTTCCAAATGCACTGTACACACACACACCTCTGCATTTCTTTATTCCATTCTTTTACTTTCAGATGAGTGTATTGTTGGATATTAATGCACTGTTGGAGCTAGGAACACAAGCATTTCACTACACTTGCAATAACATCTGCTAAATATGTGTATGCAACCAATAAAATTTGATTTGATTTGTGGAAGTTTTCAATATCACAACCATGTAGCCTGTAGTGACCAAACTTTAACCGACATATTGAATTTGCTACCCATATTCAGAAGTTTGAGAGTTAAGGCTCTCAAACTTTGACAGAATTATCGCGCAAGTCTGAAACGTCAGAAAAAGAAAGTACGAGTAATTTTTCCCCCAGGAGTAAACAGCAGACCTCATTGAGTTAGTTTGGTTGCCCACCTCTCTCAGAGCTTCGGCGTATGAGCTCATGTCAGTCAGGATGACCAGGACATGCTTCTCACACTGGTAGGCCAGGTACTCAGCTGAGGTCAGAGCAAGGCGAGGGGTGATAATGCGCTCAATACTGAGAAAGGAAAGAACAAGGAAGGAATTCAATTTGAATTAACATAATAAAAAAGGTTGCAATATTATACAGACATTTTATTGCCGTGAATCCATGATTCCATAGATTATTTATTATAGGAGGGAGCTAGTGCATTACTGATTTGGCACAGAGCTTATGCAAATGAACTCACGTGGGGTCGTTGGCTAGGTTCAAGAACAGGCAAACATTGTCCATGGATCCATTCTCCTCAAAGTCGGACTTGAAGAAGCGAGCAGTTTCCATGTTCACCTGAAAAGATAGGTTTGAGATTACACACCAAGTTGATAGTAGAAGGCCTTGAACATTCTTCAACAAAAGCAGGAATATATTGGTCACCCAATGGCAGAGAAAGAAAAAATGCATATCAGAAAAAGGAGCTCCTGTTTTCAAATATCACAACAAATTAGGGTAAATACTTCCCAAATACTATACAGAGGGCAATGTAGTGCAAATTATGCTGCAGCTTACTGGTTCAGCAGTTTTCAACTAAAGGTAACTTAATATGTGAAAACAGGGTTGAGTGTTAATACGCTGTCCTTTACACGTGTCCTTTCCCTAAATTGTAATCTCCTTTACATATGCTTCACAATGTCCTATCCCTTTTCACACCAGTCTGCCCCATATGCATTGCATTTCCGCTACCCTGTTACAGAGTTCGTGCTTATGTTACAAGGCCCTCTATGGTGTGTGAATTAGCCATCAGCAGGGAGAGGATAAGGGGGCCCAGAGGAGCAGAGGTGGGGGTCACTAACATCTCTGCCACAGGTCACAGAAGATTCCCCACCCGGTGTTAAATAGTCATGACCAGAGCAGCTGAACTAGAGAGAACTTGATACTGGCCGGCTGAATGTGTTCAAGACTGCTGAATAATAACCTGTCGACGTGGCCAGAACCTGCTCAAAGGAGCAGACGTAACAGGGGACTTAAAACGCTAAGTCACCTGGTGAATGAGAGTGAAAAAAGGAGCTGGGGCAGTGTCACGTTGGGGTTAAGAGGAAGAATTAGCCACACACTAGAGGAAAAAACAGACAAGAACAAGATTTAAAAAAATGTTTGTCTATCTGGTGCCGCTCAGCTCACCCCCATGGCGGCAAAGACGATGGCAAAGTTATCGTCGCTGTAGTCCATCACATCCTTGGATTTCTTCACCAGGCCAGCCTGACGACAAATCTGGGCAGCAATCTGAGAACCAAAACACAGGATTAAAAATGACGAGGTCTTGAAACATTTACGTTGATAAAACAGCCAGTCTATTCAAATGTTTGAACATCAGCGAGCGCCCCATCCAGCCAGCTAGTTACTGGAGTCTTCTGTGTGTGTCGGCATGCGTGTGTGCCAAACTCTGCTTGTGTCGGAGGTGCATAGTTGGATAAAAACTCAGTGATTAGGAATTTAGAGGGGAGGAATTTCACGCTTATCACTTAATGTAATGGTTGCTGTCTGTTAAAATCAGGGTTGGCCTCTCAGTGCACCCTGAGCTGAGACACCTGGCCCATTGAGATCCGCGGCCCAAATGACCCCATGACATCTGTTTAATGAAACGAGAAGCATTTTATACCATTCCAGTGACACGAGAAGTCAACCAGCACCATTAGTCAGACAAGGCGTACCCTGTTCACTGTTTTTACTACAGTAGGATTTTACAGTGGGCGCTCCATTCAACCACCCTCTTTTGATTATTTTATTCACTTCCAAAACAAAGTTGCTAATCAAGCAACCAGATTATCTTCATTTATTTACACTGCCCAAAATCACTGTTATTCTGTTGCTTCAGTGGGATTCTATGCATTTGATTGAGGCTCCGCCTCCGGTGAAATTTGATCTGGCATGTTTTAGTTTGGCAGTGTGCCCAGACAGTCATAAGGTCATAATGAGGCTGTTTACAAACAGAGATGACTGGTGAGAGGACAGCCACCTCAAGCGTTAACGACCTCATGGCTGGGCTACCAATCCTACATTAAATCAGTGCTATTCACACGATCCCCTAATCTCCTCTCGCCACCATTGTCTTATTAGTTTAATTCGTTTACCAGTTCAACCAGAAGGCCCCGGCGGCCATCACGCTCTCTCCCCAAGGCATCAGAAAATAGCCTCCCTTCAGTCATGGGAAACTATGGACACGGTCTGATATGACAATATGAACTCATGAAACGATGCAGTATACTCTTAAACGTGTTTAAGACTGTATACATGAACTATTGAAACTCATAACCTTGTTTTCAAAGTCATTGTGCAATAGCTCGGTGGTCCGGACTTTTTGGGTTAGTCCTTTAGCACTGATATATCTTATCTTTTCCCTGAGATTTCAAGTGCTCATGGAGACTGATAAAACTAACAGAAAATGAGGCTTATAACATGTTGGAATGGAGAATGATTCTGACTTCCTTAACACTGCCCCTTGCACCTATAATGTGCCATAACTCCCAAAATTGAGTCAGATGAACAACAGTCAAGCTGGCAATAACAAGAGATTATTTTTCACCCCATTCCAAGTTCAGTCAAAGGTAAAACCCTGACAAAAACATGTTGGTTTTACTTTCAACAATAAATAAGCACTTTTACCAACTTCGACTGTCCTCAAAGAGTTGACGAATGTCCTTTTAGCTTGAGATCACGCCAAGTAAGTTAACTGTGGCACTTTTCCACAAAAAGTAAACTTTTCTAATGAATCCAATTTTAAATGAGTGCGATAAGCAAATATTTTCAACTCTGTTCTCCAAATCCAAATTAAATACTCTATGACACCAGTGGAACTCTGGGAGGTTTGGTTGATCCGTCCTATATTTTAGGCGGTGAGACAGGAAGTGAAGTCCAGATGGCTGCCATGTGCCCATAACTAACACACTGACACACAGAGACAATGGATCTGACTCATGTTTAGAGGCAGGTTGGCAACTAATAGCAGTGCCATATAATAACGTTATACGCTACCTTCAGGTTCTCTCTTTAGTAGTTTTAATGCAATGTGTTCAAACCATTGTAACTAAATAGGCTGTTAATACATGAGCCTAAAATGAAATGGGGAACAAGCATCTAGTTAAGTGTCTCTGATACAGACTATCAAATGTGACAGGTGCGTGATTGTACAAAAAACACTACAAGACATATGAAGTGAGTAAAATTAGTAGATGTGTGTGGATTTCTGGAATGCGGTGTGTGACGATAGACAGGGCGAAGCTCTCTGTGAAATAAGAAAACGCCCTCCACAATCAGTAAAATGTCAGTGGATTTGTGAGATGTCCTCCACAGTGTGTGTGTGTGTGTGTGTGGGTCTGGAGGACATCTCAGAAATCCACTGACATTTTACTGATTGTAGAGGGCGTTTTCTTATTTCACACACCTGTCCCATCTCCAATGCTATTGACTGAGGCTATAATATGGCAAAATGCAGCCTAAAGACATATATAGCGTATGCGTTTGGGAGTCCTAGCCTTCGCAGAGCAAGCGTCTACATCGTACCTCGTTGTGGGGCAGGCCGGCTGCAGAGAAGATGGGAATCTTCTGACCTCGGGCGATGCTGTTCATCCCATCGATGGCAGAGATACCGGTCTGGATCATCTCTTCAGGGTAGATACGGCACTGAGGGTTGATGGGCTGGCCTGGGACAGGGCAGCGGTCACAGCAGAGGTTCAGAAACACATACCAGAGAGTTAGCCACTTTCAACCCAGGTATTGCCCAGGTAGTAGTCAAATTTGGGATATAAATGGTAGAGTTGGCCTCATAATAGTTTCAATTCAGCCATTTACACTGTATGTGCAGTTGCACACATAAGTAGCATAAACTATGGTTTAGCAAATAAAATGAAGTAAGTACACTTGAAGGAGATACATGAAATCTGCCAAAAGGTTATACATCCATACATGGTCCCAAGATGGAATAAATGGTCAGACCAGAGGTCAGGGTCAAAGACCTTATTGCCCTTAAGATGGAAGACTCATGACCCTCTTCAAGTCATCTATTCATTGGGATGCCATGCCTACACAATGGCAAGCTACACGTGAAAGGGATTCAGGGATGGGATCAAAAGTCAATATAAATACAGTGTTTGGCCTTGTAGCAGTGAGATACAACTAAAGACTGAACTCACACTATACAAGCTAATGTTAGCTTCACATCTAAGTCCACTAGCAGAGTAAAGATGGGATTGATCCGGTGTAAGCTCAGTATACTAAGAATATAGTCCAGGTACCATGTTTCTATTTCTGCACATCAGGGTCAATTGCATTTCAACACAGACAAGGTTATCTAAGAATATCTTTCGCTTCCTGAATGAACTGAATCATAGCTCCGATCAATCTCGATCATACCCATGATGTCCAGGTAGTCTTCAGCCAGCACAGTGGGGCCACGGTCAATGGGCTTGCCTGAGCCATTGAAAACACGTCCTAAAATGAAAGACATTCTCTATTAGTTTAATTTCATATTGCATGGATTGCCATCCACATAATCTCTGCCTCTAATTCGTTAAAGAATATGAGCAGTTAATTCAGGTTTCAGACAATGGTAGAGATGCTGCATTTTATATTTCAAATTAATTTAGGCCCATTATTGAATTATACTAGCAACAGATGGTTCCAGTCAACTATTCAAATACACCTAACCTTGAGTCCCACTGAGGCGGTATGACTGGGAGATTTATAAAAAGTCATACAAGCCTCAAAGATTCTCTTCAATGTTTTGTTCCCCTAATTTGCTCACGGAGAATACTCAATGCAGGACTCAAATTGAGGCATTAACAGAGGCAAGGTAAAAATGGAACAGAACAATTGTATTTAGCACACCAAGAGAGTAAAGCCTGCAGGGTATTTTCTTCTGTGTGAGAAAGAGGGTGGGTGGAAACAGTTATACAGAGTGATGAAAACATTAGTCTTAATCAGTGGTGGATTTCATGCTTCCTCCTGCCTAGCGCCCACCGGATGCCACTCCGCTCGTCGTGAAAAGCTCATCTTACCCAGCATGTCCTCAGACACAGGTGTGCGCAGGATGTCACCGGTGAACTCACAGGCCGTCTTCTTGGCATCAATACCAGATGTCCCCTCAAACACCTGAAAATGACATTAAACGGTATCTTTCAGTCGTTTGTGGTGTGCGTGTGTGTGTGTGTGTGTGTGTTGCGAGGGACTCACCTGTACGACAGCCTTGGTGCCAATCACCTCCAGCACTTGGCCACTCCTCCTGGTGCCATCAGGTAAAGTCAGGTGCACAATCTCTGCATACCTGGGAAACTGCCACATTAAAAAAGGTTGGAAAACTCCATTTAACAAGCATGTTTATTTCGGTCTTTCAAAACAGGAAACATACATGGCCAGCAATTAGGTTAACCCTGCAGAAAATAAGACTATCAATGTCACTAAGCAAGCCAGAAACACAGAACAAAAATCTTGCATAATTGCATCACATGCTCTAATATGTTCTGGGGGCGGAGGGGGGAAAGATACAAATGTGATTTGCAGTCTCCACCCCCCTTAACGAAAACTGCAAGTTTCACGCAAGTCTATTCCCTTTCAAAATTCAACGCAAATGTTCTATTCCCTTTCAAAATTCAAATGATGCGAGCATTGAGAAATTGTGATTTGTTCTAAATAATCAGCGACAAAAAAAATGTGCATACTGGAAAAAAGTTCCTCCTTAGTCATCACATCCCAGTCTGTTGACAGAAGCTACAATTACCATTCACGTTACGTGCGTCTGTCCACAAGAGATTAAAGGCTTGCACACATCGCACCGAACGTGGACCTAGCGTGGGTCTGCTGATCGAGATGCTAAGTACTCGTTCAGGAAATGCTGTGTCTGAGCCCTCATAGAAAAGTAATTTTAAATCTTTAGTCACCTTCACATTATCCAGAATCACCAGGGGGCCATTCACTCCAGACACAGTAGAATATGCTGAAATAGAGAATAACAGTAAATAATATATATTTTTAAAATAAATAAATAAACTATATATATATATATATTTTTTTTTTTAAATCCATCATATATTTAAAATATTTAAAAAAAAAAGTTTTACAAGTAGTTGATCAAAACAATGACCATCAGTATAGGGGGAAAATAACATGAATTTGTATTATTATTATTTTTTAATTAAAAACTAAACTTTCGTAAAGGGATTTAAATGCCTTTCATGCATTTCATGGCCAAATGTCAAGAAAAACATGCACTTTGAACATATGGGATAAAATAGAATTTACATAGGCCAAAGTTTACAATTTATTAAACAATACGCCAGACACGTAGAGGTGAATGTTACTTAATTACTGTGAATTTTGTATAATTATAAGTTAGGCCTGCCTAAGCACAATTCATCATTCATTCCCTGTACTCAAAGATTCACCCCAGTGTCTCAGATTTGGCTAGTATGTTAGGTTTTTTGGCTCCCACCATCTCTTTTGTCTGTGGAATAAAACAATTAAATGATTAGCCTAATACTCAATCTTTAAAATGTATTCTACCCAACTCCATAACATCAGTTTTAGATGTATCAAGGAGAATTCAGCCCTCGTGTTCACTTGGTTCCGGGATCCTAACCCCTTTGTAAATACACATATTAGAACACTTACCACCTGAAGGGCCACATCCCTCCCCTAAGGGCGGGCCAGGAGCACAACACCACGCCAGTGATCAAAGCCCTCGCAAACACACATGGTATGGTAGATAACCGACTTTCTATTACAGCACGGGTGAGCCGCTTTGGTTCTCTTTTGTTTATTTCCTGCTTCCAAAACACCTGCTCTCCTCATCAAAACCATCTCTTTGCCAACCAAGGCAGTGCAAACTAGGCGATCATGCATTTTTTTTTACAGAACACAAAGAGCGACTGCCCCTAAAAATAAACTTTTCGTTTTGAAAACAGTCTGTGGCATCAATACGAGTCATAAACACTTATTCTAGTGTCAAAATTGACTACAAAGTATAAATAGGATCATTTGTCATAAAGTTAATCTTGTCCAAAAAATAAGTTTGCAAGATGCCAGAAAGAAATTGTGTCACAGAATGAAGGGTACCGTAACAGTTTTCTATTTCTTCTATCATATCATGGTGGTCCGCAAACAACCGTTTAAGTGCATGCCGCCACTTACTGTGCTGGAATGTACGATCAATCATGATCTGCCCAATTCTGTACTACCACAAAAATAAAATATAGACCTAATAAATCCCTACTAATTTCCACCACACCCTCACCCAAAAAGCCCCTCCCCTCCCCCATTAAACGTTATCTATATCATGCTGAAACACTCATGTCCTCTAACAGTTTTCCTTAGGTTGGGTTTATTTCGATCCTGCCCACAGCTGGCAGCTGTAAGTAAGTAAGTAATCATAAATTGGGTGCAACCCAATTGTAATTCCCATGGTCAATTTGCTTTGACATTTGATTTCCCTAAGGGGCTTGTTAGGGACCGTCTGTTAATTACATGGGACAATATTGTAAAATGTAAATAGCCCCAAATTTCAATGACTTAATCTCAAACTAACTATTGCTTATAGAAATGAATATACAACTATTGAAATAATTTAATGAGACAACTAAAAGGGTGCGCAACATGAAAATATTGTCCAATTTACATTGTGTCATTTATTGACGGTCCATAAATAACTATAAATTGGCTAGCACTAGCTAGCCTAGGAGACTTCAAGACAAGACCTGGTTAGACTGTTTCAAGTTATCTAGAAGAGTGAGTGACTAAATGTGTACTGTTTTGGCAGAGTGAATGTACAAACTTTTGCTATGTGCGAACACACACATTAAATGACAGCAGTGGTAGGCCTGATCACCGACAACAATGAGACCGCCTATAGGGAGGTGGTCAGAGACCTGGCTGTGTGGTGCAAGGACAACAACCTCTCACTCAACGTGATCAAGACAAAGGAGATGATTGTGGACTACAGGAAAAGGAGGACCGAGCACGACCCAATTCTCATCGACAGGGCTGTAGTGGAGCAGGTTGACAGCTTCACGTTCCTTGGTGTCCACATCAACAAACTAACATGGCCCAAGCACACCAGGGAAGTTGAAGAGGCCATGACAAAACCTATTCCCCCTCAGGATACTGAAAAGATTTAGCATGGGTCCTCAGATCCTCGAAAGGTTCTATAGCTGCACCATTGAGAGCATCACCACTTGGTATGGCAACTGTTTGGCCGTCGACCACAAAGCACTACAGAGGGTAGTGCGTACGGCCCAGGACATCACCAGGGCCAAGCTTCCTGCCATCCAGGACCTCTATACCAGGCGGTGTCAGAGGAAGGCCCTAAAAATGATCAAAGCCTCCATCTACCATTGACTGTTCTCTCTGCTACCGCATGGCAAGCGGCACCGGAGCGCCAAGTCTAGGTCCAAAAAGGCTTCTAAACAGCTTCTAACCCCAAGGCATAAGACTCCTGAACATCTAATCAAATGGCTACCCAGACTATTTGCATTGTCGTCGTCCCCCCCCTTTTACACTGCTGCTACTCTGTTATTATCTATGCATAGTCACTTTAATAACTCTACCTATATATTACCTCAATAACCTTGACTAACCGGTGCCCCTGCTCATTGACTCTGTACCGGTAATCCCTGTATATAGCCTCGCTATTGTTATTTTACTGCTGCTCTTTAATTATCTTCTCTAGGGTAGGGGGCAGCGTTTGGAATTTTGGATGAAAAGCATGCCCAAATTAAGCGGCCTTATACTCAGGCCTAGAAGATAGGGTATGCATATAAATTGGTCGATTTGGATAGAAAACTCTAAAGTTTACAAAACTGTTAAAATAGTGTCTGAGTATAAGAGAACTGATTTGGCAGGCAAAAATCTGAGAAAATCCATTCAGGAAGTAGGATTTTCTTTTGTTGGTAGTTTTCTATTCAATGCCATTACAGTATCCATTGACTTAGGACTCAAATTGCAGTTCCTGTCTTCCACTAGATGTCAACAGTATTTAGAAATTGTTTCAGGCTTGTATTCTGACAAATGAGGGAGTAAGAGCAGTCTGAATAAGTGGACCCTGCCGTGTCACAGAGCTTTTTCACGCGCGCAACCGAGAGGGTGCCTTTCTTGTTTACCTTTTATATTGACAACGTTATTGTCCGGTTGAAATATTATCGATTATTTAGGCTAAAAACAAACTGAGGATTGAATATAAACATTGTTTGACATGTTTCTATTAACTTTAGGGATACAATTTGGATTTTTATGTCTGCCTGTTGTGACTGCGTTTGAACCTGTGGATTACTGAAGAAAACACGGGAACAAAACAGAGGTTTGTGAATATAAAAAGAGACTTTATCGAACAAAAGGAACATTTATTGAATAAATTAATGTCTTCTGAGTGCAACATATGAAGATCATCAAAGGTAAGTGATTAATTTTCTCTCTATTTCTGACTTGTGTAACTCTTCTCCTTGGCTGGTTACTGTTTGTAATGATTTGTCTGCTGGGCTATGTTCTCAAATAATCGTAAGGTATGCTGTCGCCGTAAAGCATTTTTTAAATCTGACACCGTGGTTGGATTCAGAAGAAGTTATTCTTTAAACCTATATAAAAATAAAAAGATGGAACTATTTTACAATGAGTATTTCTGTATTTGGCGCTCTGCAATCTCACTGGATGTTGGCCAGGTGGGAGGCTAGTGTCTCACATACCCTAGAGAGTTTATGTTATATATATATATTTTTTTTCTTCTTTTACTGCATTGTTGGTAAAGGCAAGTAAGGAAGCATTTCATCTGTAAGGTTCTTTGATTTGAAACCACCAACAACTCTGGTTTGGCTTCAGTCATGGCCGCTGCATTGCTTAATGACCAAAACGAAAAACTAGGCCAAAATCAGGAAGTTCAGGCCCCCCTTTAAAGGCCCAAGTATGGAGAAACAGAAGAGCATAGGTGTGGTCCAAAACTTTGTCCTCTTACTTTCTTTGGGAAAACATTAGCTCTGCTGACATTAGAGCCAATTTGGTAGTGTCTGCAAAAACCGGGGGCCTCCGTCTGCTTCTCCTCGCACAGCTATAGCATGAGGAGGCGAAGTGAAGGGGAGTACGGGGGCATTGTTTTCACCAGGTCTTCCATCATGCCCTTGTGTTTCTTTTTTTTCTGTGAACCGTCAATCTCTTGGCCAATATCAAAGCTGCAAGGAAATTAGAGCAGACTGGTTCTAACACAGAACACTAAAGCCTGGCGGGGTGCATCCACTTTGCCACTAATTAGGCAGTGGCCAACAAATAACCTGTCAATGCACTATAGCGCTATAGCCATTTCCCACACACACACCTGCATTTCAACCCCTATTACCCAGACAGGCTGTAAGAGAGAGATGGGGAAGAGTGAGAGAGAGTGAGACAGAGAGTGTAAGAGACAAAGGGAGTGCTCAAGTGTGATAAAAGGACCACCCCAACAGAGGGGCACTAGTTTCCCTTCCTTCTCCAAATAAACTGCCTCTGCTCGGACTACTCTTATCAACTCCCTGTACCGGGAGTAAAGACATTAGTAGAGGCGTAAAGAGACTTAAAGATTCCAAAATCTACAATACAATTATGCAGCATCTCATCCTGATAGAAACTTAGCGCCTACCAGTGATTAAAGTAATTGATTAATTACGTTTTGCTTCCCTCTACCCTAAGGCACAGGCCTTGAATGTAGGCTAATGAGTAGTCTAGGATTAATTAACATTGCTAAGTCTCAGTGCGAGACCATGATCCCCATCTCAAAACTGTTTTATTTCAAATGATCTCCTAATGAGCTATGAATACTGGTTAGCTCTATTTCATAACTTGGCACAACTAAAAATCTGCAAGTAGGCCTATATGAATTAAATATAAGCATGCAGTGGTGATAATCATGATGTAGGCTAGCCTACATGATATCTTGACATATTCAATTTTTAACTATGCCACACCATAATACAGCCTAGCATTTGAGTTTTGGTTATAACTACCTGGTTGATAAAAATAGGCAAATCTTTGATTATCCTTTAAAAAATGTTTTATTTAAGGTTAGGGCCCCTAACCCCATCTCTCTCATACAGCCTGTCTGGGTAATAGGGGTTTAAATGCAGGTGTGTGTGTGGGAAGTGGCTATAGCGCTAATGATTCATTTTTCTCAGACTAAAAACATTGCATTCAAACCTTGCAATTAACCGTGCATCTAAAATCTGTAAAAATTCAACCTCATCTCAGATGGACTTCTACTTCATAGCCTAAAGCTCGAATTTGTTCCCAAAACTAAAAATACAAAAACGTAACTGCAGAAATATGCAGAAGCACTGTCAATATCCCAAATAACAAGTAGTGCAGGCCATCACAAATATGTGTGATATACTCCTAGTCATCAGCACACCCTTATCTCCTATTGGCCCACAAGCTCAACAGTCAATTAAATAAAAGATTAGCCTCATGATTGACATGATTATACTTTCGCCTCTGACAAATCTTGCATCCAAATACCCCCTTAAAAAGCAGCTTAATGTATGTGTTGTACAGTTTGTTTGCCCCTTTCTCCTCAGACAAATTGCAGAATGTATGTTGGTTGGTCTTGTTAGACCTATTATGGACTTAATAGCTACACTTACCCTACAAATTATCCATATATGGCTCAAAGGAGATACATATGGCTACTTACTGAAGGGTTATAATAATTATGATGCAAGAAAATTGTGGCTGTACAATTGTACATCAACCTCTTAAGATCTTTCCACAAGTCCACAAAGCTCTAATGGAAAATATTTGAAAACAGAAAATGGGAACATAAGCCCAATTTCAAGATAGCCCTATTTGCAAAGACCATCTTCACATTTATTGTGTGAAAAAATGACCATAGTTTAATCTGGTGGATAGTACCCTTTTAGAACACAATAAGTACTTCCAACAAAGCAAATAAAATGTGGTGGTGCATTGCACAGACACATTGTTGAAATTATGGTTTAGATTAGGCCCACCAGAACTTCCCTAATAATGAAAAAAAAAAACTCAGATGTCCTCTGAGACAGTTGCACACAGCTAAAAGAAATATAGTACCCACTCATTACACAAGATCATGATTAATCAATGCGCTACACATTCATATGATGTGAAGGAGCAACATTTCTCATTAGGTTTGAAAAACTTTCCCCACCCCTCTTTTGCTACTTGAGCTCAAGTGCAGCAGTCCCCTGGCTTGGCATGCAACGGCAGTGTGAGTCACCCTCCGGCCTGTTCAGCTGCCAGAGCCCTTTGTGTACAAAGATGTTAATTGGTCCTAATCCGCCACTAGAAACTGTTTTGGTAGCCTGACCTCACACCCTGAAGGACACCTTGGTGTGAAATACTAAAAGGGCCCATTCAAGTATCAGAGAAAAGAGGCACAGAGCATTCCAACACAATTGAATTTCCCAGCTAAAAAGAGGGGGCTCTGTGGGTGCTGGGATGGGGCGCAGCATCATTCGAACGCTGAATACATGGTACAAAGCAGTGGTAACAGTGACATGCGGCTCACAATCAAGTTCTACCCGACCACAAGCACGCACAGGGGGCTTCTCACAGGCCACCAGGAGATGGGAATGCTAATTGGCACAAGCCTGAAACCAGGGAACCTCCTTAACTCAAACATGCAACTCTTAGCCAACAAACACACTCAACCGAAAAAGTTTGCTTAGATCAGCCTAAACCTAACAATCTCCTTGTTGCCACTCAGAAGAAATATGGCAGCATTTAAGACAAACAGTACAAATCCTGTATAGTATCAGAATAGGCTTATTGGATGTTGGAATGAAAACATCCCTACTATCTTTAGGCAAATTAAAGGCTTGCCCATTGCCAAACAATGCTCTGGCTTATTCAAGTTGGATAGATAGGCTACTCTGAGATGGAGGTGTTGGATCTTTGGTGAATCTTCAATGGCGCAAAATCCAAGGCAAAGGAGACAAATGGACCAAGAGCACCAATCAATTTGTAATAGGGAGGCAATTTCAACTAAATTCTGATGTCCTTGATGGTAAACAAAAGTGTATATTCCTAGACTTTCAATGATCATTTACAGGACAAAGGGATTCAAGGAAGCACACCCCCAGAAATGTTCAAACTCAGAGCCTTTCATGTTTGTGCAACTACAAATCACAGAGCATGCAACAAATTGTTAAATTGTCCAATAATCATGAAGCAACAAGCAAAGAATCTCAAAGCACTTGAAACTTGAAAGTAATTCACCAAGACAGGGTTCTTTAAGCAGTGTTCACATTGGCAGTTTGAAGTGAATCAAAATCCAATTTGAATTGGTTATTTTTCCTGCATTCTGAACAGCCAAAAACCACATGTAATCTGATATTTCAAGCCACATTTCAAACCACCTTCACAAGTGGTTTGAAGTCTGATACAAATCTGATTCTTGGCCATGTGCCTGGGTGGTAGGTAGCCTAGTGGTTAGAGCATTGGACTAGTAACCGAAAGGTTGCAAACTAATCCCCAATTTATTTATTTTATTTTTAATTTGTTGTTCTGCTCCTGAACAAGGCAGTTAACCCACTGTTCCTAGGCAGTCATTGAAAATAGGATTTTTTTTCTTAACTGACATGCCAAGTTAAAAAATAAAATAAAAATGTAACTTGTCTGAATGGTCAAATCTGATTTATTTGCCCTCAAGAGACTAATGACAAAAGAAGAAATGTCCTCGCACTGTCAACTGCGTTTATTTTCAGCAAACTTAACGTGTAAATATTTATATGAACATAACAAGATTCAACAACTGAGACAAACTGAACAAGTTCCACAGACTTCTGACAAACAGAAATGGAATAGTGTGTCTCTGAACAAAGAGGGGGTCAAAATCAAAAGTCAGTCAGTATCTGGTGTGGCCACCAGCTGCAATAAGTACCGCAGTGCATCTCCTCCTCATGGACAGCAACAGATTTGCAAGTTCTTGCTGTGAGATGTTACCCCACTCTTCCACCAAGGCACTTGCAAGTTCCCGGACATTTCTGGGGGGGATTGGTCCTAGCCCTCACCCTCCGATCCAACAGGTCCCAGATGTGCTCAATGGAATTGAGATCCGGGCTTTTCGCTGGCCATGGCAGAACACTGACATTCCTGTCTTGCAGGAAATCACACACAGAACAAGCAGTATGGCTGGTGGCATTGTCATGCTGGAGGGTCATGTCAGGGTGGGCCTGCAGGAAGGGTAGCAGATAAGGGAGGAGGAGGTCTTCCCTGTAACCCAGATTGTTGAGACTGCTTTCAATGACAACAAGCTCAGTACGCTGATGCTGTGATACACTGCCCCAGACCATGACGGCCCCTCCACCTCGATCCCGCTTCAGAGTACAGGCCTCTGTGTAACGCTCATTCCTTCGACGATAACGCGAATCCAACAATCAACCCTGGTGAGACAAAACAGCGACTCCTCAGTGAAGAGCACTTCCTGTCTGGTCCAGCGACTGTGGGCATGTGCCCATAGGCGATGTTGTTGCCAGTGATGTCTGGTGAGGACCTGCCTTACAACAGGCCTACAAGCCCTCAGTTCAGCCTAGTGCGGACAGTCTGAGCACTGAGGGTGGGATTGTGCGTTCCTGATGTAACTCGGACAGTTGTTGTTGCCATCCTGCACCTGTCCTGCAGGTGTGATGTTCGGATGTACCGATCCTGTGTTGGGGATGTTACACTGCGAGGACGATCAGCTGTCTATCCTGTCTCCCTGTAGCGCTGTCTTAGGCGTCTCACAGTACGGACATTGCAATTTATTGCCCTGGTCACATCTGCAGTCCTCATGCCTCCTTGCAGCATGCCTAAGGCACGTTCACGCAGATGCCCAGGGTCCCTGGGCATCTTTCTTTTGGTGTTTTTCAGAGTCAGTAGAAAGGCCTCTTTAATGTCCAAAGTTCTCATAACTGTGACCTTAATTGCCTACCATCTGTAAGCTGTTAGTGTCTTAACGACCATTCCACAGGTGCATGTCCATTAAATGTTTATGGTTCATTGACCAAGCATGGGAAACAGTGTTTAAACCCTTTACAATGAAGATCTGTGAAGTTATTTGGATTTTTACAAATTATCTTTGAAGGACAGGGTTCTGAAAAGGGGGCATTTCTTTTTTTTCTGAGTTTGATATGTTAGGTTCCGTATGATAACATAAAACAGATGTTCCTTAAATGAATAATCCACTCCAAACTACACATTCCTATTATTAACAGTGTTAAAATGTGTTAAACAACACTATGTGAAAACAATATTTTTTTGTGAACAAATGTTTCATTTTGCCAAAATAACATGGTAAAAACATGTGAAAATCGTTTTGGAACTCTGTTGCAGCTGAAGTCTACTAGCTGGCTGGCTAAATAGGTACAGTTGAAGTCGGAAGTTTACATACACTTAGGTTGGAGTCAATTAAACTTGTTTTTCAACCACTCCACAAATTTCTTGTTAACAAACTATAGTTTTGGCAAGTCGGTCAGTACATCTACTTGGTGTTTGAAAAGTAATTTTTGCAACAATTGTTTACAGACAGATCGTTTCAATTAAAATTCACTGTATCACAAATCCATTGGGTCAGAAGTTTACATACACTAAGGTGACTGTGCCTTTAAACAGATTGGAAAATTCCTGAAAATGATGTCATGGCTTTAGAAGCTTCTGATAGGCTAATTGACATCATTTGAGTAAATTGGAGGTGTAATGTGGATGTATTTCAAGGCATACCTTCAAACCTAGTGTATTTGCTTGACATCATGGGAAAATCTAAAGAAATTCAGCCAAGACCTCAGAGTTTTTTTTTTGTAGACCTCCACAAGTCTGGTTCATCCTTGGGAGCAATTTCCAAACGCCTGAAGGTACCACGTTCATCTGTACAACCAATAGTATGCAAGTAGAAACACCATGGGACCACAGCCGTCATAACGCTCAGGAAGGAGACGCGTTTTGTCTCCTCGAGATGAACGTACTTTGGTGCGAAAAGTGCAAAATAATTCCAGAACAACAGCAAAGGACCTTGTGAAGATGCTGGAGGAAACAAGCACAAAAGTATCTATATCCACAGTAAAATGAGTCCTATATGGACATAACCCGAAAGGCAGCTCAGCAAGGAAGAAGCCACTGCTCCAAAACTGCCGTAAAAAAGCCAGACTACGGTTTGCAACTGCACATGAGACTGAAGACAGTACTTTTTGGAGAAATGTCCTCTGGTCTGATGGAACAAAATTAGAACTGTTTGGCCATAATGACCATCTTTATGTCTGGAGGAAAAAGGGGGAGGCTTGCAAGCCGAAGAACACCATCCCAACCATGAATCACGGGGGTGGCAGCATCATGTGCATGCATCACTGCAGTGAAGTGCTAAATACGGCTGCTAGAATAAAAAAAAAATGCTGCCACTGTTTTCAACTCTCTAGAGACAGCAGGAGCAGTAGAGATACTCTCAATGATCGGCTATGAAAAGCCAACTGACATTTACTCCTGAGGTGCTGACCTGTTGCACCCTTGACAACTACTGTGATTATTATTATTTGACCATGCTGGTCATTTATGAACACTTGAATATCTTGGCCAGGTTCTGTTATAATCTCCACCCTGCACAGCCAGAAGAGGACTGGCCACCCCTCATAGCCTGGTTCCTAGGTTGACCTTGCTAGGGAGTTTTTCCTAGCCACCGTGCTTCTACACCTGCATTGCTTGCTGTTTGGGGTTTTAGGCTGGGTTTCTGTACAGCACTGAGATATCAGCTGATGTAAGAAGGGCTATATAAATACATTTGATTTGATGTGGGGGTGCATTGCTGCAGGAGGGACTGGTGCACTTCACAAAATACGAAACATCTCAAGACATCAGTCAGGAAGTTAAAGCTTGGTCGCAAATGGGTCTTCCAAATGGACAATGACCCCAAGCATACTTCCAAAGTTATGGCAAAATGGCTTAAGGACAACAAAGTCAAGGTATTGGAGTGGCCATCACAAAGCCCTGACCTGAATTCCATCGAAAATTTGTGGGCACAACTGAAAATGCGTGTGCGAGCAAGGAGGCCCAAAAACCTGTCTTAGTTACACCAGCTCTGTCAGGAGGAATGGGCCAAAATTCACCCAACTTATTATGGGAAGCTTGTGGAAGGCTACCTGAGAAGTTTGACCCGAGTTAAGCAATTTAAAGGCAATGCTACCAAATACTAATTTAGTGTAACTTCTGACCCACTGGGATTGTGATGAAAGAAATACAAGTTTAAATAAATAATTCTCTACTTTTATTCTGATATTTCTAATTCTTAAAATAAAATGGTCATTCTAACTATGACTAAATGTCAGGAATAGTGAAAAACTGAGTAACTTTTTATGGCTGTAGGGGCAGTATTGAGTAGCTTGGATGAAAGGTGCCCATATCAAATGGCCTGCTCCTCAGTCATAGTTGCTAATATTTGCATATTAATATTGGATAGAAAACAATCTGAAGTTTCTATTATGTCTGAGTATAACATAACTCATATAGCAGGCAAAAACCTGAGAAATTCCACTTCCTGTTTTTTCTTCTTCTGGAGGTGGCAGGTTTTCAACCAAAGTCTCATTGAAATTACAGCGAGATATGAGTTTTCACTTCCTACGCCTTCCACTAGATGTCAGCAGTCAATAGAACTTTGTCTGATGACTGATGTGAAGGGGGGTTGATTGATACAGGAAATAGTCACCACAGCCATGAGTGGACAATGCTTTCACCAGGTGTGTTCACAGGGGAAGGACTTGTGTTCCACCGCTCATCTGAAGTATTCTAATTCTAATTCTCCGGTTGAAACGTTATTCAAGATATATGTAAACATTCTAAAGATTGATTCAGTACATCGTTTGACATGTTTCTACTGACTGTTACGGAACTTTTGGACATTTCATCACGTTATAGTGGACGCGCTTTGTGACTTTGGAATTGTTTACCAAACGCGCTAACCAAAGTAGCTAATTGGACATAAATAACAGACATTTTCAAACAAATCAAGCATTTATTGTGGACCTGGGATTTCTAGGACTGCATTCTGATGAAGCTCATCAAAGGTAAGGAAACATTTATCATGTATTTTCTGGTTTCTGTTGACTCCAACATGGAGGCTAATTTGGCTACTGTTCTGAGCGCAGTCTCAGATTATTGCATGGGTTGCTTTTTTCGTAAACTTTTTTTGAAATCTGACACAGCGGTTGCATTAAGGAGATATATCTATAATTCCATGTGTATAACTTGTATTGTCATCTACATTTATGATGAGTATTTCTGTTGAAACGATGTGGCTATGCAAAATCACTAGATTTTTTGGAACTAGTGAATCTAACGCGCCAATGTAAACTCAGATTTTTTAAATATAAATATGAACTTTATCAAACAAAACATACATGTATTGTGTAACATGAAGTCCTATGAGTGTCATCTGATGAAGATAATTCAAGGTTAGTGATTAATTTTATCTTTACTTATGCTTTTTGTGAATGCTATATTTTGCTGGAAAATGGCTGTGCTTATTGTGGTTTGGTGGAGACCTAACATAATCGTTTGTAGTGCTTTCACTGAAAAGCCTATTTGAAATCGGACACTTTGGTGGGATTAACAACGAGAATAGCTTTAAAATGATATAAGACACGTGTGTTTTAGGAATATTAATTATGAGATTTCTGTGGTTTGAATTTGGCGCCCTCTATTTCCACTGGTAGTTGTCATATCGATCCCGATATCGGGATTGCAGCCATAACAGGTAACCCCTTGCCTAGCTAACATTGCCACCTAGCTAGAATTCGTAACATAGTATGTTTTGCAAATTTGTAACATATAATACGAATTGTAATTTGTAATATTTCACATACAATGGTTAATGGACAACCACAAATGAATACATGCCATACTAAATGGAGTGTCTTAGATTTTACACAGAATAATACAAAATGCTCTTCAACCAAGTTGTCAGTTGTTTATAAGCTAGCTAGTTGACTGCTGTGGTGGGCCAAAAATTGTTTTGAAAGTTGGATCATCTTATCCTTTGAGGCTTTAAAAGTGGTTCTTACACTGATTTTAAACATTCAAAGCAACTAGGAAACATTCATGGCAGGCATTGTTGTCACCCTAGCTTGGTACATCACTGAGTGATAGGACGCCCGAGCACCACCAATCAGACTACACCACTGCCCACACACCCGCCGTTACTATGACAACTAGCGTAGTCAGGCCAGCAAATGACTGCAGTCTGGACAAAAAACTAAATTTGGTCACTTGTAACTTGCCGTTTGTACAGTCAGTAGACCATAACGGATTTGAAAAACAAAACTGATTTGAGCATTAAGGCCTGCAGTGTGAACAAACTTTACAACACTATACAGTCACAGTTGTAACTGTTTGCTATACGCAGTGGTTCTCAAACCTTTCATTGGGGACCTCCAGACCTCCAATTTGGTTGTAGGCCTCAACAAGGTCACCTGATTTACCAAGTCAAAGGCTTGATGATTAGTTGGGGGGCAAGCTGAATCAGGTGTGCTACTTCTGGAATAGATCAAATACATGGCTGGGGTTCCCCAAGGAGAGGTTTGAGAACCACTGCGCTATAGGAACCTCAAATACAAATCTGGACTTTGAAAGCAATTCCACTGCTTTTTCACACTTCCCCTTTAATTAGGGACTGATATAAACCTGAGGCACCAGGTGACTATAATTAGTTAAGAGGTAGAAAAGAAAACCAGCAGCAGAGATGGAAGAGGAAGCGAGACATCCCACTCCCTAGTTTTGTGGTTCATATACAGTCCATGAACTAAGTGGACCAGACCTAGCTGCTAATGCATGTGTGCCTATGGGAGAGTCGCCATGTTAAACAGACCGGAACTGACATTATTTTCAATGTTAAACGGCCTGAATGGGACATCTTCCTTTATACACCATATTTTCGAGCAGGACTCCGGACCTATTAGTGTGAGATTGTTCCCATACCATTATTAGAGAATCAGAAAAATACTACCCTCTGCCTACTTAGCTTATTCAAGCCTATCTCAATACAACAGTGCCCCTTTAAGACAAAAAAAAAGCTCTGACGTCAAAGATGTCTAGAAATGTACACGTTTTGTGCTCTTAATCACTCCCTTATCGTTGACTTCAAATGATCTATGAATTTGGCTAATAACTAACTAGCAAAGGATAAACAAAATGTGCACAAGTGGCTACATGCAGCTTTCGCTTTGATCTCAAAACAAGGCATCTACTCAAGACCGCTCATGCAGTAAACACAGTCCAGTTCAAAGTAAATGACACAGATCCATATATGGCAATGGTCTATTTGCATAAAGGCCTAATGCAGCTCTGCTGCACTGGTCTGTGTAGAGTACGGGCTGAGTAGTGCGTGTCAATGCAATAGAATCCTACTCCGATGCGTTCAGCCTACAAAAAGATCTCTTGCATAGTTTGTTTTGTTTCGGTATGTTGCATTGAAAGTGGCTAATATTGTGTTGATTTGATCACAATTGCCACAGTAAAGGGAGATGTTGATAGTCCTAACAGGGAAAACACTAGAACAGTGGTCGCCAACCTTCAAGATTACTGAGTCAAAATGCAAGCCAAGATCTACCGCTCAGATTATTATTTGTATTTTATTTTAATTTTATACATTTTAGTAATTTAGCTGTTGCTCTTATCCTGAGTGACTTACAGTTAGTGCATTCATCTTAACAAGCATAGAAAGTAAATGTTTCCTAAATAATGTAGCTATCAGTAGAGTCAGAGCTAGAAGGGGGGTGAAGTGCAGGTGTTATATTTTATTTTTCATGTATTTTTTGTTGGGGGGGGGGTTGAGGTGAGGAGGATTATTTAAGATATGACTCTAAAAATTAAGCCTATGCAATACATTAACACCACATATGAGCTTTGCTTCAATTGCCCTGCTAATGCACTGTTGTCGGCCTTTAAAAATATATATACATTTCAAAATTTGAGACAGGCGATATGATCACACCGGTAATAGACTTGTAACATTACTTGTGGAGCACAGCTGAGTGATTATGCATTTAAAATGCTTTTTATTTTACTGGGCTGATGGTGCCTGCATCTGATGGTCAGTATCAGCTGACCGAGAGAGCAGCAGACTGAGGGTCTGCCTCTCAACATCCCTCCGTTCTCCCTTTCCTCCACCGACACTGACCAAAAAGGGACATCTTCCAGATGGACAGCAAAACTCGAGTCGCACCGCATTATTTCTCCTTCATGCACAAATTCATGTTGTTACTCCTATTAACAGAGAAAGTGAAATATAACATTAAAAAAGACCCACGCTACTAACGCAAGCCTATAGATACTTTCCTACTAATTCATTACTTCTGCAGTGCTTGTTGTAGTGCTGAGTGGAAATAGGCACGCACATTTTATGGCTTATAAAAGTTGACAGTGCTGAGTAAGAACTTAAACAAACTCGTTGAGTCCCTCTCTAGTAATGGTTTTAAAAACTTTTTCAAATCTCACAGTATCAACTTTTCTGTAGCTTTCTTTTATGCCTGCTATGTTACTGCAGACACATTTATCTGAGCCATCCGTTTGGCCAGCGGCAGGCGTATAGTGCACTTGATTTGCTCTCTGGGCCCACTGGGAAGACGGAGTTTGTACCTTCAGACACATGAAATGGCTCAAAATAGAAACAGTTCGCCTACCCGACGTGCAGGTCAGCTGAATCGTGCGCCAACAGCCCAAGAACACCACCAAACAAATAGGAACAAGGCTTTATCGTTGGGTTTATTACAGAAATGTTTGCCAACTAGGAAACCCTTGGAGATCAACCAGTCCAGGTTGATGATCACTGCTGTGGAAACTTGAGTGAAGTTCAATCTCGTGCTTCACTCTGTGGACTTTTTCTGAGCAGCAGTCCTGGGGGAGATGAGTGGCAGCTTAGAGGGAACATTGGACAAGAGTCAAGACGGTCCTTGCAAAACTGAATTAAAGTAACCTTCAGTAAAATCTCAATGGCTTCTAAAACCAGTGTAAGAGAGATCACAAACGAAAACCAATTAATACAAATATATTATAATGGTACAAGGACAGTTTAGCAGGATTATTTTTTACATGAATATGACATTGAATAGCCTAAAATCAGCCTGCTTTCTGAAATCATTTAAGGCTATAAAAGCCTGCATATACAGGCATTGGTACGTTGACTAATTTCTTGAAATGGCAGAACTTCAAACTAGAAAGTATCACGTTTCTGACAAGCCAAATTCCAAACAAAATAGAACGTCCACCCTTGTATGATGGGTGGGGAGGAAAAGGAGGTTTAATTTTAAGTATCCTGAAATATTCCAACTCATACAAAAATGTAAGCGTGCAAATGATTAAGTCATTCATCAAATAGTATGAATGGGTTTAATTGATGAATAGCCTAGGTCTGAGGCATTCACCAAAAACGTGGATGCTGCCAACCTTGCTCTTTCAAGTTTCTAACGCTTGGCTCTTCTAACAATGCTCCTTATAGTGATGACAACCCCATCAAATGGGCAGGCTTTTAACCCTGCAAGTAGATGGACCCAATATGTAAAGAAAACTCCCCACCTGACTGCATTGATTGGGGCATGTGTAATCAGGCTTGAAAACGGGGTAGAATTGGCTGGCGGGGGGGGGGAACACTAATCTGTGGGATATTTTTGCTGGCAGGGTGCATACTGATCGGGACACCTATTCACAGAGACAGCTGGTTAAACCCACAGCCTCTGCAAAAGGTGGCAGAGTGGTGCAGTTACTATAAATCGAAAGAACAATGACACCACAGTAACAGTTTAGAGCCATTTGCTGGGGCGAGGAGCATCGTCACTCTTGGTAACCTGCCTACAGTGGTTCCTACTTTAAAAGTTGCAGCGTACTGCGGCGCAGCTTGCACAGTGCAGCAGAATTCTATGGCACGTTATTTAAGTGTGAACCACTGGTACCAGTAATGCTAGTTTGACCACCAGAGGGCATCTTTAACTTCTTAAGCTTCCCCCCTACTTTTTCTGAAATTCTGTTAAAAATCGCGCAACATTTTGGCGTCCTGCTACTCAGGCCAGGAATATAGTATATGCATATGATTAGTATGTGTGGATAGAAAACACTCAGACGTTTCCAAAACTGTTTAAATCACGGCTGTGACTATAACAGAACGTCTGTTTCATCGAAAAGCGCAGGAAAATCTGATCACTGGAGATGGAAAAAAGTATCCATGCGCCACTCCCATGAATTGTTAAAGGTGAACCGTAATATATTTGGCCAAGCTTGCAGTACCTACAGCTACCACAGGATCTATAGAGTCTCCTCATTTGAATCTGAATTGATTCTTGGTAGATCCGCCCAAAGGGAACCGATTCTCTCCGACCACCGACCCGAGGCATTGTCTGCCTTTTTCTCCGGACATTTTTTCCACACGGCAGGCTATCGAATTTACATCGCCTCCTGATGATTTTTATAGCTTATTAACGTGTAGTTATACCTAAAGTTGCATTAGAAAGGTATTTCAAGTGTTTTGTAAAAGTTTATCGTCGAATTTTTAACTTTTAAAAAATGACGTTACGTTATGAAACGCTCTTTTTTCCGTTTTCCACACAGTCTTCATAGATCGATATCTAGGCTATATATGGACCGATTTAATCCAAAAAAGACCCAGTATTGATTATGGGACATCAAGGTGTGCAAAGAAAGAAGATGGTCAAAGGTAATTAATGTTTTATATTTTATTGTGCGGTTTGTGTAGCGCCGACTATGCTAATTCTTTTGTTTACATGCCCTACGGGTCTTTTGGGGTGTTGCATGCTATCAGATAATAGCTTCTCATGCTTTCGCCGAAAAGCATTTTAAAAATCTGAAACGGTGGCTAGATTCACAATGACTGTAGCTTTATTTTAATACCAAACATGTGTATTTTAATGAACGTTTGCGTTTTAACTAATACCATTAGCATATAGCGTCGCGCATGTGCATTTCTAGAGCTCTAGGTGAGACGTCTGCGTCTCAAGTAAGCTCAAGAGGTTAAGAAGCATTTGATAGCCTTCAATAAATGGCTGTACTAGGGAATGCGGACACGCGGGAGACCGGGGTTCAACTCCCCGAAGGGGAGGAAGGAGTAGGCTATCCTTGTAAATAAGAATTTGTTCTTAACTGATTCCATATGAGTTATTTCATAGTTGTGATGTCTTCACTATTATTCTACAATGTAGAAAATAGTTTAAAAAAATAAAGAAATAGAATGAGTAGGTGTCCAAACTTTTGACTGTTTCTTTATTAACATCTAGTAACTCCCCATCCCGGGTCCGGGAGCGTAATCATCGACTGACACTAATTAGCATAACGCAACAGACATAAATATTCCTAGAAAATATTCCTATTCATGAAAATCACAAGTGAAATATATTGAGACACAGCCTTTTGTTAACCACCCTGTCATCTCAGATTTTCAAAATATGCTTTACAGCCAAAGCTAGACAAGCATTTGTTCTTCACGTTTGGCTGAGAAATCGCCCGGAAATTGCAGTCACGAAAACGCTGAAAAATATTCCAAATTAGCTCCATAATATCGACAGAAACATGGCAAACGTTGTTTATAATCAATCCTCAAGGTGTTTTTCAAATATCTATTTGATAATATATCCACCGGGACAATTGGTTTTTCAGTAGGACCGATTGGAATAATGGCTACCTCTGTATTTTACGCGAGAATCACTCTGAGAGCCATCAGGTGACCACTTGCGCAATGTAGCCGCTTACGGGTATTCTTCAACATAAATGCGTGAAACTATGTCAAAATGCTGTAGACACCTTGGGGAATACGGAGAAAAAGTGATTTGGTTGATAGCCCATTCACTGCACAATAGGGACGCATTGGAACGCAGAGCTTTCAAAGCATGAGTCACTTCCGGATTGGATTTCTCTCAGGCTTTTGCCTGCAATATCAGTTCTGTTATACTCAGACAATATTTGTAAATTTTTGGAAACTTTAGTGTTTTCTATCCTAAGCTGTCATTTATATGCATATTCTAGCATCTTGTCCTGACAAAATATCCCATTTACTACGGGAACGTTATTTTTCCAAAAATGAAAATACTGCCCCCTAGTCACAAAAGGTTAAATCTGATTAATATTAAGATGTTTCGATTCCAAGAAAAACCCTCTGGGTTTCTGTTAGGATGGAACTGAAAATATGGCTCTGTACAACGTGACGGTCGAGAGTACATTACTGGGCTATTTAGCTAAAAAATCCCCATGTCCTGCAGGCAAGTGGGACACCGGGGTTCAATTCCCCGACGGCGAGGAAGGAGTAGGCTGTCCTTGTAAATAAGAATTTGTTCTTAACTGACTTGCCTAGTTAAATAAAAAAGGTTACACTAAGAGCATAACATTTCTATACTAGAGGTCGACCGATTACGATATTTCAACGCCGATACCGATTATGGGAGGACCAAAAAACCAGATGCCGATTATTATTTATTTTTTATAATAATGATTTGTAATAATGACAATTACAACAATACTGAATGAACACTTTTCCTTTACCTTAATATAATACATCAATACAATCAATTTAGCATCAAATAAATAATGAAACCTGTTCAATTTGGTTTAAATAATGCAAAAACAAAGTGTTGGAGAAGTAAAAGTGCAATATGTGCCATGTAAAAAAGCTAACGTTTAAGTTCCTTGCTCAGAACATATGAAAGCTGGTGGTTCCTTTTTACATGAGTCTTCAATATTCCCAAGTAAGACGTTTTAGGTTGTAGTTTTTATAGGAATTATAGGACTCTCTCTCTCTATACGATTTGTATTTCATATACCTTTGACTATTGGATGTTCTTATAGGCACTTTAGTATTGCCAGTGTAACAGTATAGCTTCCGTCCCTCTCCTCGCCCCTACCTGGGCTCGAACCAGGAAAACATAAACAACAGCCACCCTCGAAACATCGTTACCCATCGCTTCACAAAAGCTGCGGCCCTTGCAGAGCAAGGGGAACAACTACTCCAAGTCTCAGAGCGAGTGAGGTTTGAAATGCTATTAGCGCTCACCCCGCTAACCATTTCACACCAGCCTAATCTCGGGAATTGATAGGCTTGAAGTCATAAACAGCACAGTGAAGAGCTGCTGGCAAACACACAAAAGTGCTGTTTGAATGAATGCTTACGAGCCTGCTGCTGCCTACCATCGCTCAGTTAGACTGCTCTATCAAATCATAGACTTAATTATAACACAACACACAGAAATACGAGCCTTTGGTCATTGATATGGTTGAATCCGGAAATTATCATTTTGAAAACAAAACGTTTATTCTCAGTGAAATATTCTGTATTTTATCTAACGGTGCTGTTACATTGAACAACATTCAATGTTATATCATAATTATGTACAATTCTGGCAAATTACGGTCTTTGTTAGGAATAAATGGACTTCACACAGTTCGCAACAAGCCAGGAGGTCCAAACTGCTGCATATCCCCTGACTGCTTGCACGGCACGCAAGAGAAGTGACACAATTTCCCTAATTATAAGAAATTCACGTTAGCAGGCATTATTAACTAAATATAATATATATTTAAAAATATATACTTGTGTACTGATTTTAAAGAAAGGCATTGTTTATGGTTAGGTGCAGCGACAGTGCTAAATCATCACCCGTTTGGCGAAGTAGGCTGTGATTCGATGAGAAATTAACAGGCACCGCATCGATTATATGCAACACAGGGCACGCTAGATAAACTAATATCAACCATGTGTAGTTAACTAGTGATTATGTTAAGATTAAAAAACAATCATAAGATAAGATACGTTTAATGCTAGCTAGCAACTTACCTTGGCTTCTTGCTTCCCTTGCGTAACAGGGTCCTCGTGGAGTGCAAGGCAGGTGGTTAGAGCGTTGGACTAGTAACAGGAAGGTTGCAAAAACAAATCACCGAGCTGACAAGGTAAAAATCTGTTGTTCTGCCCCTGAAAAAGGCAGTTAAACCACCGTTCCTAGGCCGTCGTTGAAAATAAGAATGTGTTAACTGACTTGCCTAGTTAAATAAAAGGTGTAAAAAAAAATTAAAAAAATAATTCGGCCATATCGGTGCCCCAAAAAAATACCGATTTCTGGGTATGAAAATTTTATTTATTTATTTAATCGACCCGAATTTTAAAAAATCGGCCATTCCAATTAAATCGGTCAACCTCTATTCTATACCCTAATTTTCTAATTCTAGTCTAACCATTAACCAAACGGAGATTCAGTGAAAATAAAAATCGCATTGATTTATCAAGAACAGTTCCCATGCTTGTCTCAGAGCAGTGCGAAACGGTGCTAAAATAGTTGTAGGCTATCGCTTTAAATCCTATTGCTTATACCTTCAATATAGTCTAAGTAAGACCGACACTACTTTTAACAGCACATTACTCAACACTATTGAGACACATGTTGCCTACGGTAGGCCTAGAGTATGTTGAAAAATATGACGTGACTCTGCCAATAATTACATAGAAGATATTTCTGTAATTCAGTGATATTTATTCCCATAGTAATTCGTTATGGATCCATAACTCAATAAACATCGACATTTTGAAAGTATTTTTATCATTGTTTTATTAACAAAAGCATAAGGATGCCATTATTAGTTACATGGTTTTAGTTTGAACGTGCAGACTGGCACTAACACAGGGAACGTTTCCTGAGTCAGCGCCATTATTAGTGTAATGCCCTTTAAAGTGCTGCCAGTGTGGAGGTCCTAACCCCTCCCTTCCCTATGGGCTAGGTCAGTCTTCTGTGCGCGGCTCTGCGGCCCATCCCGTGCCCCCTGCCTCCGTGCCTTGAACGTTGCACGCGTTCAGTGGATACAGCTGGAGAATTGCAAGGCAGTCCCATTGTGCGCCACTCGGGAGCCATGAACAAAATATATTGTCCTGCTAATAACAGGGTTAATAATATACAACAGCCTTTTATATAATTCCAAATCAATAATAAAAAAGGCCATTGTTGAACATGAAGTGAGACATTGTTACTAATTTGTAAATAAAGCCAGTTTGTTATTTAGAATTATTTATTTCTGTTTTTAGAGGGAGAAAAACCTAGTCATCTCATGGGTCTCCCAGTTGAGGCCGGCATGGGTATTGAACCAGCATCTGCAGCAACACAGTATGCTATGCAGCGTCTTAGACCGCTACGCCACTTAGGTGCTGTAAAACGTGACTGGTCGGGAGTGGCCTACAGTAAAACCAAAATAATGCTTACAAAATAAAATAAATATCTTAGTTTAACAACAGTTTTAGTAAGTAATACTGAAGTTGTGCACAATTATCAGTTTATATTTAGGTTTATGTCACCCATTCATTGTCAGTTAAAGACACAGTAGGACCCAAAAGCATAATCAGTGTCCTAACTCCCCCTTGCGCTGGTCTGGAGCAATGAAGTGGTGACGCAGGGTACCGTCCTAAACCACAAATTACCTCTAGGTCCTGCGGTGTAAGCTTGCAACTTTTAAAGGAGGAACCACTGAAAATGCTTGGAAGGGATCATTTGACCAAACAGGGCGAAGACCTCAAAACCCCCTCTAACCGGCTGAAGACATGGCATTCAATACGGCCTTGTCATATACCACTTCTATCGAGAGATCTGTGTCCGAGCCAGAGTGTACAGCATCCAGTTGAAGCTATCAACTGCCTTTTCTATCAGGAGTGCAAAAGAAGTCCATGTGGAGTGAGAATGGAGAGTGATCTGTTCCAAAACTTCTCACATTGCTGTGAGTGGTTGACAAGACATAATAATTTTGGTGGGGTTCAGGTGAGACGTTGAAATTGAGGTATTGTCATGGGCCATCCACTTTGAAGCCATCTGAAGAAGAAAAACGAAGAAATGCCAGAAGATTGAGTGCTGGGAAAGGGAGGGGGTTGGTCAACTGTGCACGTAATTGATTATTACTACGTGTACTTCCGGCGCCGACAGAGATGGCCGCCTCACTTCGCGTTCCTAGGAAACTGCAGTTTTTTGTTTTTTTACGTGTTATTTCTTACATTGGTACCCCAGGTCATCTTAGGTTTCATTACATACAGTCGAGAAGAAATACTGAACATAAGAGCAGCGTCAACTCACCATCAGTACGACCAAGAATATGACTTTCGCGAAGCGGATCCTGTGTTCTGCCTTTCACCCAGGACAACGGAATGGATCCCAGCCGGCGACCCCAAAAAACGACTTTGAAAAAGGGGAAAACGAAGCGGTCTTCTGGTCAGACTCCGGAGACGGGCACATCGTGCACCACTCCCTAGCATTCTCCTCGCCAATGTCCAGTCTCTTGACAACAAGGTTGATGAAATCCGAGCAAGGGTAGCATTCCAGAGGGACATCAGAGACTAACGTTCTTTGCTTCACGGAAACATGGCTCACTCCACGCATCGCGCCGACAGAAACAAAACATCTTTCTGGTAAGAAGAGGGGCGGGGGCGTATGCTTTATGGCTAACGTGACGTGGTGTGGCCACAACAACATACAGGAACTCAAGTCCTTCTGTTCACCTGATTTAGAATTCCTCACAATCAAATGTAGACCGCATTATCTACTAAGGGAATTCTCTTCGATTATAATCACAGCTGTATATATTCCCCCCCAAGCAGACACATCGATGGCTCTGAACGAACTTTATTTGACTCTTTGCAAACTGGAATCCATATATCCGGAGGCTGCATTCATTGTAGCTGGGGATTTTAACAAGGCTAATCTGAAAACAAGACACCCTAAATTTTATCAGCATATCGATTGCGCAACCAGGGCTGGAAAAACCTTGGATCATTGCTATTCCAACTTTCGCGACGCATATAAGGCCCTGCCCCGCCCTCCTTTCGGAAAAGCTGACCACGACTCCATTTTGTTGATCCCTGCCTACAGACAGAAACTAAAACAAGAAGCTCCCGCGCTGAGGTCTGTTCAACGCTGGTCCGACCAATCTGATTCCACACTCCAAGACTGCTTCCATCACGTGGACTGGGATATGTTCCGTATTGCGTCAGACAACAACATTGACGAATACGCTGATTCGGTGTGCGAGTTCATTAGAACGTGCGTTGAAGATGTCGTTCCCATAGCAACGATTAAAACATTCCCAAACCAGAAACCGTGGATTGATGGCAGCATTCGCGTGAAACTGAAAACGCAAACCACTGCTTTCAATCAGGGCAAGGTGACCGGAAACATGACCGAATACAAACAGTAACTATTCCCTCCGCAAGGCAATCAAACAAGCTAAGCGTCAGTATAGAGACAAAGTAGAATCTCAATTCAACGGCTCAGACACAAGAGGTATGTGGCAGGGTCTACAGTCAATCACGGATTACAAAAAGAAAACCAGCACTGTCACGGACCAGGATGTCTTGCTCCCAGGCAGACTAAATAACTTTTTTGCCCGCTTTGAGGACAATACAGTGCCACTGACACGGCCCGCAACTAAAACATGCGGACTCTCCTTCACTACAGCCGACGTGAGGAAAACATTTAAACGTGTCAACCCTCGCAAGGCTGCAGGCCCAGACGGTATCCCCAGCCGCGCCCTCAGAGCATGTGCAGACCAGCTGGCTGGTGTGTTTACGGACATATTCAATCAATCCCTATCCCAGTCTGTTGTTCCCACATGCTTCAAGAGGGCCACCATTGTTCCTGTTCCCAAGAAAGCTAAGGTAACTGAGCTAAACGACTACCGCCCCGTAGCACTCACTTCCGTCATCATGAAGTGCTTTGAGAGACTAGTCAAGGACCATATCACCTCCACCCTACCTGACACCCTAGACCCACTCCAATTTGCTTACCGCCCAAATAGGTCCACAGACGATGCAATATCAACCACACTGCCCTAACCCATCTGGACAAGAGGAATACCTATGTGAGAATGCTGTTCATCGACTACAGCTCGGCATTCAACACCATAGTACCCTCCAAGCTCGTCATCAAGCTCGAGACCCTGGGTCTCGACCCCGCCCTGTGCAACTGGGTACTGGACTTCCTAACGGGCCGCCCCCCAGGTGGTGAGGGTAGGCAACAACATCTCCACCCCGCTGATCTTCAACACTGGGGCCCCACAAGGGTGCGTTCTGAGCCCTCTCCTGTACTCCCTGTTCACCCACGACTGCGTGGCCACGCACGCCTCCAACTCAATCATCAAGTTTGCGGACGACACAACAGTGGTAGGCTTGATTACCAACAACGACGAGACGGCCTACAGGGAGGAGGTGAGGGCCCTCGGAGTGTGGTGTCAGGAAAATAACCTCACACTCAACGTCAACAAAACTAAGGAGATGATTGTGGACTTCAGGAAACAGCAGAGGGAACACCCCCCTATCCACGTCGATGGAACAGTAGTGGAGAGGGTAGTAAGTTAAGTTCCTCGGCGTACACATCAGACAAACTGAATTGGTCCACCCACACAGACAGCATTGTGAAGAAGGCGCAGCAGCGCCTCTTCAACCTCCGGAGGATGAAGAAATTCGGCTTATCACCAAAAGCACTCAAACTTCTACAGATGCACAATCGAGAGCATCCTGTCGGGCTGTATCACCGCCTGGTACGGCAACTGCTCCGCCCACAACCGTAAGGCTCTCCAGAGGGTAGTGAGGTCTGCACAACGCATCACCGGGGGCAAACTACCTGCCCTCCAGGACACCTACACCACCCGATGTCACAGGAAGGCCATAAAGATCATCAAGGACAACAACCACCCGAGCCACTGCCTGTTCACCCCGCTATCATCCAGAAGGCGAGGTCAGTACAGGTGCATCAAAGCTGGGACCGAGAGACTGAAAAACAGCTTCTATCTCAAGGCCATCAGACTGTTAAACAGCCACCACTAACATTGAGTGGCTGCTGCCAACACACTGTCTCAACTCCAGCCACTTTAATAATGGGAAATGATGTAAATATATCACTAGCCACTTTAAACAATGCTACCTAATATAATGTTTACATACCCTACGTTATTCATCTCATATGTATACGTATATACTGTACTATATATCATCTACTGCATCCTTATGTAATACATGTATCACTAGCCACTTTAACTATGCCACTTTGTTTACATACTCATCTCATATGTATATACTGCACTCAATACCATCTACTGTATTTTGCCATTGCCGCTCTGTACCATCACTCATTCACATATCTTTATGTACATATTCTTTATCCCCTTACACTTCTGTCTATAAGGTAGTAGTTTTGGAATTGTTAGCTAGATTACTTGTTGGTTATTACTGCATTGTCGGAACTAGAAGCACAAGAATTTCGCTACACTCGCACTAACATCTGCTAACCATGTGTATGTGACAAATAAAATTTGATTTGATTGGATTTATAATAAATCAGGTTGATTGAGGTCTATACACTGCTACTGATCTGTAATTATAACCCTGATGAGAAAGTTTGTTAATTATAAGGTGAATATATTGTATGTTAATATAAAATGTACATTCTTCCAGTGCTGATTTGTGTTAAGTTGAGGGTTTTACATTTTGAGTGATAGAACCAATGTGAATCACTGAGGAATGTCATTCTAACACAGATCGTAAACATTTCCTAGCGAGCCAGCCAGCTATCGTTAGCTAGCGAGCCAGCCTTCCCCACCATTGTCATCAGAAGACACTAATGTCTGGATCAATGAAAATGTCAACTAAATCAGGGGTTTCCTCATTGGCTGATTAATTTTCAGAGTCAGTGAGAGTAAGCATGGCACGACATCCTCTAGAAACTACTCCAACGTTTTTCCCACTGAGCTTTGTCGATAGCGCTATTAACTTCAGGGCAGCAGTGTTGAGAGCAGTAGCAAACCGTTCAGTTCTTCATGATATCTTTAAAAAAAGCTGCGGAAGACCGGATTATCCACACATACTTAGCAGCTCATGTTATAGACAGAAGCATGCTACATGGCAGACCAATCTTAACTCATCTTTCGACATCTCCAGCCCATCCATCATCTCAGCCAATCATGGCTGGCAGGAAGGTTCCTGTATTTTTCTGTGGGTAAACCAACTAGGCTCGTTATTTACCTATTTTATTCGTATTAACAGATGGCATACAAGTTTGTTAACCTCTGTGATATGTGGGACACTAGGGTACCACCTGGCCAAAAGCCAGGGGAAATGCAGAGCACCAAATTCAAATAATTTACTATAAAATCTAACTTTTATTAACTTCTTGGTGACAGGGGGCAGTATTTTCACATCCGGATGTAATGCATGCCCAAATTCAAATGCCTGAAGATAAAGATATGCGTATTTTTAGTAGATTTTGATTTTAAAACTCTGAAGTTTCTAAAACAGTTTTAATCATGTCTGAGTATAACAGAACTTATTTAGCAGGCGAAAACCAAGGACAAACCAGTCTGAATTTTTTAAGTCACTCATTTCAATAAGTTTTCATTGGGAATCCAGATTTCTAAGGGACCTTCTTGCAGTTCCTATCTCTTCCACTGGATGTCAACAGTCTTTAGAAATTGGTTGAGGTTATTCCTTTGTGTAATGAAGAAGTACGGCCATCCAGAACGAGGTTAACTTGAAGTGTACTGTTAGAGGTGCATGACCAGAAAGCATGCTTCAGTTTGTCTTCCTGCAATGAAAACAGATCATCCAGTCTTCAATTTTATAGATTATTTACTTTTAAAAATACCTAAAGTTGTATTACAAAAGTAGTTTGAAATGTTTTGGCAAAGCTTACAGGTAACTTTTGAGATATTTTGTAGTCACGTTGAGCAAGTTGGAACCGGTGTTTTTCTGGATAAAACGTGCCAAATAAAATGGACATTTAGGATATATATATCGACGGAATTAATCAAACAAAAAGGACCATTTGTGATGTTTATGTTTATATTGGAGTGCCAACAAAAGAAGCTCGTCAAAGGTAAGAATGAATTATATTTTTATTTCTGCGTTTTGTGTCGCAGTTTATTTATTTGAATTTGGCACTCTGCATTTGCCCTGTCTTTTGGCCAGGTGGGATACAAGCGTCCCACATATCCCAGAGAGGTTAAATCACACATGCAAGATATTGGGCATGCATTTCATCCGGATGTGAAAATACTGCCCTGTCACTAAGAAGTTAAAGAAGTTACAGGTCTGTGAGCCAGAAATCTTGCTTGGTTGTAGCTGACCAAATACTTATTTTCCACCATCATTTGCAAATAAATTCATTAAAAATCCTACAATGTGATTTTCTGGATTTTTTTTCTAATTTTGTCTGTCATAGTTGAAGTGTACCTATGATGAAAATGACAGGCCTCTAATCTTTTTAAGTGGGAGAACTTGCACAATTGGTGGCTGACTAAATACTTTTTTGCCCCACTGTGTGTGTATGCATGCATGTATGCGTGTGTATGCATGTATGTATCTATATACACTTCCTTAATATATTTTTTTTTGGGGGGGTGGGGGTGTGTTAAATGCTATTCTATGTACATAGTTATTTGCTTCAAAATGTACCACTTGGGTACATTTGTGTGGGACACCTGGGAGACTTCATGCTCAATATCATGTAGCTCGCTCATTCTTGAAGTTATCTGTCTGAAACTTTGCTAAACTATTGTTGCCCTCTTATGTTCTTCAAATTATAACCAGCATCCTATCTGAATGCTTGGCTGTTCTTGGTCATTTGAAAGATGCAACAATGATAAAATAAACTGTTTTGTCCTTGTATTATCTTCTACCAGATCTAGTGTGTTATATTCTCCTACATTCAATTCACAATTCCACAAAATATAGAGCGTTTCCTTTCAAATGATACCAAGAATATGCATATCCTTGCTTCAGGGCCTGAGCTACAAGCAGTTAGATTAGAGTATGTCTTCAGGTGGAAATTGAGAAGGGGGGATACCCCGAAGAAGTTAATTGATTCATTCCCTCTTGTATTGTCATCCTGTATAAATATATATTATTTGTAAACATGTTTTTGACAATGACTGTCTACGACACTGCAAATATTACAACTAATCATCTAGCCGATGCCCAGTTCTAAAATATCCATTAAATGGTTGAAATTGGCACCCAAGATATAGCCTAGCCAACTGCAATTTAGGTGAATTGACTCATGTTAGCAATAGCAATTCCATGGTAACGAAATCACGCTGACTCAGATTTTTCACTTTACAATATGTACCAGACGAACAATTGATTTTAAAAGTTGAACAAACCATAGAAATCTATGCACAATGACTACTTTTAACAATTTCCACAGAAAATTGTATAACACATTTACAGGAACAACTGTGCAGATACAAAGTTTGGTTTCTGTTACCTAACTGAAATGTCCCATTATCAAATTATGACTAGCTTTATCAATTGAACTGAAGCTTGCAAATCTTTTGCCTTGTCTGTACAAAAATACCTGTCTGCATTGTGTTGCTAAATAATACATTTTTGCAGCTCAGCTTTTACTTATATTTTTATGAATCTCTTTGCATAAAAGTGGATAACATGTGGTTTTTGATGTGTTCTTGAATAGTAGCCAAAATTTAATAAGGATTATATGAAAGAGAACAGAGAGAAATCGCATCCCCATGTTATTATTTCAAGGGATAGTTAATGGGGTCACCATCCATCTGTGATATGCCTCCATCTCGCAGGCCTTTTAGCAGTGGTGTATTGGGAAAAGGCTGCCTTTCAGAGATTTATTCTCCACCACAGTGTGAAAATAGGCCTGGCCATCATCCTGCTGTCTCTGATGCCGGCTAAAGGCAGTACACAAACAAAATGCTAGGAACACAAGCATTTCTCTACACCTGAGATAACATCTGCTAAATATGTGTATGTGACCAATATTTTTATTTTATTTGATATTGTAGTCTGAATTCAGCCTTCTGCTCTTGGTGACCATATGCGACCCGTTTCAAGAAACGGGCGTAATTTCGCATGTCACTCCTAGGAGAGGAATTTGAACATTTATTTTTTGATCAAAATGATTTTTTTGTGATTTCTTCAGGAACATGTGAACATGTTCATGTGCCTTAAGAACAAATTCTTATTTTCAATGATGGCCTAGGAACAGTGGGTTAACTGCCTGTTCAGGGGCAGAACGACAGATTTGTACCTTGTCAGCTCGGGGGTTTGAATTTGCAACCTTCCGGTTACTAGTCCAACGTTCTAACCACTAGGCAACCCTGCTGCCCCAATGATTGTGTTAGCTGTGTAGTTGGTGAGCTAGCAAGGGATATGGGCAGGGGCACAGCAACCATTTTTGTTTGCCATAAGAACCTGCAAAATTCTGGAACTATCAACCGGAGCTTGGGTAGTTTTGCTTTACATGGCAGTCAATACGAATAGAACTAATAACCAGAAAACACCTAAAATAGTTGAAAAATGTATGGTTTGGGAAGGAATTAGCTTTTTAATGCTTGAATCATGATAAGCTGTAGCCCATACTATTTACCGAGAAATTAGATCTATATTTTTCGTAGCCGTATATTTACCACCACAAACCGATGTGGCACTAAGATCGCGCTCAACGAGCTGTATAGGTCCATAAGCAAATAAGAAAATGGTCATCCAGAAGCAGCGCTCCTAGTGGCCAGTGATTTTAATACAGGAAAACGGAAATTCGTCTTACCTATTTCTAGCAGCACGTCACCTGTGCAACTAGAGAGACAAAAAAAAAAAACTGTAGATCACATTTACTCCACACAGACAAAGCTCACCCTTGCCCTCCATTTGTCAAATCTAACCATAACGGTATTCCTGCTTACAAGAAAAAAAATCTAACAGGAAGTACCAGTGCGGTTGCGGTCTGATGAAGTGGATGCTAAGCTACATGACTGTTTTGCTAGCACAGACTGGAATATGTTCTGTGATTCATCCATGACATTGAAGAGTTTAACACATCAGTCACCGGCTTCATTAGTGCATCGACAACATAATCCCGACAGTGACCGTACGTACATATCCCAAACAGAAGCCAAGGATTACAGTATTTTATTTGTTATTTTAAAATGCTAGAAATTCCCCTTTCAAGGAGCAGAACACTAACCCGGACACTTAAAGCCTCTCCAAGATAGGGGGCAGCATTTGGAATTTTGGATGAAAAGCATGCCCAAATTCAACTGCCTGCTACTCATCCCCAGAAGATAAGATATGCATATTATTAGTAGATTTGGATAGAAAAAAACTTCTTGAATCATGTCTGAGTATAACAGAATTTATTTAGCAGGCGAAACCCTGAGGACAAACCCTTCTGATTTTTTTTATTTGAATTTTAAGTCACTCTTTTCAATGGATTTTATTGGGAATCCAGATTTCTAAGGGACCTTCTTGCAGTTCCTATCGCTTCCACTGGATGTCAGTCTTTAGAAATTGGTTGAGGTTTTTCCTTTGTGTAATGAAGAAGTACTGCCATCCAGAACGAGGGTAACTTGAAGTGTACTGTTAGAGGCGCGTGACCAGAAAGCTAGCTAGTTTTTTTTCCTCCTGTATTGAAGACAGATCATCCAGTCTTCAATTTTATCGATTATTTACATTTTAAAAAATACCTAAAGCTGTATTACAAAAGTAGTTTGAAATGTTTTGCAAAGTTCACAGGTAACCTTTGAGATATTTTGTAGTCACGTTGCGCAAGTTGGAACCGGTGATTTTCTGGATAAAACGTGCCAAATAAATTGACATTTTGGATATAGATACATATATATTATATCGACGGAATTAATTGAACAAAAGGACCATTTGTGATGTTTATGGGACATATTGGAGTGCCAACAAAAGAAGCTCGTCAAAGGTAAGGCATGAATTATATTTTTATTTCTGCGTTGTGTCGCGCCTGCAGGGTTGCAATATGCTTTTCTCTCTTTGTTTACTATGGTGCTATCCTCAGATAATAGCATCGTTTGCGTTCGCCCGAAAAGCCTTTTTGAAATCTGACATGTTGGCTGGATTCACAAAAAGTGTAGCTTTAATTTGGTATCTTGCAGGTGTGATTTCATGAAAGTTAGATTTTTATAGTAATTTATTTGAATTTGGTGCTCTGCATTTTCACTTGCTTTTGGCCAGGTGGGACGCTACCGTCCCACATATCACAGAGAGGTTAATGATGCTCGTTGGATGTGGTAGTGCTTGAAAACCATCACAGATTACAAAGGGAAAGGGCCAGATGGGTTTCCAGGATGCGTACTCAGAGCATGTGATGTCTAACTGGCAAGTGTCTTCACTAACTTCAAACTCTCCCTGACCCAGTCTAATACTCAGGGGTCGAATCTGTGTTTTAATCCATTTCACCTGTGTTTTATATTAAATGTCAGTGTTTCTTTTGGTTCAATAGTGATCAGTGACGTGCAACTACAGTTTTCCTTCACAAAAAACATTATTGTAACACATTCCGCTGAAAATAGCTTCCCTTTCATCAGATGACAGAATTGTAATGCTATTTGGCTAGCAGTCACACAAGTAAATGAGTTAATGAGCAATTACATTTTAAAAACAATGAATACCCATCATATTTCTAAATGTTTATCATAGAAAGAATGTAGCCAGCTACATTTCCTAATGTTTTGTTTGAGGTGAACCTGAGAAAAGTAGGCTATGCCGAGAAAAGTAGCTACACATCTGTCAGAGTGCTGCCATTGGTGAATTATGCTCCGAGTGGAGAAGTGCAACTGAAGTTCAAGATGAGTGATGTCGAGCAGAAATGACTATAACAAGCATTTTAGATCTGCATTTTCAATACGCAGCAAGATATCTTAAGAGTTTAAAAAATACATTTTTAAAAAATCTGAAAATGCATGTGTATAATACGACACCTGAATACCTACGCTAAGCAGACAACCATAGTCCATGTGCCCAAGAACGCCAATGTAATATGTCTAAATGACTATTGCCCCGTAGCACTAACATCGGCTGGCCACGGCTCATATCAACACCATCATCCCAGACACCCTGGACCCACTCCAATAAGCATACCGCCCCAACAGATCCACAGATGATGCAATCTCTATTGCACTTTCCCACTTGGACAAAAAGAACACCAAAGTGAGAATGCTGTTCATTGACTACAGATCAGCGTTCAACGACATAGTGCCCACAAAGCTCATCATTAACCTAAAGACCCTGGGATTGAACACCTCCCTCTGCAACTGGATTCTGGACTTCGTGACAGGATGCCCACAAGTGGTGAATGTAGGCAACACATCCACCACACTGACCCTAACACTGGGGCCCCTCAGGGGTGCAAGCTTAATAACCTTCTGTAGTCCCTGTTCACCCGCGATTGTGTGGCCACGCATAACACCAACATTAAGTTTTCCAACAACACAACGTGGTAGGCCTGATCACCGAAGACAATGAGACTGCGTATAAAGGAGATCAGAGACCTGGCAGTGCAGTGGTAGGACTAGAACATCTCCCTCAACGTCAGCAAGACAAAGCAGCTGATCGTGGACAACAGGAAATGGAGGGCCCGAGCACGCCCCCATTCACGTTGATGGGCTGTAGTCGAGGGGGGTGAGAGCTTCAAGTTCCTCGGTGTCGACATCACTAAGGATCTATTATGGTCCAAACACACCAACACAGTCATGAAGAGGGCACGACAACGGCTCTCTCTAAAGTTCCATGCATAACACTTTAATTTTCATCAACATTTCTAATGAGTATTTCTGCTGAATTTATGTGGCAGCCTCTCTGCAATATCACTGCATGTTTTGGAACTACAGTGAACATTTATGATAAAAACATCCTAAAGATTGATTCAATGTAAAATAAGATTTTGGGATATAAATATGAACTTTACCAAACAAAACATACATGTAAGATCAAAGGTGTGAATAACATTTATGAAGTCCCCAACATGAGTGTTATCTGATGAAGATCCTCAAAGGTTAGTGATTCCATGCATAACACTTTAATTTTCATCAACATTTCCATTTGTACTGTAAAATAAGATTTTGGGATATAAATATGAACTTTACCGAACAAAACATACATGTATTGTGTAACATGAAGTCCCATGAGTGTTATCTGATGAAGATCCTCAAAGGTTAGTGATTAGTTCTCTCCATTTGTACTTTTTGCGACTCCTCTCTTTGGCTGGAAAAATGGCTGGGTTTTTCTGTGAGTTGGTAGTGACGTAACATAATCGTTTGTGGAGCTTTCGCTGTAAAGCATTTTTGGAATCAGACACTGTGGCTGGATTAACGAGAATTGTATCTTTTAAATGGTGCCTAATACTTGTATGTTTGAGAAATTTGATGAGATTTCTGTTGATTTGTATTTGGCGCCCTGCAATTTCCTTGGCTGTTGGCGAGGGGTTCCGCTAGCGGAACGGGGTTCAGGTTAAAGACTGTTCTCGCTGCTTAAGCATGGCAAGCAGTACCGATGCAAGTCTGCAACCAACAGGACCCTGAACAGTTTTTACCCCCATGCCATAAGTCTGCTAACTTCATTGACCCTTTTAGTATAAACTTTATTTTGTATAAACTGACTCATCATATGCTGCTGCTACTGTTAACATTAACTTTATTCCTAGAAATATGTACATACAGTACATTGGGGTAGTTCAGAGCCCCTGACCTTTTCCACATTTTGTTATGTTACAGCCTTATTCCAAAATGGATTAAATACATACAAATTCTCAACCTACACACAATACCCTATAATGACAAAGCAAAAAAACATTGTTTTAATTTTTTTTTAAATAAAACAGAAACATTAAATTAGATAAGTATTCAGACCATTTGCTATGAGACTCGAAATTGAGCTCAGGTGCATCCTGTTTCCATTAATCATCCTTGCGATGTTTCTACACCTGTGGTAAATTCAATTGATTTGACATGATTTGGAAAGGCACACACCTGTCTATATAAGGGCCCACAGTTGATGTCAGAACAAAAACGAAGTAATGAGGTCGAAGGAGTTGTCAATAGAGTTCCGACCGGATTGCGTCGATGCACAGTTCTGGTGAAGGGTACCAAAAATGTTTGCAGCATTGAAGGTCCCCAAGAACACAGTGGCTTCCATTCTGAAATGTAAGAAATCTAAAGGACTCTCAGACCATGAGAAACAAGATTGTCTGGTCTGATGAAACCAAGATTGAACTCTTTGGCCTGAATGCCAAGTGTCACATCTGGAAGAAACCTGGCACCACAGTGAAGCATGGTGGTGGCAGCATCATGCTGTGGGGATGTTTTTTTCAGCGGCAGGGACTGGAAGACTAGTCAGGATTGAGAGAAAGATTAACAGAGCAAAGTAGAGATCCTTCATGAAAACCTGCTCCAGAGCGCTCAGGACCTCAGACTGAGGGCGAAGGTTCACCTTCCAACAGGACAACGACCCTAAGCACACAGCCAAGACAACACAGGAGTGGCTTCAGGACAAGTCTCTGAATCTCCTTGAGTGGCCCAGCCAGAGCACGGACTTGAACCCGATCGAACACCTCTGGAGATACTGAAAACAGCAGTGCAGTGACACTCCCCATCCAACCTGATAGAGCTTGAGAATATCTGCAGAGAAGAATGTGAGAAAATCCCCAAATACAGGTGTGACAAGCTTATAGCATCATACCAAAGAAGCCTTGATTGTAATTGCTGCAAAGGTGTTTCAACAGAGCAAAGGGTCTGAATACTTATGTAAATGTGATGTTTTATTTTTAATACATTTTCAAACATTTCTAAAACCTGTTTTTGCTTCGTCATTACGGAGTATTGTGTCGATTGATCAGGGAAAAACAACTTAATTTGAATAAGGCTGTAATGTATCAAAATGTGGAAGGAGTCAAGGGGTCTGAATAATTTCCCAAATGCACTGTATCTACCTCCATTACCTCGTACCCCTGCACATCGACTAGTTACTGTATATAGCCATCCTTGTATATAGCCAAGTTATCATTACTCACTGTCTTTTATTAAGTGTTTAACTTTTGTAAAAAAAAGAAATCTATGCATTGGGAAAGGCCGTAAGTAGCATTTCACTGCCCATGGTGGTCTACATCAGGGTTTCCCAAACTCTGTCCTGCCCCCACCCACCGGTGCACTTTTTGTTTTTTGCCCTAGTGTAACAGTATAGCTTCTGTCCCTCTCCTCACCCCTACCTGGGCTCGAACCAGGGACCCTTTGCACACAACAACTGCCTCCCACGAAGCATCGTTGCCCATCGCGCCACAAAAGCCACGACCCTTGCAGAGCAAGGGGATCCACTACTTCAAGGTCTCAGAGCGAGTGAGGTCACCGATTGATACTCTATTAGCGCGCACCACCACTAGCTAGCCATTTCACGTCGGTTACACTAGCATGACAACTGATTCAAATAATCAAAGCTTGATTATGAGTTGGTTATGAGTCAGTTGTGTAGTGCTAGGGTGAAAACCAAAAACGTGATATCTAATGACTACCAGCAGCAGGCCTGCAACAAAGATTGTTTATAATGTTTATTTCACTAGGTAGGCCAGTTGACAACAAGTTCTCATTTACAACTGCCCAAGATAAAGCAAAGCAGTGCGACAAAAACAGTTAAACAAACGTACAGTCAATAACACAATAGGAAAAAAATCTATGTACAGTGATAACTAGACCAAGATAGACCACAGCTTGTAATTCCCAATAGGAACAAATGAGTCAGTGGGCAGAACAAGCAATAACTATATCCTATTGGCGCGTTCTAATCTGCATCTGCATATTCTGTAAGGAATGCCTACTCTGAGGTGACCGTGTGCAATACCTCAGTTCACCTTCACACTCCTAAACTGCAAAATAAAATAAAAAGTCTACAAAACTTAGTCCGTTCTGTTTATAACAGATTCTAGTTTTGGGAACAGAAAACTGTATTGAGATTAAAATGTTTAATTGAGTAGTAGATTTGCTGAATGTCGGTCAAAATCCATCTCGTTCCATCTTCTCCCACTGCACGCCAGTTGGCTTCCTCACTACCAGTGAGTGTTAACGCTAACCGGATGCGTCACATTTGTACATCCAGTGAAACATCGGTCTCAATGTTGTCTGTGCCTTCAGCCTCACGTGATTATGTCTTAGTGGGATAATCAACTTATTTGTCAGTCTATAACTCCATCTTCCTAGCAATAGTTTCCACACCACAAACCAATACAATTAGTTAGCTACATAGTTACAATTTCCATGACATACACCAATCTTCTGCACATTATAGAGTAAAGGCGTTGATTTCGTGACACGCTATATTTTGCTATCGAACGGTTCTTCATTCTGTCAGGAGCAGTCAGCTGATTTGGCTATGCTAGCTAGTTAGCTTACTTTGTCTTTACCTTTAGCTAGCTTATGTTCGCATAACGCTTGATGATTAACAAATATAGTAAATAGTTAAACGCATAGTTATATTTAAGTGTACGCTAACATTAAACTGGTAGATTACATTTTTACATAACAGACAAGCAAAGATTATAAATGGGACTGTTGCAAAACAGCTCCGCACACAGGTTAGCTAGCTTGCTAATATTAGTTTGCAAGCTAGCCATTTCACACCTTGAAGCATTTTACTTATGTCGCTGCAGTGACAGTCGGTTCAATGGTAATGCAAAATGTATTTTATATCGAATATTTCACATACACTGTAAGTATTTGTTTTCGCGCAAACAATCCAGTAGTTAGCAAGCTATGGAGAATCAAGCATCTGGCTAGGTAGCTAGCTACGTACTCAGCCTTGGTTGAGAGATGTAGTTTCTGGTCACAGCTTGTGTGTGTGTCCTTGCCGCAGCAGGACCGTTGATGTCCATTGTCCTGTTTCCCACCAAGGTTGCCATACTTAAATAAACCCTCTACCTGAACTACAGTATAGCTGGTGTGCTAGTAGCTAAGGGTAATAACTAAAAGATACTGGTAACAAGCTAGCTATTTCTGTATGGTATTAAATGACACTGCGGCGGCTAGTCATATGACATTGGAAGCCACGACAGAGGGCGCGTTCACATGATCGTTGCGGGTGCCTGCGCGCGCCTCTATCACAGGCACATTTTTTTTTAAATAAACGCTACATAGTGTATATGGGATACAGACCGATCCTACACTAAATCATGATATTAACACGACTCTCAACCGAATAATTTTTAAACACACACTTAATAGATTTTATAATGCCAAATTAAAATGTGATTATCTGTAATTTAACCAAAATATAAACGCAACATGAAACAATTCCAAAGATGTTACTGAGTTACAGCTCATATAAGGAAATCAGTCAATTGAAATGAGTTCATTAGTCCCTAACCTATGGATTTCACACGACTGGGCAGGGGTGCAGCCATGGGTGGGCCTTGGTGGGCATAGGCCCACTCACTTGGGAGCCAGGCCCAACCAATCAGAATGAGTTTTTCCCCACAAAAACACTATGGACTTTCTAGGTGAGTGCTGAGCTGCCCTGTGATAAGCAGTGGCCACTTTTTACCCCCACAAAAACACTTTATTACAGACATAAAATCCACACATTTTTTTTTTGCCTAGCCTACAGCGGTAGAACGGCCAGGATCGGGCAAGGGTACTTGTATATTGAGGGCATACAGTTTAAAAGGTCATTGAAAGTAGGCTACTTCAGTTAGAATACCGTTATTCAAATCAAATTTATTTATATAGCCCCTTCCTTTATTGAACCGCACTTCCAAGTCGTTACTGGCCAGGCCATCATTGTAGATAAGAATTTGTTCTTATTTTATTTTTATTTATTTTTTATTTCACCTTTATTTAACCAGGTAGGCCAGTTGAGAACAAGTTCTCATTTGCAACTGCGACCTGGCCAAGATAAAGCATAGCAGTGTGAGCAGACAACACAGAGTTACACATGGAATAAACAATTAACAAGTCAATAACACAGTAGAAAACAAAGGGGGGAGTCTATATACAATGTGTGCAAAAGGCATGAGGAGGTAGGCGAATAATTACAATTTTGCAGATTAACACTGGAGTGATAAATGATCAGATGGTCTTGTACATGTAGAGATATTGGTGTGCAAAAGAGCAAGTAAATAAATAAAAACAGTATGGGGATGAGGTAGGTGAAAATGGGTGGGCTATTTACCAATAGACTATGTACAGCAGCAGCGATCGGTTAGCTGCTCAGATAGCTGATGTTTGAAGTTGGTGAGGGAGATAAAAGTCTCCAACTTCAGCGATTTTTTGCAATTCGTTCCAGTCACAGGCAGCAGAGTACTGGAACGAAAGGCGGCCAAATGAGGTGTTGGCTTTAGGGATGATCAGTGAGATACACCTGCTGGAGCGCGTGCTACGGATGGGTGTTGCCATCGTGACCAGTGAACTGAGATAAGGCGGAGCTTTACCTAGCATGGACTTGTAGATGACCTGGAGCCAGTGGGTCTGGCGACGAATATGTAACGAGGGCCAGCCGACTAGAGCATACAGGTCGCAGTGGTGGGTGGTATAAGGTGCTTTAGTGACAAAACGGATGGCACTGTGATAGACTGCATCCAGTTTGCTGAGTAGAGTGTTGGAAGCCATTTTGTAGATGACATCGCCGAAGTCGAGGATCGGAAGGATAGTCAGTTTTACTAGGGTAAGCTTGGCGGCGTGAGTGAAGGAGGCTTTGTTGCGGAATAGAAAGCCGACTCTTGATTTGATTTTCGATTGGAGATGTTTGATATGAGTCTGGAAGGAGAGTTTGCAGTCTAGCCAGACACCTAGGTACTTATAGATGTCCACATATTCAAGGTCGGAACCGTCCAGGGTGGTGATGCTAGTCGGGCATGCGGGTGCAGGCAGCGATCGGTTGAAAAGCATGCATTTGGTTTTACTAGTGTTTAAGAGCAGTTGGAGGCCACGGAAGGAGTGTTGTATGGCATTGAAGCTTGTTTGGAGGTTAGATAGCACAGTGTCCAATGACGGGCCGAAAGTATATAGAATGGTGTCGTCTGCGTAGAGGTGGATCAGGGAATCGCCCGCAGCAAGAGCAACATCATTGATATATACAGAGAAAAGAGTCGGCCCGAGAATTGAACCCTGTGGCACCCCCATAGAGACTGCCAGAGGACCGGACAGCATGCCCTCCGATTTGACACACTGAACTCTGTCTGCAAAGTAATTGGTGAACCAGGCAAGGCAGTCAACCGAAAAACCGAGGCTACTGAGTCTGCCGATAAGAATATGGTGATTGACAGAGTCGAAAGCCTTGGCAAGGTCAATGAAGACGGCTGCACAGTACTGTCTTTTATCGATGGCGGTTATGATATCGTTTAGTACCTTGAGTGTTGCTGAAGTGCACCCGTGACCGGCTCGGAAACCAGATTGCACAGCGGAGAAGGTACGGTGGGATTCGAGATGGTCAGTGACCTGTTTGTTGACTTGGCTTTCGAAGACCTTAGATAGGCAGGGCAGGATGGATATAGGTCTGTAACAGTTTGGGTCCAGGGTGTCTCCCCCTTTGAAGAGGGGATGACTGCGGCAGCTTTCAATCCTTGGGAATCTCAGACGATATGAAAGAGAGGTTGAACAGGCTGGTAATAGGGGTTGCGACAATGGCGGCGGAAAGTTTCAGAAATAGGGGTCCAGATTGTCAAGCCCAGCTGATTTGTACGGGTCCAGGTTTTGCAGCTCTTTCAGAACATCTGCTATCTGGATTTGGGTAAAGGAGAACCTGGAGAGGCTTGGGCGAGGAGCTGCCGGGGGCAGAGCTGTTGGCCGAGGTTGGAGTAGCCAGGCGGAAGGCATGGCCAGCCGTTGAGAAATGCTTATTGAAGTTTTCGATAATCATGGATTTATCGGTGGTGACCGTGTTACCTAGCCTCAGTGCAGTGGGCAGCTGGGAGGAGGTGCTCTTGTTCTCCATGGACTTCACAGTGTCCCAGAACTTTTTGGAGTTGGAGCTACAGGATGCAAACTTCTTCCTGAAGAAGCTGGCCTTAGCTTTCCTGACTGACTGCGTGTATTGGTTCCGGACTTCCCTGAACAGTTGCATATCCCGGGGACTATTCGATGCTATTGCAGTCCGCCATAATTGACTTGCTTGGATAAATCAAGGTTAAATTTAAAAATTACATTTAAAAACAGTGCTACAAAATACCCAAATGGGATGACTTCTCACCGCCAGTGTGCCAGTAAAGCCTCACTGAACGTTCAATGTCTATTTTAGGCATGTGAAAATTATTATTTATTTTTTTTGTTTTGCTTTTCCCTATGATGTTTTGTTTTTTCAGGTACTATATTAGAAAATTGAGAGAACAGCAATGCCCACTAGAATCTCATGAGTCATGAATGAAAATCATGACTTCCTCACCTTATAATTTAGTTTGATATAATGTATGGCAAAAGAGAGGCTTTGTCTATATTCCACATAACCTATTGCTACCGTACACGAGTTAGTGATCTATCAAAATCAGTGATCTGCTAGTGCGTTGTGACCTTAGGTTGAGTATTTGCTCCAGATTTCTGAAACCACATGTGCCTCACACTGACACGGTGTCCTGGTGAGTGCGTTATCACTTATTTTGAGTGCCAGGTAAAAACATCACTGATCCTGTTTCACTTAAAGCAGCACATCCAGCACAACAGGTTAAAAGTGAACGTTTGAAGATGGTTTTGAACCTCTGCTTCCTACCCAACCGACACACACTTACATTTTAGTAGACACTCTTATCCAGAGCAATTTACAGGAGCAATTAGGGTTAAGTGCCTTGCTCAAGGGCACATCAACAGATTTTTCACCTAGTCGAGTCAGGGATTCAAACCAGCAATCTTTCGGTTACAGGCCCAGCGCTCTTACCTGCCCACCTCCCCCCACACACACTCTCATTCACTCACTCCAGCTCTCTGATGGCAGAAAAAGCACTACAATTTGAAGTGGGTAAGCTGTACAGTGGGGAATCTGACGACACAACCCATTCCCGTAGTCCCTGGAGAGCCTATCCAAAAGTTTTAGACTGCATGCAAAAAATAGCACATTAATACTACTGAAGGGCTCCCGCCCACAGGAGCACTGCCCTCAATTATCAGATATGATTTCACGCAAACACCTTTACTACCTACCTAAGCTACCTGGAATCTTTATACTGTAGATGCAAGTATAGTGCTGTTATATTTTGTCTGGCTCAGTGTTACTTTAAAGACGAGGCCACTACACATTTGGTGTTAGATAAACCAACACTTTGTGGTAATTGATATATAAGATCACAAAATTAAGAGTTAGTTGATATGTTAAAACTAACACTAAATGTTTTTTAGCAAATTTAGCAAATTTCCTGATATTCTACACATTTTGCCATGAGTCTGAATGAAAAATGTGCAATGGATCAAACAATAAAGGCATTATGGCTGTTAGTGACCACACTTGTATTAGTTCATTTGACTAATATGTATTGACATGACTACACAAAATATCTATAATCTTGTACCTCAAGGCCAATTGACATACACGGAATTCCTTAAATATTTAAAGCTGTAAAGATGTGCGCTGAGCGTCGGGAAGCAAGTTCAGGGAGTGAGTGACATCAATAAACGAAACGTAAAACAAAACAAGAAATACGAACAATGCACAGACATGAAACAGAAACAATGACGCCTGAGGAAGGAACCAAAGGGAGTGACATATATATAGGGAAGGTAATCAGGGAAGTGATGACAGGTGTGCGCCATAATGAGTAGCCTGGTGACCTAGAGGCTAGAGAGAGAGCATACATGATGGTTCCCCCTCCCAGGCGTGTTTGGCTCCAGCCGCAGGATGCCAACCAAAGGGACGATCCCGGGGATCAGGAGCGGACTGGTCACCCTGCTGAGGCAGGGGAGCCTGACGATCGGGCTGAGGCATGGGAGCCTGACGAACCACCGGAGGCAGAGGTGCCTGGCGAGGCATGAGAGCCTGTAGCGGCTCCCGGACCCCACCGAAACAAAAAAAAACACCCCCTGATGCTTCCCTTAGGTGAGGCATCATTCTGTAACGATGTGCACTCAGGAAGAGAGAGTCAGGAAGCAAGTTCAGGGAGTGAGTGATTTAATCAATAAATGAAAAATGAACAACGCACACACATGAAACTGAAACAATGACGCCTGGGGAAGGAACCACAGGGAGTGACATATATAGGGAAGGTAAGGTAAGTTGAGTGAAGGTCAGTATCGTTCTTCTCTGTGCAGGCTGATATTTCTTCTGCGTTCTCCACTTGCGCTGCTTAGAGCAAAAGTTGTTTATAGCCAACCCCAGTGGTTCTAACTTTCTTACAAAGTGTGATGTGTGGGGGACATCATATAAGAATATATGCAGTGGTCACCTTTTGGTCCAAATTGTCAAAATTTGAGAACATTTTAAACAAACTATGTAGGTATTAGGGCAATTCCAGCAGTATGTCAACCTGAGATTTTTTTTTTTATTCATAAAAATGAAACCACGTTCCTAATTATCCCCAAGGAACAATACCCCACAATGACAAGGTGAAAACAGGTTTAGACATTTTTGCAAATGTATTACAAATTTGAAAAAACATAAATACCTTATTTACATAAGTTCCAGACCCTTTGCTATGAGACTCAAAATTGAGCTCAGGTGCATCCTGTTTCCATTGATAATCCTTGAGATGTTTCTACAACTTGATTGGTCTCTACCTATGGTCAATTCAATTGATTAGAAATGATTTGGAAAGGCACACACCTGTCTCTATAAGGTCCCACAGTCGACAGTGCATGTCAGAACAAAAACCAAGCCATGGGGTTGAAGGAATTGTTGTAGAACTCCGGGACAGGATTGTGTTGAGGAACAGATCTGGGGAAGGGTACCAAGAAATGTCTGCAGCATTGAAGGTCCCCAAGAACACAGTGCCCTCCATCATTCTTAAGTGGAAGAAGTTTGGAATCAGCAAAAGACAACCATCAGGCCTTTCTGGTAGAGTGGCCAGATGGAAGTCACTCCTCAGTAAAAGAAACATGACAGCCCACTTGGAGTTCGCCAAAAGGCACCTAAAGACTCTCAGACCATGAGAAACAATATTCTCTAGTCTGATGAAACCTGCTCCTACGGTGAAGCATGTTGGTGACAGCATCATGCTGTGGGGTTGTTCTTCAGCGGCAGGGAAATGGAGACTAGTCAGGATTGAGGGAAATATAAACAGAGAAAAGTACAGAGATCATTGATGAAAACTTGTTAGAGTGCTCAAAACCTCAGACTGGGGCGACGATTCATCTTCCAACAGAACAATGACCCTAAGCATACAGCCAAGACAATGGAGTGACTTCGGGACAAGTCTCCAAATGTCCTTGAGTGGGCCAGCCAGAGCCCAGACTTGAACTTGTTCGAACATCTCTGGGGGCACCTGAAAATAGCTGTGCAGCGACGCTCCCCATCCAGCCTGACAGAGCTTGAAGGGATCTGCAGAGAAGAATGGGAGAAACTCCTTAAATATAGGTGTGCCAAGCTTGTAGCGTCATACCCAAGAAGCAAGGCTGTGTAATCGCTGCCAAATGTGCTTCAACAAAGTATCGAGTAAAGGGTCTGAATAATTTTCATTCATAACATTTCTAAAAACCTGTTTTTGCTTTGTCATGTGATATTGTTTGTAGACTGATGAGGGGAAAAAACAATTTAATCAATTTTAGAATAAGGCTGTAATGTAACAAAATATGGAAAAAGTGAACATGCTTTATTCAGATGTGGTGCCTGGCTTTAGCCTATGCAGTATGCAGTTCAAGCTACCTTTATTTAGTTCTAAGGTATTATGGCTTCTGCTGACATTTAAAAATGTTCCAGCTGTCATTAAATTGTTCTGCCGAGCCTTTCCTTCGAAATGGTTATCCATGTTTTGACCTAAGACTTACAAACTCAGACATTTTCTAATATTTTCAGTCTCCCCAAAAATGTAAATGTCATGTAACTTCCATAATGTCTGTTATTTGCTTTATTTCTCCAACATCACAATATTTAGAAGTCTACTTTTTGGGGTATACACTATCCCCAAGGCGGTGGAGAAACCTCAAAAGGACAAAGGGGAGGACTATCCTCCTCAGTGAATTTCATAAAAATGTAAATTGTGAAACATTGGAAAAATATCATTTTTAGATAAAACTATACTATATATATATTCATGCCACCAAATAATTGATTAAAACACACTGTATTGCAATGAAGGTCCACAGTAGCCTCAACAGCACTCTGTAGGGTAGCACCATGATGTAGCCGGAAGACAGGTAGCTTCAGTCCTCCTCTTGGTACATTGGCTTCATTACAAAACCTAGGAGGCTCTTGGTTCTCACCCCCTTCCATAGACTTACACAGTAATTATGACAACTTCTGGAAGACGTCCATGTTGTCCACCCAATCAAAGGATCGGAGAATGAGTCTAGTACTTAAAGCATAAGCTGTGCATAAATGTGGTGAGTAGTTGACTGAAAGAGAGAGAAAGACAATAGTTGAACAGTATTCAACAAATCAATTACTTCAAAAATTAAGGAGAAGCAAGAGAGAGAGTCATTTTGTTTTCTCACTTAGCAGTAAATGCAGCTGGCTAGGTTAGTTACTCAAACACCCGGCTCCAACAGAGGGATGCTATGTTAGCTAGCTGGCTATGACTATCCAACACAACACTGGAACTCTTCCAAGTTAAGGTAAGCATTTGGTTTTATTAATTTATTGTCTCTGGAGCCCGCTGGTGTAACTGCTTACAATAGCGGATTTACTAACGCATTAGTTCCATTAGCTATGTTGACTAAGACGTTACTTTAGCTAATATGGGGACAACAATGTAGGCAATGTGTAGAAGTTATAACATAGTTTGGCTTGAAGGCTTTTAGCCTGGTCACACAGCTGATGTGTTGTTCATTGAAGTCTACAAACGAAGGTAAAAGGTTGGAGGAGGGGAGTGCGTAGAGGCTAGAATGAATACAACGTGGCTGTGACCCCACTACTCAACGTAGTCTCATAGTGCAAACAGGTTAACAGCTTGTCAAAGGTAGGCAGGTTACTTAACAGGCTGGGAAGGCTAGAACATCCTCTAGATTTGGTGCACTACAGGACCTGAGGTCACTAGTTCTTGGCTAGTCTTATGTGGCATGAGAGGGTTGGAGCTTTGATAAGGTCTGTACTTTCTAATCCCCATACATACAGTACCAGTCAAAAGTTTGGACACACCTCTCATTCAGGAATGTTTCTTTATTTTGACTTTTATACATTGTAGAATAGTGAACACATCAAAACCATGAAATAACAGATATTGCATCATGTAGTAACCCAAAAAGTGTTAATCAAATCCAAATATATTTTATATATATATTTTTTTTACATTTCAAATTCTTCAAAGTTGCCACCCTTTTCCTTGAGCTTTGCACACGCTTGGCATTCTCTCAACCAGCTTCACCTGGGATACTTTTCCAATAGTCTTGAAGGAGTTCCCACATATGCTGAGCACTTGTTGGCTGCTTTTCCTTCACTCTGCAGTCCAACTCATCCCAAACCATCTCAACTGGGTTGAGGTTGGGTAATTGTGGAGGCCAGGTCATCTGATGTAGCACTCCATCACGCTCTTTCTCGGTCAAATAGACCTTACACAGCCTAGAGGTGTGTTTTGGGTCATTATCCTGTTGAAAAACAAATGATAGTCCCACTAAGCGCAAACCAGATGGGATGGTGTATCACTGCAGAATGCTGTGGGAGCTATGTTGGTTAAGTGTGCCTTGAATTCCAAATAAAATCACAGTGTCACCATCAAAGCACCATCACACTTCCTCCTCCATGCTTCACGGTGGGAACTACACATGCGGAGATCATCTGTTCACCTGCTCTGCGTCTCACAAAGACATGGCAATTGGAATCAAAAAGTCTCTTCTTATTGATGTCCTTTAGTATTGGCTTCTTTGCAGCAATTTGACCACAAAGGCCTGATTCACAGTCTCCTCTGAACGGTTTATGTTGAGATGTGTCTTTTACTTGAACTCTGTGAAGCATTTATTTGGGCTGCAATTTCTGAGGCTGGTAAATCTAATGAACTGTTCTTCTGCAGAAGAGGTAACTCTGGGTCTTCCTTTCCTGTGGCGGTCCTCATGAGAGCCAGTTCCATCATAGCACTTGATGGTTTTTGCAACTGCACTTGAAGAAACTTTCAAAGTTCTTGAAATTCATGTTTTAAAGTAATGGACTGTCGTTTCTCTTTGCTTATTTGAGCTGTTCTTACCATAATATGACTTGGTCTTTTACCAAATAGGGCCATCTCCTGTATACCACCCCTACCTTGTCACAATGCAACTGATTGGTTCAGACGCATTAAGAAGGAAAGAAATTCCGCAAATTAACTTTTAACAAGACACACCTATTAATTGAAATGCATTCCAGGTGACTACCTTATGAAGCTGGTTGAGAGAATGTCAAGAGTGTGCAAAGTTCAAATGGCAAATGGTGGCTACTTTGAAGAATCTCAAATATAAAATATATTTGGATTTGTTAAACACTTTTTTGGTTACTACATGATTCCATATGTGTTATTTCATAGTTTTAATGTGGTCACTATTGTTCTACAATGTAGAAAGTAGTAAAAATAAAGTAAAACCCTTGAATGAGTAGGTGTGTCCAAACTATTGACTGGTACTGTATGTACAAATAGGAAAATGAAAGAGGTGGACAAAACAAACAGACTGGATGCAGTTTTTATTTCCTCCCAAAGCCTTAGTTTTAAAGACTGTCGGGAGAAATGTGTTAGTGGTCTCGAGTCCCCCAACAAATCCACCAGCTCCCTAACCCCCCATTTACAAAACCTCCCGACCTTCTGTCTAATTGAACTGCAGGAGAAGAGAGAGAATGGGTGGGGGTAGAAAAGGGGGTGGACATAAATGTGACTGTTCTCTCTCCTGGGAGATTCCCAAGACACAGTGGGGAAGGTAAGATTTGCCTATGCTCATACTTCTGATAGACAAAAGACCGTCAGTTTCCAATGCCACTGAAACATTACTTTACTCATCCACAGAAGAGAGAGGGATGGATGGAATGGAAATGTGTCTTAATTTTACTTCCGACCCAATGCAAACATGCCCCGAAAAACGATATAACTGTATGGCATGTGGAATCTGAACAGGGTCTTGTGTTCCCGTGGTAGCCCAGACTTAAGGCATGTGCACACTGCCCAGATATGACTTTACCGGAGAGCACGTGCCCCTTTGTTCTTCCAGTCTCAAAATTGCCCTTTCTGGTGGTATAACTTCCCATTTTTTTATTTAAAAAAGTTGTTTTGAACTCACCTCCCACAAGTCGACTTTAAATTCTCATCTATGCTTCAGAACCAAAACGTTACGTGTCTTTATTGTTGTTGACCAATTACCAGTCATCAGCATTGGCTTGCAAAGGCAGTGCATATATCCAGATTAGTGACCTGAAATAACTTGTTTAATTTCTTCCAGTTTTGCCTGACAAAAACAGAGTATAGGCAGCCTTCCTGCAGAGTGCTTATTGCCAACCCTGTTCTTTCTCACAAAATTGGTAAAAAGGTCATAGGAATATGTTACATCTTTATCTTATAATATGGGAGGTAGTGTGATGTTAGAGCTGCTCATCTTTAGACATGTAGCCACCCAAACTACCCACTCGACACACACTTGTTGAATCAACGTTGTTTCCACTTCATTTAAATGAAATTACATTGAACCAATGTGGAATAGGCAATTCATTGAAATTTGTGTCCAGTGGGTAGGCTGAAATATGCAAATAAATTCATTAAAAATCCTACAATGTGATTTTCTGGAATTTTCTCTCATTTTGTCTGTCATAGTTGAAGTGTACCTATGATGAAAATTACAGGCCTCTCTTTTTAAGTGGGAGAACTTGCACAATTGGTGGCTGACTAAATACTGTTTTGCCCCACTGTATATGGATGATAAATGTAGGCCCACTCTATATTTGCCAGACAAAACTGGAAATGAAATTAAACAAGTTCTACTTTCTGGTCACTAATCTACTAATCTGGATATGTGTGCCACCTTTTCGTGTAAATTAGTGACGACTCGTTATTCAGGGCAGGTGGGGCTCAAAACAGGCTCTGCCCCACCTGCCCTGAATAATATGTTAAGCAAAGAGGCACTGAGTTTGAAAGTAGGCCTTGAAATACATCCACAGGTACACCTCCAATTGACTCAAATAATGTTAATTAGCCTATCAGAAGCTTCTAAAGCCATGACATAATTTTCTGGAATTTTCCCAGCTGTTTAAAGGCACAGTCAACTTAGTGTTTGTGAACCTCTGACCCACTGGAATTGTGATTAAGTGAAATAATCGGTCTGTAAGCAATTGTTGGAAAAATGACTTGTGTTATGCACAAAGTAGATGTCCTAACCGACTTGCCAAAACTATAGTTTGTTAATAATACATTTGTGGAGTGGTTGAAAAACAAGTTTTAATGACTCCAGCCATAATGTATGTAAACTTCTGACTTCAACTGTATATATTTTTGTTTTTTTGTTTTGTTGCCTGTTTTGCCTTTTATTTTGGAGTTAATTCATGACACATATCAGTTTGAAAATAATGTAAAGGCATATTTATTGAGTGAATAAAGCCACGTACAAACATGCTTTCTGGAGTAAGGCAGTTCCAAAATGCAGGTGTTTCAGCCTAGCTCAGTGTTTTCTGTCATCGAGGGGCAGCCAGCAGAAAATACATAGTGTAGGCATTGGTAATCTTCTCTAGTTGCACCGTGATTTGCTCAGTGTTCTGTCACTCATGGGGACACTACGTAACCGCAGAATCTACAGGGAGAGCTTGGCAGTTCCAGCCCCCTTGGGTGCTGCCATAGATTTACATTAGAAGTGCCCATCCAAGAAAGCTCAAGGTCATTGGCCACAGATAAAATTATGTAAAATCATATATCTACCGTAGCTTTGATTTGAATGCTCCTTTCAACATCACGCTTTCAAAATCTTCGCTAGCAAGCTAGAAAAGCAGTCATCATTATAAATCACGTCGACAATCTGTCGGCAAATCCTTTTCAATCCTTGTCATATGAAGAGAAATTATAGATAAAACGGTGCTCATTGGCCATTGGACATAAACATTACACATCAAGCTGGAAATCTCAAATTCAACAATGTGTGGTTTGGAAGGAATCAATGGCTAACTGCAAACGTTGCAAAGCAATCACTATTTTGCTTCCCCTGCCTGCTATTTGGTGGAGAGGGTGTGTGGTCCAAGTCTGGGTTTAAGGATTTAAAACATCTTTCTAAAAGGGTCTCTTTCCCAAGCTTAAAAGTATAAACATTTACACGAACACAATGGGCCAGAAAAGGTTGGAAACATTGTCCATGCTGTCAATCCAGCATGACTTCTGCCGCGTTCAAAACAATTGGAAACTCAGAACTGGGAAATCTCAGACTTCATTGAGTTCAAGACAACTGGAAACTCCTACTGGGAAAATACATTTTGTACGGTCATCCAACTCGAAATCCCAAGTCGGGAACTCTGGCCTCTTTCTAGAGCTCCAACCTGAAGATCACTGACGTCATGATTCGACCTTGTTTATTTCTGAGTTCTCAGTTGTCTTGAAAGCACTATAAATCTAGAGAATGCCAGACTTTGACGACAGAATTTGCCCACAAGAAGGATCGCCGCACCACCTTCCTGTTCAAGTGAGCACAGCACCACAACAATGGTGAGTCCAAAAATGTATTATTTGCTGCTGCATAAATGATGTACTATGCCAGGGAGATATGTATACTGTAGCTAAGAAAGTAATACTAAGTGTATGTTGTGTAGTAAGCTGTTAGTACTCCATGTGCCTCATCCTAATAATTTGGTCCCTTTCCCCCTCAGAACTTAACCTACTGTTCTGACTTGGAGGTGCACATGTAGCCTGTAGCCTGTTTTAGAGAAATAATTTAATATTATAAGTACTTTCTTTGTCTGCTTATACTTTGTGTAATATAATTAGCTCATGTTCTTTTCTTGACAAGGAGGAGATACTATATAATATTGTTGGGTCTGTAACCATGTTTGCCCGTGACAGTCTCTTACTATTAAATTATTTGTTTTCAACAAAAAGTTCACGAATAGACTGATGTAATTCCAGTTGATATTGCAAGTTGTTTTTTTTGCGCAGTGCGCAAGTGGATCCTCATGATTTTATTTTCCTTCCTTTTAAGACCACATAGGCCTAATAAAATACTTCAAATGGTAGGCTAACTGAGTCTCTCTCTCTCTCTCTCTCTCTCTCTGTGATGACTTAAAGAAGAGTTAAGGCCTTAACATCTTGCTGAATTTATCTGAACTAACATCAATCTGAATTTCTGTCGGTGTCCATTTTGAAAGCGCTGAACAAAAAGGCCTACCTCGTCGTAGCTCGTTTGCTTGCACTTGCTTATACTTAGAGTTAAGTGTTAATGATATAAGAATAAACATTATGAATTTACTGCACATAAATGTAATAATGTTTGTGTATGGTTCAAAAGTCAAAACTAATTTTGGCGTTTGTTATTACTGAAGGAGAATGCGGTTCTTAATGACTTACACAAATCCACAAGGAGTGAGCAGTAACTACTGTACATTTGTTAAAGCAAGTCAGGTATATCAGCTATGTTTTAAAAAAGGCAGTAAATGAGGCTGAATGATCTGTTTCGCTGCCAGACAAGTCTCTGCTTATAGCCAGGTGTAGTGGTGGTAATTATTCACTCCATGGTGCTGAAAAGAAAGCTCTGCTGTTGGTACAGCTTTATGTAGGCCCTAACTGTTTGTGGGCACCGTTTGTCACGGTTATAGTGCAATTAATGTGTTGTGTAATGGCTTTGCTGGCATGCACATAAAAAAAATTGTTTGCCCCTCCAAGATTTACATGCTTAAATCGCCACTGGTGCAACTGCTGATGAATGGTCATTGGTCAACAATCAAGAGCGGCACTTTTTGGTTCTGAAGTATAGATGAGAAGTTAACGACAACTTGTGGTCAGTGGGTTCAGAACAAGAACAACGGCAACAACAAAAAAATCTCCAAAATGGGTAAATTACCACCACCGAAAATGGCACTATGGAGACTGTGGACAAAAAGGCACGTGGTCTGCATAAGTATTGCTCCGGACTCCAGAGAAGTGACATGATAGCCTATATACTTACTTGATAATGGCTGTTAACATGAAAGACTCCAAATGCAGGTGTAAAATGCTATTTATTTCTGTAGTCTGTCTTTGCGTTTTGAAAATGCATGACGTTTATGGCTGTAATGACAAGTTACATTTGCGCAGCGATCGTGCACACATCTTCGTGTGTGCACACCTGCATGTGCTTGTGTGGATGTCACAAGTTTTATATCACTCCTTTTTGGGGGTTTTGGGTCAAATATGTTAGAAAACCACTGGGATACATGATAGTGTCACCAAATGGAGTTTGGTTGGATATAGTAATGGCAGGCTACATTATTTCCTACATAATTCTATTTTGACTGTAATTGTGTTGTTAATTGTTAATAAGTGCAGAATTTATTCCAGTTCAAAATACTTTACTCATCAGATTGTGCTGCTTTCCCATCTTCTTGTAACACGTCTGTGGCTGCGGTTGTGGGATTTATTTTGGTGGGGTGCCCTTTTATGTCCCCCAAAAGGTCTGTGCATGGCTCTGCCAGACTTAATAGGAGTTTCAGCATCAGCACTCCAAGTTCAAATATCTAAATGAACATAGACTGTTCTCGTATCATTAGATTTCATTGTCGGAATATTGCAGGGTAACACCATGGCTAAAATGCAAATTTTAATACACAATTTTTTAAAATCAAATTCCCTCTGCACACAGGGAAATATACTGAACAAAAAATATAAATGCAACATGTAAAGTGTTGGTCCCATGTTTCAAGAGCTGAAATAAAAGATCCCAGAAATGTTCCATGTGCACAATAAGCTTATTTACATCCCTGTTAGTGAGCATTTCTCATTTGCCAAAGTAATCCATCCAACTGACAGGTGTAGTATATCAAGAAGCTGATTAAATAGCATGATCATTACACAAGTGCACCTTGTCCTAGGGACAATAAAAGACCACTCTAAAATGTGCAGTTCTGTCAGACAACACAATGCCACAGATGTCTCAAGTTTTGAGGGAGCAAGCAATTGGCATGCTGACTGCAGGAATGTCCACCAGATCTGTTGCCAGATCATTTAATGTTAATTTCTCTACCATAAGCCGCGTCTGACATTGTTTTAGAGAATTTGGCAGTACATCCAACCGACCTCAGAACTGCTGACCATGTATGTGTGGATGAACGATTTGCTGATGTCAACGTTGTGAACAGAATGCCCCATGGTGGCGGTGTGATAATGGTATGGGCAGTCAAAAGCTATGGACAACGAACACAATTGCATTTTCTCGGTTTGAATGCACAGAGATACCATGCGATCCTGAGACCCATTGTTGAGCCATTCATCCACCACCATCACCTCATGTTTCAGCATGATAATGCACAGCCCCGTGTCGTAAGGATCTGTACACAATTCCTGGAAACTGAAAATGTCCCAGTTCTTCCATGGCCTGCATAATCACCAGCCATGTCACCTATTGATCATGTTTGGGATGCTCTGTATCAACGTGTACGACAGCATGTTCCAGTTCCCACCAATATCCAGCAACTTCGTAACAGCCATGGAAGAGGAGTGGGACAAAATTCTACAGGCCACAATCAACAGCCTGATCAACTCTATGCAAAAGAGATGTGTCGCGCTGCATAAGGCAAATGGTGGTCACAGCAGATACTGACTGGTTTTCTGATCCACGCCCCTACCTTTTTTTTAAGGTATCTGTGACCAACAGATATGAAATCCATAGATTAGGGCCTAATGAATCTATTTCAATTGACTGATTTCCTTATATGAACTGTAACTCATTCAAATCCAAAAAACTGTTACATGTTGCGGTGACATTTTTGTTCAGTGTAAATGTCCAAAGTGGAACCAGAACTTCCGCCATATTGGATTATTTCCTCTTCATTTATGAATCACTGGTAGAAATTCCATGTAATTTTGTATCAGTGCTCTTTGTACTGGTCCATATTTAAATTGTTGTTTTGACAAAAGAGGCCCATAGAATTTTTGAATATATGACAGTTTGACACCAGTGTGTACCAAGTGCAACTTAATGAACTTGGCTAACACTAATACATTTCTTATATTGTATTTCTTATACAATCATATTTTTATGTTATTTCCATTGACTCAAACATTAAGCTGTACGACACACAGTCGTACACTTTGATGGACATATAGTAGGGTAGAGTGGTAGCCATTCCAGGAGCATAATGCCATTAATCCCAATGGTGGGCTGTGTGCTTATTTGTTTGGAAACCCTTTATGACCTTTATTGTTGCGATCATCACATTCATCCCCATTTTTTTTGTGCCCAGACTTCCATGGTTTTGACCACTGCAACTGCTTTTTCAAGAGACAATTCCCCCTCCTTGTGTGACATTTTTTTTGTGCTTTGAATGGTTTAACTCAATTCTTTTCATAGGCCAGAGTAGGATTTTTTTCCTATTCCATAGAAAAAAACTACTATTGAAAAGGCCTCCAAGGGTTCTTAAGTACAGACATTGCAAAGGTCATTTTCGCTGCATAGCTTGGCTTCCAGACAAAGTTTTTCCAGTGTCCATTTTGACAGTTCTATACAGTAACTCTCTTAATTAACAATTGTAATTTTTCAACAAAGCCCATCTAGTACCGAAACTTTATAGAGGTGAGTCATACCATATTTTCAATATCACTTCCCTAGCCTCCTTCGCTGCCTCAATCACATTTTTGAATGTGGGTACATTTTTACCATGAGCTAGAGGTTATGGTTAGGGTTTATGTTAGGGTTAGAGTAAGATAGCAAACAAAAACACTCCCCTCAAACACGCATGCTACTATTTAACATGACCCTGGTTATTATTATTTTTTATTTTTTTACCTTTATTTAACTAGGCAAGTCAGTTAAGAACAAATTCTTGTTTTCAATGACGGCCTAGGAACAGTGGGTTAACTGCCTTGTTCAGGGGCAGAACGACAGATTTTTACCTTGTCAGCTCGGGGATTCGATCTTGCAACCTTTCAGTTGCTACCTAGAATAATACAGACAAAGGTCCTCTCCATAGGGCATAACACTTCATTTGAATACAATTAGTTTTTTAAAGTAAACTGCTATTCGAACCCATTGTCAATGAAGGTACAACATGGCCTTTTTTTTAATCATAACTGGATTATCATGATGATGAATGTATGAAAGGAAAAAAAAACACACGTGGCTTTTTTGGTAGGCATATATACTGTATATAATATGTATCCACACTCTTACCCCACATGTCACAAAGTTCAAGTTATTTCACAACAACAGCACCAAAGAGCTTTGATTGATTTATCACCTCCTCCCTTACATTCATTCATTAATTCATTCATCATTTTTCAGATATACATACTAATCATCTATTAATTACGGACATTTAATAATTTACAATAAAATAACAATTTTAGGTACAATTCTCATTTTTCTTTCTTTTGTACTACAGTAATTTCACTCACCTCATGCTCCTTTCCTACTAAACCTCCCGCCAGGGTGACTGATCTTAAAACATTTCACACGGGAAAAGGTCTTAAAAGATTGCAAAACCTTCTGCACTGTTTTCAATCATGTAGCATCAAGTTAAATTCTGTATGTCCAACTATGCAAGCTGCTTACTGTAGTTCAAAAGCTTTTCCAGAACCCTTTCCTCCATCCTCCATCCTCCCTTTGCCCAACCCCACACTTCCAAGCTTTTCTCCAACTCTTACATGGAAATCTGGACTACCACTCCAGTATTCTTAAAATCACAGACGAAAAAGTGGAATACTGCAGCTTTAAGACATAAAAGTCACAAATGTAGACTGTTTAAAATCATATTGGGGAAACCCTCACAAACCCATTTATAAAACAACTAACACAGAACAATTGAACTATCATACTGTATGACAACATTTTTCTTTAGTTTGTTTTGGCCCAAACATAAAAACAAAAGCAAACTGGTATAAAATACTGTTATTGTAGTTTCATATTGCAAAACATCTGCATATGTAAATGCATTTGTATGTTAAATGCCTGTGTTCCTCATGAGTATCTGCAAATGGAAAAAGAGACCTGTGATATTTCCGTAAACTGAAATGTCATGTTTGACAAGGGCCGAACTCCAAGTTCACCATGCCATCCTGAACTGACAGTCTGTCACCTGAACTCCGCAAGCTGTAATGCTTGATAACTCTCTACTTCGAAACACTGTGACACTGTCTAACCAAAACAATCAAGTAATAAAACACAAAATCAAAAAGGTACCATCATGTTACACCCATGGCCAATCACTGAAAAGCGTTGTGTGTAATGTGCCAATTACCTCCTGCAGCTAAACATGTGTGATGTGTTACCAAAACATAAACAGACTCATTTTTGTGGCTCTTTTTGTGATTACTATTGCAGCAAAATAAATGTGAGAAAATGTGGCAAAAAAATGCAATGCTGCCCCTTTGCAATCTCATGGATATTTGTTTCTCTGAGTACTTGTATTGAAATTCACAACATGGAGATGAAACTTTAATTTAGTGCAAAAGCTTAAAAACAATCACCCTGTTCTTATAAGAATGAAATGTATGTCTTTGTTTTCCTCCCTCCGAGAGGCATCAGATGCTCAATTGGATTCACATGAACGACAACCACAACACAAACAGGACAGAAGAGGGCGAAACAAACAAAACCAAGGTAATAAAAAGCAAGGAGAGCAATGAAACGAATCAAAAACATCATTCGAAAACGTTTTTGTCCATACTCTCCTTGCCATTGGTCCGTGAGTAAGGTTCAAAAGCAGAAGAGCTCAGGTAGCGGGCAGACAGTTCCTGTAGGTTCCCGGCCATAGAAAGCGGGTTGGAGGACATGCGGGTGGCCACGCTTCCCAGCAGAGAGGGCATGGGGAAGCTGAACAGGCCATGAGCTGACGGGGAGCTCTGGAGGCCTGCTACCGTCCCTGAACTGGTCACTATGGGCAGAGGGGGACTGCCCCCGGCCGTCCCTGAGCTGGCACCACTGCTGCTGCTGCTTCCATTGCTGGCCATGCCCATGGAGGGCCCTCGCAGGGAGACACTCAAGGTGCCGTTGCCACAGTGCTGCAGGAGCCCCGGCAGACCTGGCGGCGTGAGGAGCCGGCCCTGCTCTAGGAGTCTTAATACACTGCAGGTGGCTGCTGTCTCCGACACCACCGAGCGCAGCTCTGAATCTTTGCCCTGGTCCTTCTTCTGCTTTGTGCGTCGGTTCTGGAACCAAACTTTAACCTTGAGGGAGGACACAAAACCAAATTCAGACAGAAAATAAGCATTAGAGACCTTAAGCAAAATAGGGCCTATTTTCCAAATGAACATACTTTGGATAATATGTATATTTTATCATCTCTGTAGGCATTTATTGCAACACCAATTTTTTCAGAAAATGACAATGATTTGGATTGTTGTGAATAATTCCGAATTCCCCTGTGGTCTCAGTATAGGTCACACTTTGATGGCCACATGATTTGAATTGGGATAGTAATAAAATTGGTAGCATGATCAGGGAATGAGACCAGGGGGCCCAGCTACCACCCCTTGACAGATTTAGTAGCTAATTTACAGAAATACAGATGAAATCACAACCTAATGCCATATAAATATTTATGTATCAATGTCACATTAATGGATGTTATCAGAGTCACACATAATTTGTATTTTTTCATAGTAGGTATGAGCATACACTACACAGTACTTTGTTTGGGGTCTAAACTTGAACTAAACTTTCCGTAAAGAAAAATATGTCACGGGAGGCATGAATAACTCAATAACATATTTTTCTCCTGGTAAAATGCAGAATGTAAGATAAAATAGTAAGAAAGTAATCAAATGTATTTCCATGACCTTTAAAATCTTTAGTATATTAAATAATTCATGAACTAAAGGACATGAAAGCAACAAAAGCAGGGTCAGATAGTAATGAGTATAAGGGCCGGCCCTAGCCTTTTGGGGGCCCTAGGCAAGATTTGGTTTGGGGGCCCTTGCTGGAAAACTTGTTAGTGAACCCGCTATAATAATAATACAAATAATAATATGTCGGTGAGAAAAAAAACGTATTAATATATTTTTGTTAATTTCCTGCAATTCTACATATTTTGCCATGGGGCGTAGAGAAAGTGTTGCAGTTGCCATGGGGCGTAGAGAAAGTGTTGCAGTTGCCATGGGGCGTAGAGAAAGTGTTGCAGTTGCCATGGGGCGTAGAGAAAGTGTTGCAGTTGCCATGGGGCGTAGAGAAAGTGTTGCAGTTGCCATGGGGCGTAGAGAAAGTTTTGCAGTTGCCATGGGGCGTAGAGAAACTGTTGCAGTTGCCATGGAGTTGCGAAAACATTTAGCAATTGTATAACAAATTTCATGCAATTTTACTAATTTTGCCATGGAGTGGAGATACATGTTTCCTATTTTAAAGCTACTTTCCTGCAATTCTACACATTTTGCCATGATTTATGCCATTAATGATATCTGAGTAAGGAAGACTTACAAAATCAATGGGGGCCCCTTGGAGGTCAAGGCCCCGGAGCACATGCCTTGCATGGCCTGCATGCCTGGGCGGTATTTTTACCATAATTACTTCAAGTTTAGATTTTAAAAATTCTAAGTTAGCTGACATGTCTATATTGAGTGACTGGCAGTGACTGACAACAATTGAAAACTGCACAACCAAATTTCAAAATTCCACCTTGTGTATTCTACTATTCTAACTCTCAACAGTATATTGAGAAACGGATTGAGTTGAGACCCTGAACGCCTATGCCGCTTATGCCCGGGCCGGCCCTGATGAGTTTATATGTATGTATGTGTCTGAAGTATAACAAGGACTGAGGTATAACAAAGTAAAGTGTGTATGACAGATTAACATGGCTATTGTATTCCTAATCAAGTAGATAAATTAGTCAAGTAAATACAAAGTAAAGTAAACGCGTTTCTATTCCACGTTTGATAGGTCTATTTTTATTGTTGAATGACTATCTTTTCCCATTTGGGTTTTATAAATATACATTTTATGTAATTAAATTCCTTTAAAAAATGATAACAGGAGTTAGTATTTTTTTAAACATTTCTTCATGTTTTTCCCCACCTCTGTCAAGTCTGTGGCAATCAAATCTGATTGCTTTCATATGTACCATAATTAGAGTGAATGTGTCTCAATCAATGAGCCTCCAGCTACAGTTCCTCAAACGACAGCTACTCCAATCACATCTGAATAGTATGTTTTCCCTCATGTTGTTGTAGATAAACAACTTAGTAAATTCACAAGGTTAGTGGGTTAATCGCAAATCTATTTTACACACTGTAAGTAAGGAATTACATTATGATAACCATAACAATTGGTGAACATCTTTTATCTGAGAGGATACATTTTCAACAACGTCCAACGAGGGGCTCTAAAGCCAACAACCCAAACAAAGGTGATTAGGTGTGCACACTTCAGCAAATGGCTGCCCTTTCTTAATGTAACACCCCAAGAGTGCCTCGGAACAAAAATTGTATTTCATGATGCCGTCATTAGAGCCCACTTCATCAATGCATGAACGAGACATTTGAAGATTTAAAGTAATCAAGTAGCATGGCTGCGTGGAACATTTAATGTTGCATGTGAAAAGACGTTAAGAAATTCAAGCCTATTGTCCTCCCCGTGAATGGGGACCTAACAGCTGCGTGAAGTCTAAAGTACCATTATTCTCTATTGAAAACCACCAAAGAATTCTAAATTCAATGTGTGCTGACATGGTTAACCACATGTACTGTATACTGTAGCTACATACAAAATAAAAGCATCAAATGTATCGGTCATAAAAAATGTATTTAACTTTTTTTAATGTATGTATATGCTAGATCATTATGAATATTTATTGTGATGATCAGAAATGTGTGTGAGAAACATGTGACTATGTTGTGACTCACAGAAAATACCTGAGCATAATGCTCCAGTCCAACATCTGTCCAAAGTCAAGCTAGTTTAGGCCCGATTCAAGCATTCATGGCATACGTAATAAACATATGCAAATGTGGCTGACCATGCCATTAGCCAGCTTGCAAGATAAATAAATAAATCAAATTGTGCTGCAAATATGTCGGCCTGAGCTCTGAAGCAGAGAGCAGGGTTTCCCTGAAGTGAAAATTAGACATTGAAGGGTAACTAAGTTTGGTATCTCTTGTCGAGAGCGAGCAGATAAGCGCAAATACAGTTCACCGGCAGTGTATGCAGCGTGACCTTTCCCTGACCTCATAGCTAAGGCATGTGGACTAGAAAACTGAAAATATGGCTAACATGGCAATAGAATTTACTGAGATTGCATAGTTTACTAAGCGAAATACAACAAAATATATTTTATTTGAGTTTTGATCATTACCTTACAATAGTATTTCTTGAGCTATGTGATCAGTGAAACAGTTTTCCACATTTTTTTATTATCTTCTAAATGATTTTAGTTAGAAACAATTAGCTAACCAGTATGCTAAATAAAATGTCAGCTGGGTTATAGTAACAATTAAATAGATTGTATTGGAATGGGATGGGATATGACAACAAGTATGATCACAATATGGAAAGCAACATTTTTCACATTTGAGATAAGATTTGAAAATACCTAAGGGTCGTTCCACAAGTCCCTTTTATGTCCTTGGGTCATTGTGTGTAGATTTTGATAAAACACAATGTTTAACAGTTGTATCACATACACTATATATACAAATGTATGTGGACACCCCTACAAACTAGTGGATTCGGCTATTTCAGCCACACCCGTCGCTGACAGGTGTATAAAATCAAGCATACAGCCATTTGTCTCCATAGACAAACATTGGCAGTAGACTGGCCTTACTGAAGAGCTCAGTGACTTTCAATGTGGAACTGTCATTGTATGCCACATTTCCAACAAGTCAGATCATCAAATTTCTGCCCTGCTAGAGCTTCACTGGTCAACTGTAAGTACTGTTAATGTGAATTGGAAATGTCTAGGAGCAACAACGGTTCAGTCGCGTAGTGGTAGGTCACACAAGTCACAGAACGGGACCTCCGAGTGCTAAAGCATGTAGCGCATAAATATAATCCGTCCTCGGTTTCAACACTCACTACCCGATTTCCAAACTGCCTCTGGAAGCAACGTCAGCACAAGGACTGGTGGTCGGGAGCTTCATGAAATAGGCTTGTGTGCGGCTGCTCAGCCATGGAAACCTAAGTTCACAGTGCACAATGCCAAGCATCGGTAGGAGTGCTGTAAAGCCAATGCATTCTCTGGAGTGATGAATCACGCTTCACCAGTCCGACAAACTAATCTGGGTTTGGCTGATGCCAGGAGATGCTACCTACCCGAATGCATAGTGCCAACAGTAAAGTTTGGTGGAGGAGGAATACTAGTCTGAGGCGGTTTTTCATGGTTTGGGCTAAGCCCCTTAGTTCCAATGAATGTAAATTATAATGCTGCAACATGCAATCACTTTCTAAATGATTCCGTGCTTCCAACTTTGTGGCAATAGTTTGGGGAAGGCCCTTTCCTGTTTCAGCATGACAATGCCCCAGTGCGCAAAGCGAGGTCCATACAGAAATGGTTTGTCGAGATCGGTGTGGAAGAACTTGACTGGCCTGCACAGAGACTTGACCTCAAACCCATCGAATACATTTTGGGTTGAATTTTGGGTTGAATTGGAACACTGACTGCGAGCCAAGCCTAATCGCCCAACATCAGTGCCCAACCTCACTAATGTTGTTATGGCTGAATGTAAGCAAGTCCCTGCAGAATTCTGATGTTCCAACATCTAGTGGATAGCTTTCTCAGAAGAGTGGAGGCTGTTATAGCAGTAAAGGGGGGACCAACTCCATATTATTAATGCCCATGATTTTGGAATGAGATGTTCCACAAGCAGGTGTCCACATACTGTTGGTCACGGAGTGTACATCTACACTATAACTAAATGTAACCATATTCCAATAATAGTGATTTTATTTTTAAAAACATTGAACATCTAATCGTCAAATTATAGTGTTAAAGCAGTTGAGCTGGTTCTACTCTTTTAGGCAATATTCTGGTGTTTTGTTGCGGAAAACTGAGCCTGTCAAGCATGACACGTCAACTATGCTACCCATAGATAGATAGGCAATTTTTTTGTTACACATATGCATTAAATTGCCCCTCCCTGTTGCAAACAACAAGCTTCCATGCTCCCTGTCACAATGGGAGTTACGGCTGATTTAAGATTAAACTGTTAACCCTGTTATGGTCAACACTTTTACTTTCATTTTTCTTAATTTAATTAACCTCTTGAGATGGGAAACCGTGTGTCTCATGAAGTTGAGCATGTGTTTTTTATGACAGAATGTTAAAATTAGGTGAAAATAAATCATTATTATTGACGAAATTACACTACCCAAAAGGCACTTCATTGAACAATCCGATAACATATTATCTATGATTGCACAGAACATAGATGTAGTATTGCACTTGCCATTTTTATTTACTCATGGTCAGAGGGGAAAAAGGCACACGTATTGTGTTTTGCTTGAATTACCTGAGTTTCAGATAGATTTAGCTGGCGGGCCAGCTCTGTTCGTTCCCTCCCAACCACATACTGGCACCTCTGGAACTCCATCTCCAGACGATAGAGTTGCTCTGCGGTGAAAGAGGTCCGGGTTCGTTTGGGACGGTCCAAATCCAGTCCCTTTGGCAGAATGATTTCTCGTATAGACCCTTTGGCATCTACAACAAGGAACAAGTGACCATTGAAGCTTTATCAATGATAGCTATGTTCAATTATAGAAACACTTGTGGGTCATCGGGTAGCCTAGTGGTTAGAGAGTTCGAATCCTCGGTCTGTCGGGAAGTGAGCTGGCAACCAGAGGGTTGCTGCTATGAAATCCTTGAAGCCATTACCTGCCTTTGAGCAAAGCACTTAACAGCCCCCCTGCACCTCTCCAAATACCTGTGTATGTGTGTCTTTTGGAGGGGTTGGGTTAAAAGTGGAAGTCAGATTTTTGACCAATAAAGTGATCTCTTAGTCTGAACTTAATCACATCAGAATGACCATTCATCCTTTTTGTAATATCTGTATTCTTACTGTTGTCCATGAAATTGATGATTGTCTTCAAATGAAAGACTTAGGTCTTGAGGATCTCTGTACATCTCCATTTAATTACATTACACAATCCAATATGTTTCGATAACTAAGAATGTCTGCAAAATGGGAAAATGAACCATCCAGGTACGCACATGAAAACGGTGCAATATTTATATGAATATGCATACAATGCACAATATCAATCACAGTTCTACGCATTACTTCAGTTGATACACTGACATTTTCCCAACCAACTACTGTACTTTGCAGACTAACTACGGGTAACCTCAAGTGCACTAAAACCAGTTTAAAAAAAGAACCGTCTTTAATCATTTGAAAAGTGCCGTTTACAGAAGAAAGTTGATTGGGGAAAAAAAAGAATAAAACATCTACAAAATACAGCAATTATTATCCATTTATTTCATTGTGATAATTTACTTTTACCAACTCATTTATTGCTGTAATACTTCAAATGATCATATTTTATCATGTCAATCAGAACTCTCTCCTAAAAGGAGTCAAATAACCTCAAACGTGTTTTTTCCTCTAGGTTTCTACAATCCAAATCGAACGTGTACAGTAGTTAAAAAGTTGTACTTTTTGTCATGTGAATGGAAAATAATTCAAGGATAAAATCATTTGATTTGATATTAATTCCATAGCTGTATTAGCTTTTATTGACTTAATAGAAAAGAGAGAAAATGTAGTAGGAAAAGGTTATTTCTCAATTAACTTAAATGTATTATTACTTTTTATAGTTTTTATATAGTATTATTATTTCTCTCATCTAAAAGCAGCAAAAGATAACCTAAAATTATGACCATTTATCTTTGAATGTAGTTTTCATTTAGTTGTTAAATGATTTCTATACCAATTAGCAAGGATTATTCCTATTTTTAAACAGTCTCTGTTTAACCAACTGTGTTAAACAGAGTAGATAAATGATGTGTGCTTATTCTGCGGTAATTTACCCCTGAGGCCAGACGACGCTCATAACAATTAACACATTTATTTGTATTAACTACATATGAAATAGCTTGAATCAAAGATGATATAAGCAAATACATTTTACGTCCATTAGTACTGTCATTCAACATCTGTATCTGAATAAGACAGCGAACACCTATGTATCATATTCTTTTAAGCTTCTCTGAATATTGTTTTCAAAAACAAAGTGTTTTTCAAAAGGAGAAATTGTATAGTATATAGCAGCATAAAATGCATTCTTAATTTAGAAACCAAATGTATTTAGAAACCTTAAATAAAGGTTTGCTATGATTCTTTAAGTGTGCCCTATAATTCAATTTCAGAAGAAACACAATTGTTGTGAATCATTTTTGACACAAGGAGCATGTCACAAGGAGCATGTCACAAGGAGTATGTCACAAGGAGTATGTCACAAGTGTTACATAAGTCATGAAAATATGGACATACAAAAATGCTCAATTTATGTTTTTATTTACACTTTTATATTTGTATTTACTCCTTATTCAGAATGTTTTTTTGAAAAATTCAGCATATCTCACATAGCAAATTATCTTATTTCTTCCTGTGGGTACATATAAAGTAAAGCAATGAGTAAATAGACCCCATACGCTTCAGCATTAGAACATATGAGTAGAAATCCTCTCACCTCTGACAAGTATTCTCCGGCAGTAGTCTGGGTCCCCCGTGCTCGCTAGGTTCTTCTCACAGTTTTCCACCATCCCAGATGGTGAGAAGGACTCCTGCTGATTCTTTAGGAAGGTTTTGGCAAGGTTTCCCTGGGAATCCTTGCTGTCTTTCCCATCCTTTAGTCCGTTCTTCAGCCCCATCCCCGGTTCTGTCTCCTGGTTGTATCTGACCTCCATAATCACTTATCCTCTCCGATATTTCTTTCCTCCCCCACTTTCTTTCCTTTGTCAGATGAAAAAAGGGATTGCAGAGAGTATTGCGTGTTGTGTTGTCTCAACAGTGTGGCTTTGTTTTAAAACAGCACCTTTAAGACCAGAGAGTCACCTACCTAATGTTCGAGGAGCGCTTGCCTCACCCGCCAAGGTGCCCTATTTTCATTGTCCAACTCACTTGCCCAATGATCATGGACTTATCACTGAAACTTAAAAGCGATTTAATGCCACCTCGCCTTGTTACATACACATCAGGCTGATAGATGATCTCCAAATAATCAGAGCGATGGATCGACACACGCTCGCTGTTTCAATTGATTACGGTCATTTTGCTGCTTCCCCATTTGCATTGCCTCATGAATACACTAAATTGTTTGGGAAATATATCAGGTCCTAATAGAGGGGTTCGCTCACTCCGTCCTCATCTGTCAGCCAGCTCTCAGTCAGGGAATCAAGAGAAATGATTGGTCTCGCTTTGCAAAATAGCCTCCCTGAGCACACAGACACAATCACAGGGGTACAACACTTCCAGAAAAGTTCCCAGGCACTTCATTCTTTGATCCCCGGAACATGGCCAGCCATTTTCAACGTTTCTCCAGTGTTGGTTGTCTGGCCACGATGGCTAACTTTAATCGCATTTATTGTGTCTTTTGCCAATGATCGTCCCTCTGCAACATAGAGCTCTTGCCGATATAGTACTTTCACAGGCGAGTGGGTGTAAGAGAAGGATAGAGAGAGACAGAGAGAGAGAGAGAGCGAGGGAGGGAGGGAGACCGAGATAGAGAGAATAAAGCAGAGGCGGAGAGACAGAGGATACAGAATAAAGTGAATCCACCCCGATAGGAATTTGTACTCTCCACGACAGCTGATTCACAAAAACCACCTGGCTCTGCTTAACAGGAACTGTGTTAAAGTTTCCTGTGTCGTCCCACGTCACTCAGCACGACGAACAACAGCAGGAAGAGCTGCCCACAGGTCCTAGTCATTAATGCAGTGTCCCCACCATTCATATAAGAAGCAGTCTGCTGCATTTCTAATCTTAATCTGAAAAACACAAAAAGGGGACAAAACTTGTCATTAGTGCCCCTGCACTCACACCAGTGGAACGGCCCCCCTCTCCAGCACTTCCTTCCATCCCACTATCCACCCACCCACCAACTCTTAGCTATTTCCATTGTCAGAGCAACAATATCTCAGGGAGTAATCCAATAAGACCATTGATTAGGCTACAATGATTCAATTCAAACCAATGGCCTTGTGCAAGGAACATTCTCCGGCCCTTCTCGTCACCTTGCGGGGCCAGAAGCCCTCTTCAAGCTGTCCCCCTCCCTGAACACCAATAATTCCTTTATGGGAAACAGAGAGGAAAAGTAGTGAAAGATGGCAATTATCTAATTGGACTATTAACAAACAATTCTGTGAGTGTGGCTGCCAGGCAGCAGTCTTGGGGTGGGTTTAAGGGCCGCATGTTGCACTAACTTTATTCACTGAGTGTTTGGGGACGACTGGTTGAAGTGGAGATGGAGCGATTGTTCAAGAAATGTAAAAGGGGGCTAAAAAGGGAGAGACTGAAGAGGAATTCTGCTTCTCAAGCTGTGTTGCTGAGCTTCAGCCTGGGAAACAGCTTGTACACGCAGCCCTGTGGCCTCTCAGGTTCCAACAATGGCTCATCTTGGAATATCCAGTCCCCAATTGCTAGTTCTACAGCAATATTGCAAATACACTGTAAATTAGTGTGAATATAATGTGAAAATTCAAAATCCATGTAATAGGCAGGAAAATAGTATGCACATTCAAAAGGTTGAGTATTAAAAAAATCGATGGGTGTGCTTTTGTTGAGAAATTAAATGCTCTATTCTCTTTTTAACACTTAGCTTCTGCATGTCTTTTCACAGGCTTTGCAGCTTGTTTGATTTTATTCCATTGTTCTTATCACAATGTATTAGTTGTGTTTCTCATTTTTAATTATGAGCTCACTTGAAAGCTTTGTATACATCAAACAAGATGGTAAAACAGTACATCAGTAACAGTCGCTCTATACCTGTGCAATGTTGTAATGTAATTGCTATAGTAACAACATTCTATTAACATGCTGTTACGTGGTGATTTTAGTCATCACTTTACAATGGCGTTGTTATGGAGTTGAGCATTTTTTTGGGGGAGGGTGAAATAAGGAACGGATTGCAACAATCAAAAATCCGATTGCAACAACTTAAATGCTGGTACTAAGTGCAACCACATGGTTCAGTTACAGGTAGAAGAGCAAGTTCATGTGAAGTGTTACCAGGACCAGCGAATGCGCTATTACTGGTCAAATTGGGAATGGTTGGGCACAATATGAAGAGGCAGTGGTGGTGCTGTGGTTATTAAAGGGGCATGGTCTTCCCCAGTAACAGTCCTGGCAATGCAGGGTGCCCTCGGATAAGATTGTAAAAGCTAAATGAATACATTTAGAGGCTGCACCCCATGGCGCTGCATTGTCGCTGATTTTGTCACTTCCACTCTGTCCAAAAAGAAGGTTACATCCCTCCCAATAATGGGCATTATTCAAGAGAGACATAACAGTCTCAGTAATAGTAACATTTTGCAACAGAGATAGCGCTATAGCATTATCCTCCCACAAATACAGTGGTTTCTGCTTATAAGAATCACAGACAAAAGAACCATTTATGGTGGAAGAAAACAGGACAGAGGCCTTTGTAGACTTAGAATGACTTACTATGCTTGTAAGAAGCAATTGGTTATAAGATTGTCAAAATGTTCCAAATTGTGTGGGTTGAATTTGGTTCTTTTAAAATAAGAAAATTGTGGTACACATTATTTGTATATGTATCTACATGTATGGCAGATGGTAGGGAAACTACCCCTCATTTCCCCCCTCAACCTGTGTCACCAGGAACCCACTTCACATGATCCCTTCATATAACATGCATCTGTAGCTCCATTCAGAGCCTCTCTCAGAACACCTAATAGCAGCAGCCCACAACTGGAAGCTCTTAACCATACATATTGGTCATCATGGGTGGGCTAGCGACTGTTTACAGAAAAGGCCAACTGCAAGCAGGGACACTACCACTAGCTGTTCTAGTAAAGCGCTAACACATTCATCATGATCACAGCCAGCATGATTAGTGGGAAGGTCCAGTATCAGAGCCTTGCTCTTTCAGTGTGATTGTGTGTGTGTGTGTGTGTTTGTACAGTGTAATGGATTGGGAAACAGAGAAAGGACATTTCATTATCCTTCTGTCAATCAAGGCAGAAAACTGGAGGTTTAAACTAAACACATTTATGCCTGGATAGAAATCAATGTGTTTCACAAACAGGCGCCCGGAAATCAAATAGGCCTGCACATAAAATACAAATCTGTTCAATTGGGGTGGCATGATGATGTGGTGTGAAATTTGTAGCGATCTCGAAGATGAAATGGTAAATGTTGATGCAGACCAGACAATAACATCCATCTGTGTTTATATTAGAATTCCTTTATGCTGCCTAAGCAAAGGCACTCCTGGCATTAGTGATGAGCAAGTTCAGTCAACAGAGAGAACCCAAAAACTATATTCTTGTTAATAGGTCATTGATGCCTAATTACCAAGCTTCCCAGTATTTTCTTTGGGTAATGTTACTTGGCACCCTCTAACTAAGCCTCTAATAGAAGTTAACTTGCTACCTGGGGATAAGTCTTGGCAAGTTATACAAAATGTGTTAATTCAAGGTAAACATGTGTATTGAAAGAGTTTTATGTTTACAATTAGCATGATTATATTCCTTATGGTAGTAAACCCAGCTGTTACCCAAACTGAATTATGTAGTAAGGAGCTTGTTCTTTCTAGGTACATAGGGGCCTGCACAGGCGGCTGAGCTGGCGAATATTGTGTGGTTTATAGCTGGTTTCACATTTACTTTTTTCTGTCTTGTCAAAACCCTTGAGCCATGTGGTTCCAAGTGATCTTGTGAAAACAAACTTTCCTCCCTATTATATTCAACATTTTGAGACACTAGGTTTAAAAATGACCAATTGTGACAACTGCGCAAATAATTGGGATTATGGGTTTGTGTTGGCTTCAACACAAACGCCAGATGTTCTTAAAGGTCCCAGCTGCTCCATTGTTTTCAAAGAGAGGGGGTGTCAGCTATCTTACGCCTTTTCTCAATCAACAGGTTATACAGACAAAGTGCACACAATACCCCTTAACGACAAAGCGAAAACAGGTTTCCAGAAATGTTTGCAAATGTATAAAAATTAAAAAACAGAAATACCTTATTTACATAAGTATTCAGACCCTTTGCTATGAGACTCGAAATTGAGTTCAAATGCATCCTGTTTCCATTGATCATCGTTGAGATGTTTCTACAACTTGGAGTCCACCTGTGGTAAATCCAATTGATTGGACATGATTTGGAAAGGCACACACCTGTCTATGTAAGGTCCCACAGTTGACAGTGCATGTCAGAGCAAAAACCAAGCCAAGAACACAGTGGCCTCATCATTCTTAAATGGAAGAAGTTTGGAACCAACAAGACTTTTCCTAGAGTTGGCCATCCAGCCAAACTGAGCAATCGGGGGAGAAGGGCCTTGGTCAGGGAGGGGACCAAGAGATGGAAAAACTTTCCAGAAGGACAATCATCTCTGCAGCACTCCACCAATCAGGCCTTTATGGTAGAGTAGCCAGACGGAAGCCCCACCTCAGTAAAACGCATATGACAGCCCTCTTGGAGTTTGCCAAAAGGCACCTAAAGACTCTTGGACCATGAGAAACAAGATTCTCTGGTCTGATGAAATCAAGATTGAACTCTTTGGCCTGAACACCAAGCGTCACGTCTGGTGGAAACCTGGCACCATCCCTACGGTGAAGCATGGTGGTGACAGCATCACGCTGTGGGGATGTTTTTCAGTGGCAGGGACTGGGAGACTAGTCAGGATCAAGGCAAAGTTGAAGGGAGCAAAGTACAGAGAGATCCTTGATGAAAACCTGCTCCAGAGCACTCAGGACCTCAGACTGGGGCAAAGGTTCACCTTCCAACAGTACAATGACCATAAGCACACAGCCAAGACAGCGCAGGAGTGGCTTTGGGACAAGTCTCTGAATCTCCTTGAGTGGCCCAGCCAGAGCCCGGACTTGAACCCGATAAAACATCTCTGGAAAGAAGTTAAAATAGCTGTGCAGCAACACACCCCATCCAACCTGACAGAGCTTGAGAGGATGGGAGAAACTCCCCAAATACAGGTGTGCCAAGCTTGTAGCGTCATATCCAACAAGACTCGATGCTGTAATCACTGCAAAGGTGCTTTAACAAATTACTGAGTAAAAGGTTATGCTTATGTAAATGTGATTTTCTTTAAATGAGCGAACATTTCTAAAAACCTGTTTTTGCTTTGTCATTATGGGGTATATTGTGTGTAGATATATAAGGGGGGGAAAACTATTTAATCAATTTTAGAATAAGGCTGTAACGTAAAACAAAATGTGGAAAAAGTCAAAGGGTCTGAATACTTTCTGAAGGCACTGTACATATTACACCATCGCTGAAATGTAGCCTATAAATGAAAATAAGGAGAGAAAAAAAATACTTAATGTCTTGATATTTAATAATGTCTTGTTGTACTGATGTTTCAATTAACAAGGCCTAAATAAATTATGCTTCATGTCATGAATCAGAAATTATCCAACATAATCATACCCAATTCATATTCCACCAAAGCATTACCGTGAGACCTGTTCTCCCTCTGTGGGCTCAGTGAGGGGGAGGGAGAGGACGAGGAACAAAAGCCAGAGAGAGGGAGAGTGAGAGGATTTTTTCAATAGGTAGGCCCTCATCACATATCGGACCTGTCTCTATGTAGTGACTGTTCTAAAACTGTACACTGTATATTCAGTACAACTCACAGCAGAGTTATCCTTTGTAATTGTCGATCATGCCATACAGTTAAGATGATGTTAAACGTAGAGCACCACAGCCGTCCCCACTCGGTCTCCCATGTTTCCAAACACTCACAAAGATTTACCCCAAAAATCCATCTGCGCGCCTGAATGACATTCATTGTTGGGTGGGAAAATGATCTATTTTGAAAGCCTTTATGGGTCTTTTCATCACGACTGTTATTCTTAGTCTAAAGGTACACAGTGACTGACATTGGCACATAACTGTTCCAGAGATACAAAGAAACTGCTCAAATTACACCTGTAGCAATTACTACAATGATGAATTATATAGGACAAAGAGTGCTATCTAAAACTACTCAGGAATACTGTAGAAAAATCTAAGGACCATACTGGCTTCATCATAGCTTTTCAATAGTAGATTAGTGCATGAACACTTTGATGTTTTCTTTCTTTTTATATACCAGCATCCTGACTATTCAGAAAATCCAGATATTGAAAAATACAGCTGTCAATGTGAAATATTCATATTTTCAAAAAATGTATGGTTTTATGTATGGTTTTATGTAATGTATGGTTTTATTAATTTAAATCACCGAGTGTCTGCCGGTTTTTGCTCTTCCCTTGAATTTGATTGGTGAATTAAGGTCACTGATTAGTAAGGAACTTCCCTCACCTGGTTGTCTAAGTCTTAACTGAAAGGAAAAAACAAAAACCTGCAGACACTAGGCCCATCATGGAATGAGTTTGATACCCCTTATTTAAAGTAACTGTCCAGTGAAAATTTCACTTTAAAAACCCCTTCTCAAACTTGTATCTCAAACAGACCATTAAACAAATTATTGCAATTAACTAATGGATAATGATGTCATCATGTCTCGTTGTCTGAGTTGGCCAATCAGCGGTCTACCTGCGTGAATATTTTTAATGACTGGTATACGCCCACACCATTCCAACACAGAAAATCTGCTTATTAACATACTTATTTAGCATTTTTTGAAAAGTATTTCACTGTAATTAACTATAGGTCATATTTCCTAGAAATCTGGAAACACTGGACAGTTATGATTAACTCGATTGTGGGCCTAATCATACTAACGTGGAGTGATGTAACACCATGCTTTGGAAGACAACAGCACAATTGGTTCAACACAAAGATATTAATGGAAGGTAGGCAGACAGTGTCAAAACAAGGTGTCAATTTGAATTTCCCTCACCATCTTGTGGCCAACAGCATGAGTGGTCACATGGAGGCCTGAGATGCCTTCATCAAGCCAGAACTTCAGCAAAAAAAACAATGAATAAGAAATCTGATTTCATTAAGACTAAAGGGTTACACAGTAGTCGTGTAATGAGGAGTAAGTAGCGCTAGTAAATTGCCAGGGATGCGGTACGAAGAGTGAGCTTGCGGATATGCTGTACTATAACTCTCAAGGCTATGATTTTTAAAAGGAACTTCATTCTCGACTTATGAGGATATACTCAAATCAGATACGGTTTACATCCCAGCTATCTGAACATGCCAGAGAGTATAGAAAAGGGTGGAAAACAGAAACAATTACACATTACAGCATTTAAGGCTGCAATCAGCTGTTGAAACAAAAACAAAGCGGGTACCCTGCCACCTGTTTTGGTAAACAGCTTAGGGATGGGGCTTGAGAAATATAACCACTCTTGAATTCATAGACAGAGCTAAGGATGCAAGGACTGAACATCCATGAGATCAAGGGCTCTATTCAATCTGTATCACTGAAGCCATAGAATTGAAGAAATGTAGCATTGCCTTTGAATTTCAGTCAATGCTGAACTTCCGTGATACAGATTGAATAGAGCCCCTTAACTACAGATTTAACCATGTTTTGAAGCTATACAGTGTTTGTTTACATTGACTTTGTTTACAAACATTGGAGTAAAACAAGAACATATTCGGGGTTCTGATGGGATACGAAAGTTGAACTAAGCTCATGAGGCGTTTATAAGTTATTTTCTTCAAGAATCAATGGCTATATATCATTAGTTTAACTGTCCAAAAATTGATTTTGCAACTGCAGATTGCCCCTTTAATGTACATGACGTGTATTGTTTTCATTTAATGTGTATCATTGTCCCCGTCTATCACTATCACCAGACAAAATGAACACTCTCCGTTCAAGGTTAGGAGGGAAAAAACTATAATAATAGTGATGCCTGGCAGTTTTAAGTGAAGAATTGTTACAAACGTCCTCCAAACCATTTGTAAACGCTGAAGCATTTCCTCAATCATCAAACAGCATTTTATCTGGATCTGTAGCCATATGTGATCATTCAGTCTCCAAAGAAAATCAATACCCTCATAAGTACTTCTTCACTGAACAAATCAGTGCAGTGAACCACGTATGCACAACAACGAATAGCTGGATAAATTCAGCTCTTTTAAAATATGTTCCCATTACTCTGTGTTTAGTCTTTCTGTATTGGGGTGATAATCTTGTCAAGTGTATGGCCTGATCTTCCTAATCAGACAGGATTGTAAGTGCTCTCTTTATTGGAAGCTCCTGAAGCCAATATCGAGGGGGGAAAACACATTCTGGTTGGAACAGTCAGGAGAAACAGAATCTTTCCAACATTGGCAATGGTTCATAAAGGAAAGGGAAAACGGATTATTGTGCTGAGTGATCAATAACTTGATAAAACTTATACGCGTGTAGTACCATATATTTGTAAGACAATACATCAATTCAATTTTGCTTGTACAGTTGCCCAACATGGCATCAAGAAAAATGTATGTTTAAGGGTAATGTTTAATGCTAAAATCCTTTGACCTGTAAAGCATGTAAAGCAGCTAAGAGCAAACACTTTCAATAAACCATCTAAAACACATTTACATGTACATAAAGTCCAGATTGCTTTCTTTAAGGGAATAAGAAAAGTAGCATATATATCCAACACTGTCCGAGATTATAAAATGTGTTTATGTTCATGTTTAATTGAATGAATCTATTTCCTTTTCAAATAAGCATAAAACAATGAATAAAAGTAGGGTCTTCATTGTAACATTTTGGGCATTTAAATGTTTTTACAGGAGAAAACATTCAGTATTTTGAAGAATTATTTAGTATTTGTGTTTACATACAGTAGCTATTCAACGGCTGCAATTATGAAATGTGATAGTCTTGCATTGTCAACTTCATTCATCTTTAGTTTGACAATATAGTCAACATTTAGAAAACAGTGTCTAGAGATGTATTTTACTTTAGCTACATGAGATTTTGGGTGTTGGGCCTCACTACTGTATCCAATACAGCCACCATAACCTTTATACAGTCACAATTTGAAATCTAGAAGCATCTTGTCTTTGACTAGTAAACCCTGTATAATTATAGGAATGTTATAGTGTATAATCATTCTAAAACAAATGGGTTTATGAATATTGTCTATGCACATAGATTGAGTTGTGTGGTGCAGCCAGCCATGTTTGTCTATAGATTAGAATCCCCTCCTCCACCCACCCCCATGACCTTGCTGCTGTGTCTTCTACCGTGCTTCCCATTCTTTTTGCTTATGATACCAACTTGATTTTATCATACAATAATTTTGGTTCACTAATCAATGAAGCCAACTCAAGCATAGCCAAGTTTTCTAAATGAGAAATCCAACGTCATTGTATTCACTGGTAAAACCAAGAAATATTGTTGAAAAAAATATATATTTTTTAAAAGAGCCAGAATCTCGATGGGTGGAAATTAAATGGACCAAGTTTCATCCAATAGATTCGTAGGTGTTCTAGTTGATGAAAGGTTATCCTGGAAAGATATTCACTTTGTCTTCAGAAAAGTGGTGAAGTCTGTTGGTATTATCAGAAACATTAGTGGTTTGGTTCATCAGGCTTGCTTCCCAAGACTATACTACAGCTTAATTTACCCATATATAATTGAATACAATATTGTCTGGGCCAGTACATATGCTTCCTACTTACACAAATTACTCATCACACAGAAGAAATATGCAAGACTATCCAGCTCCTCTAACTACTTGGCTTCATCTTCCCCTCTGTTTAAGAAACTCAATATGTTGTCCATCTACAACATGAATATACTCCAATTATCCAAATACACATACCTCCCAGACAGTCTACCTAAACCCTTCCACTGATTCTTCCAGGTTAATTCCCAAATCTAATGCATACAACACACTGTGACACCCTTCATCCTCCTCATTGCTGCACCTCACATAGTCAATTCTCTATGAACCTTCACATTGCCAAAACATCATCATCCCTCAATAACTTCAAGCGAAGACTAAGGGTCAGCCTGACTACCCAGTAGTCTCCTCCATGTAGCCTAACTCTCGCACTCACACACACATACTCAAATGTTCTTTCTTGTATATCGATTATATCAGGTACATTTTATATGCTCTGTTAATCTGATTGAACACATTTTTGTTGTATTTAGATTTGTATATTGGTTTTGTGGTGTGGTTTTCATATAAGCCCCTTTGAGTTTCCAACCTCACCAGCACAGCGTTTTTGGAGTTGTTAAAAAATATATACTGTTAGGTATAAGGTTAAATCATCCTCAAAGCTCTGCTTATAGGAATATCCTAAAGACTCCAATTTGTTTGCAAGGTATTTAAACTCGTCTGGCAGCTACTTACACTTTAGCTCTAAAATTAGTTAACGGGGGAAATTAGGGGGAAGAACTACTTCAATTTTTTCAGACACTGATTTGGGAATTAAAGCAGTCTGGATGTGGCTATTTCACAGTTTTAGATTACATTTTTAACTGGCATGCCTACTTTAGAACAATAAATCATTTGAAAAATTGATGATTAATGTAACTCCATCAAAATGCTCTGACACAGACCACTGTGAATGCAAGTGAGAAAAAGGACATCTAAGCTGGACTACTCTTTGGGTAGAATACCCAAAATGCTCTCCACTGCCCCGTATTCCCAACGAGCTGATGTGTAAATAGCACAAACTATGATGGTTGCTATATGTCAATCAGAATATTTCATTTTACATTTGGATGGTGAATTTGTTGCCTTGGTATACAATACATCACAAATGTCATGTTTTTTTAAGAGGTAAGGAGCCTCAAACAAACCATGACAAAGACCTGACAGAAAGGGATCAAGGACAGACGATAAAATATGGCCATGATTTTCAATGATCATGGCGTAATAGCTGCAGTAGCCTCTGGAGGTCTGTGACTAGTGAGGCTCTATCGCCCTCCTGTGGCCATCCCCCATTCCCTGTGGTGATGATTATGAATTTACATGGGGGGGTCCTTCATAATTGATGTCTCTGAAATAGAATATCATAACTGTGAACAAAGATAAGAGTAATAGAGACTTTTTACAAAGTATTTACAGATTATTGGTAAAAACATTTGTATTTATATTTTGGTATACAACGGAGGGGTGGAGCATGTAAGGAAATGTAACCTCTCTTAAATTATCCTCAACAACATTCTAGAGACAAGGACTGATAGTCCATGACATCCAAGAGGGGGCAAGAGACCAAATGTGACAAAACGGAGTGCTCTGGTCGGGGTTTGAGCATAGACTGAAGGATTCAGATGTTGTGAATCCTTCTTCTTGCAGAGTATAAACACTATGTAGGGGAGGCAAAATGGGAGGACCCACTGTTTTCAGGCTCAGGCATGTCAAACTCAAGAAACCATAAATCCTATTGTTTTTCCACAATGTTTGTTTACGTTCTTGTTGTTTGTAAATTACGCTAATGTGACTACAATGACGTTGTATACAACAACCAACTTTCCAGGACAGAGACGACGCACTAGACGACCAGTTTTGATAATCTTTAGCCATACCCTCATCCTACTCCTCCTCTGTTCCTCTGGTGATGTGGAGGTTAACCCAGGCCCTGTGTGTCCCCAGGCTCTCTCATTTGTTGACTTCTGTACCTGAAAAAGCCTTGGTTTCATGCTTGTTAACATCAGAAGCCTCCTCCCACTGCTTTAGCACACTCCGCCAACCCTGATGACCTTTCCGTGTCCGAATTCTGACTTTGGAAGGCCACCAACAATTCTGAGATTTCCATCCCCAACTACAACATTTTCCGTGAAGATAGAACCACCAAAGGGGGAGGAGTTAGCCCGTAAAGTTCTATCATACCTTCCAGGTCTATGCCCAAACAGTTCGAGCTTCTAATTTTAAAAATGAATCTCTCCAGAAGTAAGTCTCTCACTGTTTCCGCCTGTTTTAGACACCCCCCCTCAGCTCCAAGCTGTGCCCTGGACACCATATGTGAATTGATAGCCCCCCATCTATCTTCAGAGTTCATTCTGTTAGGTGACCTAAACTGGGATATGCTTAACACCCCGGCAGTCCTACAATCTAAGCTAGATGCCCTCAATCTCACACAAATTATCAAGGAACCCACCAGGTACAACCCTAAATCTGTAAACATGGGCACACTCATAGATATTATCCTGACCAACTTGCCCTCCAAATACACTTCTGCTGTTTTCAATCAGGATCTCAGCAATCTCTGCCTCATTGCCTGCATCCGCAATGGGTCCGCGGTCAAACGACCACCCCTCATCACTGACAAACGCTCCCTAAAACACTTCTGCGAGCAAGCCTTTCTAATCGACCTGGCCCGGGTATCCTGGAAGGATATTGACCTCATCCCGTCAGTTGAGGATGCCTGGTTGCTCTTTAAAAGTAATTTCCTCACCATCTTAAATAAGCATGCCCCTTTAAAAAAATGTGAACTAAGAACAGATATAGCCCTTGGTTCACTCCAGACCTGACTGCCCTCGACCAGCACAAAAACATCCTGTGGCAGACTGCACTAGCATTGAATAGCCCCCGCAATATGCAACTTTTCAGGGAAGTCAGGAACCAATACACGCAGTCAGTCAGGAAAGCAAAGGCTAGCTTTTTCAAACAGAAATTTGCATCCTGTAGCTTTAACTCCCAAAAGTTTTGGGACACTGTAAAGTCCATGGAGAATAAGAGCACCCCCTCCCAGCTGTCCACTGCACTGAGGTTAGTTAACACTGTTACCACTGATAAATCAACGATAATCGAGAATTTCAACAAGCATTTCTCTACGGCTGGCCATGCTTTCCTCCTGGCTACCCCAACCTCAGCCAACAGCTCAGCACCCCCTGCAGCTACTTGCCCAAGCCTCCCCAGTTTCTCCTTCACCCAAATCCAGACAGCAGATGTTCTGAAAGAGCTGCAAAGCCTGGACCCATACAAATCAGCTAGGCTAGATAACCTGGACCCTCTCTTTCTAAAATTATCTTCCGCCATTGTTGCAACCTCTATTACCAAATCTGTTCAAACTCTCTTTCATATCGCCCGAGATCCCTAAAGATTGGAAAGCTGCCGCGGTCATCCCCCTCTTCAAAGGGGGTGACACTTGTCACGGCTCCTCCTCTGCAGTGCAGGGGCGGTTTGTCCTGCAGGCAGAGGAGGATCGTTAGTGATTGGAGTCACCTGGGCTCTAAGTATTTAAACTGTGTCACTAATCACTTCTCTCTCTCTCTCTCTCTCTCTCTCTGCTCCTCCAGGTATGAACCTGTTTTGTTTGTTCTTTTGTAGTTTTGCATAGTTTTCACTCAGTCATTCACACACACAGATTCACGCATCCATGCACTTTACATACACCTTACATTATGATACTTCCACACCTCGTTCATTTTTCTTAGTTTAAAGTTAATAGTTTTGTTTACAATAAATATTTTTTTTTGATTGGCCTATACCTGTTGTTCACGTCCCTTCATTTTTGCCACAGGCTATGAGCCGTCCTGTGACAAGTGGGGGCTCATCCGTAAGTCAAAGTTATTTGTACTTTAGTATTTTAGTTTACTTTAACATTTTGTTATAGTTGGTTAAGGTTTTGTCTAGATTCAGATTCTTTGTATTATTATTGATATGTTTGTTTATTTGTAATTAGGCTTATTTGATTATTGTTTTGTAGTTAACTTGGGTTAGTTTAGTTCAGATTGCCACATTTTTTGTTGGAGGGGATGTTTTGGTTATGAGGCTATGAGCCGGCCTGTGACGCACTCTAGACTCAAATTGTTACAGACCTATATCCATCCTGCCCTGCCTTTTTAAAGTCTTCGAAAGCCAAGTTAATAAACAGATCACTGACCATTTCGAATCCCACTGTACCTTCTCCGCTGTGCAATCTGGGTTCCGAGCTGGTAACGGGTGCACCCCAGCCATGCTCAAGGTACTAAAAAATATCATAACCGCCATCAATAAAAGACAGTACTGTGCAGCCATCTTCATCAACCTGGCCAAGGCTTTCGACTCTGTCAATCACCGTATTCTTATCGGCAGACTCAACAGCCTTAGTGTCTCAAATGACTGCCTCGTCTGGTTCACCAACTACTACTCAGACAGAGTTCAATGTGTCGGAGGGCCTGTTGACCGGACCTCTGGCAGTTTCTATGGGGGTACCACAGGGTTCAATTCTCGGCCGACTCTTTTCTCTGTATATAGCAACTATGTCGCTCTTGCTGCGGGTGATTCCCTGATCCACCTCTACTCAGACGACACCATTCTGTATACATCTGGCCCTTTGGACACTGTTAACAAACCTCCAAACGAGCTTCAATGCCATACAACACTCCATCCGTGGCCTCCAACTGCTCCTAAACGCTAGCAAAACTAAATGCGTGCTTTTCAACCGTTCGCTGCCCACACCCGCCCGCCCGACGAGCATCACTATTCTGGACAGTTCTGACTTAGAATATGTGGACAACTACAAATACCTAGGTGTCTGGCTAGACTGTAAACTCTCCTTCCAGACTCATATTAAACATCTCCAATCCCAAATTAAATCTAGAATTGGCTTCCTATTTCGCAACAAAGCCTCCTTTACTCACGCCGCCGAACATGCCCTCGTAAAACTGACTATCCTACCGATCCTCGACTTTGGCGATGTCATTTACAAAATAGCCTCCAACACTCTTCTCAGCAAACTGGATGCATTGCTACTATGGGTTATTTTGATGTCTTTACTCCTCACACCATTTGCACACACTGTATATAGACTTTATTTTTTTGTCTACTGTGTTTGACGGTATGCTTGTTTATTCTATGTGTAACTCTGTGTTGTTGTTTGTGTTATACTGCTTTGCTTTATCTTGGCCAGGTCGCAGTTTTAAATGAGAACTTGTTCTCAACTAGCCTACCTGGTTAAATAAAGGTGAAATTTAAAAAACATGTCTTTTATGGGCATGTTATATGGTAGCTATCTAATTTAGCTTGACCAACAGGATGTGTCTTTGTCAAATTTTAAGATTTGTTTTTTTTTATGACTCCTTGATTTGGACCAGCCACTTTCAATGCAACATACCGAAACAAAACAAACTATGCAAGAGATTTTCTTGAAGGCAGAACACAATGGAATAGGATTTGATTGCATTGACAGGCACATCTCAGCCAGTACTCTACAGACCAGTGCTGCATAACCAATCAGCGCTGCCGTATCCCTATATTTAAATAGACCATTGCCATATATGGATCTGTTGGTTGGTGTGAGCAGAATAAAATAATGAAGTAACCTAACCTGAGCACAGAGGCGCTACATTCTCTGAAAAGGCTACAGTCAGACCCTACTATTACCATTCGATGGGCAGATAAAGGTGGAGCAACGGTGGTTTTGAACACTAAAATGTTTTTCAATGCAAAAGTCCATTGTCAGTCCGAAACTTCTACATGTCACTATCCTCTGATCCAACCTCCACCTAAAATGAACAGATCAAAGAGACATTGGTGGAAGCAGTGAAACACAACATCATAGATGAAAAAGCACGAGCGTTCTTGTATGTACAACATCCCCGCATCCATCTGTTCTACACGGTGCCTAAATTACACTAGAATATGGTGTTGGTGATTACATACAGGAGAGGGAGTGCAAAACAACGACGCTGGACAGAGTGTAGCAAAAAAGGCAGTTTATTTAAAGTCAGAGATATCTTGTCCTACAGTGTGCACGGACCTAAGCAATATGACTCTGTGAGGAGTCAGCTAAATTAGGCTGCTTAGCCAGAGTTTACAGCAGAATGTATACACAGAATAATGTAGTTGGAGTCTCGTCGTGTTGGTCTTCTGACTGGTCCTGAAGAGTTGGAGGCGGGCCTGCTCTAGCCAGAGCAGGAGCCCCATTGGTGCACAGCAGAGTCCTCTGCTCTTGGCACCCGACCAGTAGAGGGGGTGGAGTGTGAGTGTATGTGCTTATGAGATGTCTGTGTGTCAAGGAAGCATGAGATAAAGGGAACTGGCAGTGTCTGCTTTAGGCTCAGGTGTTTCCTGTCTTTGCAGGAGTGCATGCAAGGATCAATGTCAGTGAAATAGTTTGGCACTCTAAGCTCGTTAGTGTTGCAGGATGTTCTTTGTAGTTTACAGGGGAGTATATTTGAGTGGTGGCAGCCATGTGTCCTTCGGATAATCATGTTATTGCACGTAGGCTCTAAACTTGACTGAGGGCACTGGGCCCAGAGTTATCTGAGGACATCCGGTTTAACCAGAGCGTTGGCCTGCTAGTAATGCTTGATATTTGATTGTTTATATAACAAATCCCCCTCTTCACGTCTATTAGACGTGAATACTATTATAAAAACGAGAAAAAAGAAAAGTAGCGAACGAGTCCATCCCCCCCTTTCTATTAGAAAGCAAAATAAGGTAATGGTACATAAAAAGAGGATAAAAAGGTACTCTGGTATTTACTGGCAGGAGGAATACTGTGGCGGGAGGGCATAGTTATCTGTTGCCAATAACGGGTACATATGGACCTGGTCCTTGGGCATAGGGGTAATAGCAGTGGTAATTACACTAGTGGCCAAAGTGCGGGCGCAGGGAATGCAACAACATCCGCACAGGGTTAGGATAGCTACAAAAACAGCAATGGACACTAGGATAGAGGAGATCAGTGTTTTATATTTACCAAAAGCATCCATCCAGGAGTCCCACATAGAGGTATCGACCCCAGAGTGGTATTTCATTTTACCATTAAGTGTTCGAAATCCTTCTAGGGCAATGGTTAGACTACCATCTGTGGCTGTGTTATTGGGAATAAAAGTACAACATTGCTCACCGAACATGGCACATACACCACCACGTTCAGCCAACAGCATATCTACTGCGATTCTGTTTTGGAAGGCCATGAGGGATGTGGCAGCCAATTGGCCATGAACAGCCTCGAAACCTTGTTGAGTCCAGTTGCCTAGTTTCTGGACATTAAAATGAATGTAGTTTATTCTATCAACATTTTTGTTAACTGTACACCACCAGCAGATTGAAGATTCAAAACCCGCAGCAACTTGGTCAACTAATTTATACTCATCTGGTACCCCCCTGGGTACTCCAATGGCGTCAATATATGTTGGATCCCCATCTCTTGGGGTAACCGCACGCTTGGTCCTGCTAGGCCAATAGATAGGGCCCTGGTCATTTATGCGATTTAGCAGGTCTTGGACGCCTATGGGGTAGACAGAGATAGGCAACAGGAGGTTTATGAGGGCACAGGTACCAGTGGCGTCGCGGGGAAGTCTGTCAAACAAACGAGTTCCCCCACACCACCACCACACATCAGCTCTGGACACTGGTTTAAAAGTATCCGTAAACATGTGAGTGTATGAGCAGAAATCAGTAGGAATATCACAAACAAATGCCAAGATATTCCTAGCCTTGCCCAGGGAGAGAGAGATATCCCTCTAACTGGGCGAGGTTCCTTTTTCAGGGGAGATGGAGTTTGATACTCCATCACCTGAGTCAGGAGTGTCTTCATTTGGTATCGAAATTAGGCTGTTCAAATCAGCTCTGACTTCAGTCAGTGTTTTGGAAGGAGTTGGGGCTGGGGTGCAATGTGTAAGGTGGTGCCAAGGTGCGCCTGATTTACCTTTGACCTGGACTGAGTGTGAAGTAACCTCCTTCACTTCGTACGGTCCAGTCCACCTGGGTTCCAGCCACTTTCTTTTGTGGACTTTAACCCTCACCCAGTCACCAACTTTTACCTTCAGTAGTGGCGTGTCCCCCGGCAGCTCCCCCTCTTGGACCTTGCGAACCTGAGAAGAGAGTGCTGCAGAGATTTCCGTCAATTTTTTACATAGTACAACATTTCAATTTGTTGTACATCAAGAGCGGGCATATGACCTCCCTCCCTTGGTGGACCAGGCATGACTCTACCAGTCATTATCTCATGAGGAGAGAGATGGGTTCCACCAGACCTTGGGACCGGGGGTAGTACACAGAACCGAATCTGTGTGTTATGCCAAATCTTTCTTCCACCTGTCTTAGGTGTTTGTTACTGAAATATGAGCCAGTCAGATTTGATTTGTCTTGGGATGCCATACCTGGGTATTAGTTCGGTTTGTAGCCACTTAATGACTGACCTAGCATCCTCCCTTTCTGTTGGTATTGCTTCTACCCATTTGGAGAACCTATCTACCATAACTAGGAGATAGCGTTTTCCTTTGCATATATTTTCGGGGCCCATGTCGGTGTAGTCTATGCTAATATCCTGAAATTCAAGCGGTTCTATAACAATTTTCAGAATAATTTTATCACTTTAGGAAATACCAATAGAAATAGGAGAACCCAAAAAATAATTATTTAGGTATTATCTAGAAATAACCCAGTAATTTCCTCTTGGAACGATATATCAGTAAATTCAAGCGGTTCTATAACAATTGTCAGAATAATTTTAGTACTTTAGGAAATACCAACAGAAATGGAAAAACTAAAAGTCAGTGTTTAGCTCGGCGGCTGTCAATCAAAGTCAGTGCTCAGCTCGGCGGCTTATTTAAGTACTTTCTAGAAATAATTCAGTAATTTCCTTTTGGAACAATATATCAGTAAATTCAAGCGGTTCTTCAGCGGGTGTACAAGATGCTCTAAGAGCGGCACGATGACTAGACTACTAGGTGGCTGGACTAGCAGTACGAGTACATATAACCCAGTTACATAACTTAACATGGCGGTTACTCCGCAACAAACGCTTCTCTCAATTGGATATGGGATTTGTAGTCTATGGATTTAATTTCCCCGGTCTCAAAATCGTGGAACGTCAACTCTGGTTCATATGTTTTCTCAATACCACATTCATTTGTATGAAATTCACATTAAATTTCCAATATCCATTATTGTATCCATTATGTGTTAGAACACAGCCACAGTTTAACCTCACCTCATACACAACCTATATATATATATATATATATATATATATATATATATATATATATATAGGACAGTTTTCTATGCAGATTTCAGAACAAACAGGGTCCCAGAAGGAATCTAACACATTGGTCAATCACAATTCACCGTGTCCATCATGTACTAGAACACAGCCACAGGTTAACTTCACCTCATACACAACCTATATATATATATATATATATATAAAATAGGACAGTTTTCTATGCAGATTTCAGAACAACCAGGATCCCAGAAGGAATCTAGTACATTGGTCAATCACAGTTCAATAAAAATAAAAGTTTTTAGCAAAACAAGATCTCTTTGATCAATGCCTTTGGTTCTTATGTCAAAATAATTTGGCAACGATTCATACTCACACTCAGTACTTCTGATCAAAATTTGGTTTAGACTATAATATAATATGCAGATTTTGATTTAACAGGTTCTGCTTACCTTTTGGTAGAGCGCTCTGATCAGGTTCCTGAGGCAAGACGAATGGTTGATGGTCTCCTGTACTACAGGTCACTCTTCCGTCTGATTTTGAGCCGATGAATTGTCTCGTCCTCTCACACCAACTTATCATAGATCGAATTCAGGATAACCATCCTCTGCTACCATTTTGTTGGTGATTACATACTGGAGAGGGAGTGCAAAACAACGACGCTGGACAGAGTGGAATCAGGTGTAGCAAAAAAGGCAGTTTATTTAAAGTCAGAGAAATCTTGTCCTACAGTATGCACGGACCTAAGCAATATGACTCTGTGAGGAGTCAGCTAAATTAGGCTGCTTAGCCAGAGTTTACAGCAGAATGTATACACAGAATAATGTAGTTGGAGTCTCGTCGTGTTGGTCTTCTGACTGGTCCTGAAGAGTTGGAGGCGGGCCTGCTCTAGCTAGAGCAGGAGCCCCATTGGTGCACAGCAGAGTCCTCTGCTCTTGGCACCCGACCAGTAGAGGGGGGTGGAGTGTGAGTGTATGTGCTTATGAGATGTCTGTGTGTCAAGGAAGCGTGAGATAAAGGGAACTGGCAGTGTCTGCTTTAGGCTCAGGTGTTTCCTGTCTTTGCAGGAGTGCATGCAAGGATCAATGTCAGTGAAATAGTTTGGCACTCTAAGCTCGTTAGTGTTGCAGGATGTTCTTTGTAGTTTACAGGGGAGTATATTTGAGTGGTGGCAGCCATGTGTCCTTCGGATAATCATGTTATTGCATGTAGGCTCTAAACTTGACTGAGGGCACTGGGCCCAGAGTTATCTGAGGACATCCGGTTTAACCAGAGCGTTGGCCTGCTAGTAATGCTTGATATTTGATTATTTATATAACAATGGACAATCCCCCAGGCAGACCTATCGTGTCAGCGATTGGTAGCATAACTGAAAACATCTCACTCTATGTCGACCACCACCTCAACTCTGCCATCTCATCTCAAAAGACACAGGTGGTTTTCTAAAACTACTGATTGACATTGACATACCAGAACAGTGTTTCCTAGTGTCTTTCGATGTCTTGTCCCTGTACACAGTCGTTCCTCATGAGTTAGGAATTTAACATTGTGTCCATTTCCTTGACTTGAGAACAGATCCCAACCCACCCTCTTTTTTCCTAGCTGACCTCATGAGGTTGGTGCTCACCAAAAACTACTTCAAGTTCAATGATATCTACTTCCTGCAGCGTAGCGGGACATAAGGATGGCACCAAACTTCGCTAACCTACACCTCGGGTATGTTGAAAAAGCTCACATTCTAAATGAGACTTCCCAACACTTTTTTTTACGAGAACCTGTTCATTTGGAAACGTTAGATTGATTACATTTTTGTTGTTTACAAAGGTGACTTAAAGTTCTTGAGGTCCTTTCACCAATTTCTGAATCCCATTACAGGAAACCTGCGTTTCACTATGGAACATGACGAGGGACATCCTGGACGTACATGTTACTGCAACGCAGGTCAACTAATGTTGAGTACTTATCGTTACTAGTGAGATTCCAGTAAACAATCCTATTATATTGTGACATGTTTAAAAGTTGACAGCTATTACAAATAACCTGTCAGAAGCTGCATGACGAGCAGTTTATTTTCAGCCAATCAAATTTCAATATTTTATCTTAGTCCCCCTCCTAAGCTCACATTCTACACCAGTGGGCGCTAACATGTTGACATGGAGCTAGAACGGAACTTGAAGTGCTACCACCATTCTATGGAAGAAAAAGAGTTTCAAATCGCTGTGAGAAATTGTATAAAACTGAACTAAAACGAGAAAACCGGATGTCAACACTCGCTTATCTATCCGAACGTAATGTGAAGGGGTTGAGGGAAAGATTGATGCCAGGATTTGGGGAGTTTTCATAAGGAGAACGAGCTGTTAGCGATTAGACTAGCTAAGCTATTGCTAGCATTTTGTGCGTGTTCATACCGAACTAAGCATATACACAAGCCATTAACATTTAGGCTAGCTCAGCTATTGATCAATTGAAATAGCAATCGTTAGTGATCATGCTAATCATGCATGGAGAAATAATAATCTAAATAATCTATCCGTTCATACTGAACCAATCATATGCACATGCTGTTAACATTTAGGCTAGCTCAGCTATCAGTCAATTGAAATAGCAATCTTTAGTGATCATGCTAATCATGCATGGCAAACTATTTTAGTTTTTAAACTTTTATAAAATGTGATTAGCTATTATCATAACCCATTTTGGTACACAGTTATGTTTTAGATTACTTTATTACAAATGGTGTAAGCACTAGTACTTTCCATTTGCCCAGGCTAGTCTATTGTTCAGTCCACGTGATCCTGGTGCTTTAATGGTGTAAAGTCCTTTGCATTGCCCAGGCTAGTTTATTGTTAAGGCTTATGCTGTAGTTAAAGCATTTTGACTACGTTTTATTTTCTTATTCCTGTAAGAGATTAAAGCTAATAGCTATATTAATGTTTATATGAAAGGTACTCATGGTATATATATATTGTGTGATCCTGTTGGTAAAACAGGATTCTGTTCCACCAAGGATGGCGAGCCGCCCGAACCCAGAACATCGATAAGAACATTTGAACGTGAAGATGCATAAGGAAGTGCATTGGAGATGTTGTACCCACTGTGACTTTTAAACCTACCCTAACCAGAAACCGTGGATTAGTGATGGGCATTCCGGCTCTTTTCAGTGAGCCTCAGCTCACCAAAAAGAGCCGGCTCTTTTGGCTCCCAAACGGGTCTGTCAGGATTTGGCCAGGATTGTTCCGGTTTTGGCCACTAGATGCCCCCATTGTGCTTTTTTGACCATTTTGTTTTCCCTTGTTTCCAGTTATTATTTGCACCTGTGCCTCGTTTCCCTTGAATGTATTTAAACCCTTAGTTTTCCTCAGTTCTTTGCTCTGTGTTTTAATGTTAGCACCCAGCCCCAGCGATGCTGTGAACATTTGTTACTCCAATTGGACTCTCTTGTGGTACTCTGTTTTTGTTCTTGTTTGTTTATTTTTGATGATCTTTTGAGGCTTTTTCCCTGCTGTACCTACCACCTTGTGGATTTACCTTTTGACTTAGAGGATTACCTTTTTCTCTTGGAATTACTTTTGACATTGTGGATTTATATTTTTGCCTGAAGAACCTTCCTTTTTACTTTATTAAAACACCGTCTCAAGTACTGCTGTGTCTGCCTCATCTTCTGGGTTCTGCTGACTATTAGTGGCTCAGTTTGCTAAGGGACTGTTTCTCACACCGGAGACCCGAGTTCGTAACCGGGTCCTGACAGGGTCTTAAAAAAAAAATTCAAGCCAAATAGTTTGACTATGATTGTTAAAACAATTCTAATTAAATTATTAAATGAAATCATACTCTACCTTAACCACAATGTATTTAAAAATGCATTGGTTTGTTATGAAAAATAATGCTATTAAACATTTGCATTTAAGTATAACTTTTGAATGTATATAAACAATCTAAACAGTATAATAGAATATTGCACCATATCAAAGAAAAATAAATAACAATTTGCAAAACTGCATCATCCCACAAATTGAAATAAATGTAAAAAAGGATGCTATTACACCTGCATTTAAAGTATAACTTTTTTTAATGTGTATATTAACACGTGCATGTAACAATTCAAAACAAATAGTCTGAACAATATAATAAAAGAACATTGCACCATATCAAAGAAAAATAAATAGAAATGTGCAAATCTGCAGCATCCCACTTAAAACATTAAACTGGTCCCTCTTTTCTCTCTCTTCGTTATTGCCAGGTTACAACCAGCAGCACACAGCAATACTGATCACATTTTGGAGGAGGGGCTCCTCCAAATAGGATCGGACCTCCATTATGGCATCTGCTGAGGGATTCCTTCGTGCTGCATCCCCAGTTGCTCTCTCGTCGAACAGCATCCAAACAGCATACATTTGTGGCACTACTGCTGGTGCTTCTGCTCCATCTGATCCCTCTTCTTCCTGGTGCCTGACTGCTGGAGCTGTCCCTCCCTGCTGCTGAGTTTATTTTTTGAAGAGCCTCATCAATCGCTCTGGCATCACTGAAGGCTAACTTCTTAAACCTGGGGTCATGAACATAGGGTGTCCATCAACTCTGTCACATGTCCTGTGTTTACATTTGTTTCTCTCTGGCGGCTGGCTGTGACTCACTGCAGACCCTTACACAGGAGTATCATTTTTGAGGCTGTCACATAGCTGAAAAAAGAGAACAGTAACTTATTAGTTCAGGTTCATGTTTTGTCTACTGATACTACATTCTCATCTACTGCTCATATACATGTGTAATACTTGATTAAATAATGATGTAGTAATAACTGCTTACTGTACCTCTCTCCACTGATCTCCACAGTGACCTGCTCAACGGGTTCCAGGACTCTGCACATCTCCACCACCACCTCCCATTCCTCTTGGGTCAGAGCATCAACAGGTGCATTGACAATGGCCAAGGTAGAGATGATGGCATCCTTTGACTCAAGAAACCGCTTCAACATATAAAATGTTGAATTCCACCTTGTAGTGCAGTCTTGTTTAGGCCTCAGCTGAAGCATCCCCATCTGGCGTTGTGTAGACTTTAGTTTTTCAGCACCTACTTTGCTCCTGTGCAAGTATTGCACAGCTGTTTTCACTTTGTACACAATGGGCTTCATCACCCTCAGAGCATCTCTTTACAATCAGGTTGATTGTGTGTGCAAGACATGGATGATGGGTCCATTTAAAAATGTTCATGGCTTTGGTTATGTTAGCTGCATTGTCGCTAACACAACAGACCACTTTTCCATCTACTTGCCTTTCTCTGGCCACTCTCAACAGTTCCTCTGCCATGTTCTCTGAGGTGTGTCTGTCACTGAACTCAAAGCAGTCCAGAAGATAGCTAGACATCGAAAAATCATCAGTGAAGTGACATGTAACCAACATGTAAGAAGTGGTTACCCTTGATGTACAGCAATCTGTGGTAAGGCAAACTGCAGTAGCTTTTAATCTCTTTCCCGCACTGAAGCCTGTGTGCTCTCGTACAGTTGTGGAATAAGTTATTTTGAAATGGTTTTCCTGTGTGGAATTGTGTACATTGGATTTAGACTATTGCTATAATTTCTGAAACCTCTGTCCTCCACATTAAAAAATGGCTGGAAATCGGTGGCAATTATTGCAATATCAATTTGGCCTTGTTTTGCTACAGACATAGACGTTTGGCATAAACTGGTCCATAGAACACTGCGTTGCTGTGGGTCGCGGTCTAGGCCTATTTGACTGAGTGGATACATCTCCACGTGTGGAGGTGCTGGCTCCACCACTATCACTAGCAGGCCTGCTAGTTTCTCGCATATGCCGGTGTAGGTTGTGCGTAGAACCGGCTTTATATGAAATGTTTTGGCAAATTCTACACTGTGCTCTAACATTGTCTACATTATTAAAATGCATCCAAATGCTACTGTGCTTCTGACTCATTTTCCAGCTGGTGTTTTCACAGCTGTCCATCCTCTCGCTCCTCGGCTGCTAAGTGTGTGACTGAGAGAGATGGTTCTGCCCTCCCTCATGCATCTTTGGTTCATTGGTTGACACTGCGTGTCTGATTGACAGGAACAACAGGGGAGGCAGTCTGAGCAGACAGTCTGAACGAATGTGTGTGCGATTGAGCATTTAGGCCATATTATTTGATTTATTTTTTGTTCTATGAATGAGTTAATTCTATTTATTTAAATCTTTTGAATATTCATATCTTAATTTTTTAAATATATTTTTTTAAACATTTGGCTCTTCTGATGTGCGAGCCGGCTCCCAACGTTCACCTATCACTACCGTGGATAGATGGTGCGCAAAACTGAAAGTGCGAACCACAGCATTCAACCATGGAAAGATGACTAGGAATATGGCCGAATATAAACAGTGTAGTTATTCCCTCCGCAAGGCAATCAAACAAGCGAAATGTCGGTATAGGGACAAAGTCGAGTCGCAATTCAATGGCTCAAACACGAGACGTACAGTGGGGAGAACAAGAATATGATACACTGCCGATTTTGCAGGTTTTCCTACTTACAAAGCATGTAGAGGTCTGTAATTGTTATCATAGGTACACTTCAACTGTGAGAGATGGAATCTAATCCAGAAAATCACATTGTATGATTTTTAAGTAATTAATAAGCATTTTATTGCTCACTAGCTCACTAACTGCTGTCTAAACCAGTTGTTAGACCTCTTTGCCTAAGCTTTTGATATTTATTGTTGGTATCCCTAGTTTTGCTTATCCCTGTTTATTTTTCAACAGACAACATATTCAACATGAATTATATAGTAGTGGTTGTATATCAATTACACCTACCGTACTGGAAATTAAAAAAGCTTGTCTAGTTTTCCAATTGTTGTTTACTGGTTTCACTTCTGTATTTCAACATTAGGTGGAGACCTTGACCACGGCACACCACACCCTGAGTACTAACCTGTATGGTCTACCACACTGTCTCTCATTGGCACCACCAGCTGAAGAGTTTTCTCCCTAATTGTGCTCCCTGTGCCCTACATGAACTTGTCCATTCCCTTTGTGATTATTCTGAAGCATGCCATCGAAGGCCGAAACATCAATCTAATGTTATTAATGTTTATTAATTGATTAATGTTTATAAAAAGACATATTTTTAATGGTGAGCCAGCATTGCACATTTTCCTGTCCATATATGGATCTGTGCCATTCTTTTGAACTGGACTCTGTTACCAGCATGAGTGGTCGCGATTAGATGCGTTTGTTTTGTAATCAAAGCGAGAGCTGCATGTAGTCACGTGTGCACACCATTTTCATATCCTTTGCTAGCTAGTAAGTTATTAGCCCAGTTGTAGCTCATTTCTAGTCAGCAATGGGGAAGTGGTTGCTTCCTACAAGAGCACAACACGTGAGCATTTCTATCCATCTTTGAAAAGCTAGTCAGGTAAAGAGCATTTTCTTTGGTCTTAAAGGGGCAGTGTTGTATTTTGAGACAGGCTTCAGTAAGCTAAGTAGCCAATAGGCAGAAGGTGGCATAATTTGTCATTCTCTGTAATAATGGTATGGAAATAACAATGAACTTTATTTTGAAAAGCGGTTTCTTGCATCAAACAACACTTTTTCAGTCACCTCCTTATCTTAAGGACAAGTGGATAAGCAGGTTTTAATGTCAAGCCCAGCATAATTTTTCCTAAAGTCTCTTGCAATGTAGGCCTACATTGAACAACACACATCGGCTCCTACTATAGGCAGAATGATAAAACAGATTATTCCATGTCAAAATGTTATGGGATGCATTTTCTCCATTGTTTTATCATTCTGATAGGCCTATATTATGATCAGAAAGCCACAGTAGCCTACTTGGCCACTGTTATAACTGTAACTTAAAGTGGGTACAGCCTCAGTGTTCACAATAAACACGTGCCAGAAGTTGCACAGAATTTTCACAAAGTTCAAGTTTGTGCTCAGCAAACCTGAAATTTGATCAGTGCTTACATTTTTTTTTGTGTGAACATTGCACACCCGCCCATTTGTTTCCTTGAGGCTACCACTCTGGACCATTATTAGCCAGATAGTGATCCTTTTGTGCAAAAAACCACAACAAGTTAGGCCATCCCATCTGGCATTGAGACCCCTGGTTTCCTGTGTTGGACATGCCTGAGCCTGAAAACAGTGTGTCCTCCTATTATGCCTCACCTACATGGTGTATTTACCTTCCACTCTTCAGGGAGAAGGATTCCCAGCAGCTGACAGGCTCTTCAATTCTTTGGGAGGAACATTCACTAACCATGATGAAGGTACAGTACTTCTCTATATTTTAAAGTGTATGCTATAGATCATGCACAAAACATTGTTTATCTCGTCCAGGTGCTTTCATGTTTGAAATGTATCCATTAGAATTATGCAGGTGCTTAATGTATCTACTATATAAAAAATATTGTTCCTCACTACACCCTTCAGCACCTTTTTTCCAGAATATGTAGGGTGTATGTGTGTTGTATTTCTGTAACTATGTCTGTATGTTTTTGCCTCCCCTGTTAGAGAAGGGTTAAGACCTACCAGAGCCTGACTGTTACCGTACTCCGAGCAAAAAACAACCAATCTCATGATTATTGTGAGTCATATTGTTTTCGTCTTGTGCATACTTTTCAAAGATTTCTAAATTAATTTTCAGAGCAGACACTTTTTTGGGTGAAAAAAAAAACTGAACTACCCCTTTTAAGCTTTTTAGTTAAGGTCTCTGATCTGTTTATACATACATACAAAGACCTACCTGCTATTGGCAAAACTATTTTGTAACAGTCCTGTTTTGTTTTACAGGGTCTGAGTCGGACTGTTATGTTATTGTACGCCTCCCCACAGCTTCTGCCAGGTCTCACCGTACTAAGACTGTGCCCAACAGCAAGACCCCAGAGTGGAATGAGAGTTTCCACTTCAGGGTCCACCGTCATGTCAAGGTACGTCCCCTCACACAATAGGCCAATCACTAGGCAGAGTTACCCATAGGGACATAGTGTTCCTTAAACCTATGTATTTACACATGCAGTGCCTTCAGAAAGTACTTGCAAATCTTTACTTTTTTCACATGTTGTGTTATAGCATGATTTTTAAAATGAATTCAATTGTGGTTTTTTTGTCACTGGCCTACACACAATACACCATGATGTCAAAGTGGAATTATGAAATGTCTGGAGTCAATAAGTATTCAACCCCTTTGTTATCGCAAGCCTAAATAAATGTGACAGAGCATGAAGACATTTGAAAAGAATAATGGGCAAATGTTGGACAATCCAGGTGTGGAAAGCTCTTAGATGCTCTTAGAGAAAGACTCACAGCTGTATTCGCTGCCAAAGGTGCTTCTACATGTGTGAATACTTATGTAAATGTAATAATTCTGCATTTCATTTTGAATAAATCCGGAATACATTTTGAATAAGATGAAATTCTAAAACCATGTTTTCACTTTGTTATTATGGGGTATTGTGTGTAGATGGGTGAGAAAAAAAAGGAATCATGTATTCCATTAAGAATTCAGGTTGCAACACAACAAAATGTGGAATAAGTCAATACTTTCTAAAGGTATTGTAAGTAGGTAGGGTGCAATGACATTGTAGCCACCCATTTGGGGTATTTGGTCATGCTGGTAATAGCCTGGTTGCCAAGTCTGCTCAGCATTACATTACACACCTTGCCACTCCTGTCATTTGCCAAAGAGACTTGCCTTACGGCAATCTTCAAATATGAACATTAATGAGCTTGAGGTGGTCAGAGGATTCAAGTCTGATGCGATAACCATCCAATCGCAGTGTTTATGAAAGTTAGACTGATAGGAAAATGTTAAAATTGAATTCATACATTTGATTGGAAACATTCTAACATTTGGCATTCCTGCACCTCTCTGACACATTCCGGTTTAATGCATTCAGTTGTGCAACTGACTAGGTATCCCCTTACCAATTCTGACGTAAAACATGTAATTGTAAACATAAACACTGGGTGAGAGGAGAACAGAGTATTCCACTTCGTTGTATTTTTACCAGCGGCCAACGTGATCACACCAGAGAAGCTCTCACCATTCAAACTTCCCTGCTAGTTGACAAGATGTAGCCTATATACTTTTTTTTCTTACTAAAATATATATACATTTTTTAATTGATCGGAATAAGTGACCAAACTATATAGCTACTACTGGGACACACATTGAACTAGGCTACTATAGAGAGAGGATGGATGAGAGAGAGGCCAGTGGTGATGCCAGTGGAGATGCATGAATTGTGCCATGGAACAGAAGACAGATGAGTAAATTAAAAGTTATTATTAGTTTAATCCAAAGTATTCAGACCCCTTGACTTTTTCCACATTTTGTTACGTTACAGCCTTATTCTAAAATTGATTACATAAAACATTTTCCTCAACAATCTACACACAATACCCCATAATGATAAAAAAAAAACAGTTTTTTAAACATTTTTACAAATGTGTTCCAAATAAAAAACAGAAATACCTTATTTACATATGTATTCTGACCCTTTGCTGTGAGACTCGAAATTGAGCTCAGGTGCATCCTGTTTCCATTGATCATCCGTTTTGACATTCCTGCAGTTTGGGTCTATAGAAATCGAATATCTGTCTAACTGATTCGTTCTGGCGCCGGCCTTGCAGTCAGCAACTGCGCCATAAATCCGTCTGCATATTGAAACTTGAGATTGTGAGATGATGACCTTTTGAGCTGCAGAGACATGTAATCAGAAAACCTGTTCCTTCCCTACCAGAAATGTAATAACAATAATTACACAATCACACATTTTATTGGAACACAAATTGAATTGTAACACATTAAAAAAAATGCATTCTACCCAGCTTTTCTTTCACAAACCCCTGAAAAGCTAGTTTGGAGTGCATTTTTATTTCCTTAATATATTGGAAATAGGTTATCAAGCTGTTTCACATGTCATGGAATGAGCGAATGAGAGATTGTATCTCATTAGTTTACCCCTTATAGTATAAAACAGACATGCATTGTCTTGTTGTAAAATACTGTAAATCAAAATACATCCAAACGTGGTAAAATTGAGTAAGAGATGCCCTTGTCTTTTCAGAATATTGTGGAGTTGACGATGTACGATGAGGACAGTATCATGGCTGATGACTTGTGCTCCATTGTAGTGTTTGACATCAGTAACCTCACACCTGGGAAGAAGGAGACCAAGACCTTCCTCAGTGAACCGGTAGGACTATTGTAGCACTAAGGATTAGAGCTAGAATATGTCATTAATGAATCCCATGTAGCCTATGTTTAGTCTCCTATGCCATCTCTTTATTTCAGACCACATGTGAATTGTGGGTTGAGTTTGAGTTGCTGGAGAGGTGAGTGACAACTTTGACATCCATACCATTGTCAGACTACTTTCAAAGAAGGTGCTGAAATAGTCACATTTTTGTTGTTGTAAAAAGGTATTCCATGACTGACAACAGTTTGTGTTCCCTGTGTGCCCTGTTTGCAGTAAAGAGCATGCTGGTGACTATCTCTCTAATGGTGTACTAGTGGTAAGGACATGATCATATGTTTTATCATTCTAAGACAAAGTCAGCATAAAAAGGATGATCATAGAGCGATAATGATGAGGTCAATAATGAAAGGACATGGTAATGTGCTGTGAGAAACAGACAATTATTTGTATTTAATACTGTGCATTCGGAAAGTATTCAGACCCCTTCCCTTTTTCCAAATGTTGTTACTTTACAGCCTTATTCTAAAATGTATTAAATTCCTCATCAATCTACACACATTAACCCTTAATGACAAAGCAAAATAAAAATGTATGCAAATGTGTGGGTGTGTATATGTCTATATATAAAATTGCGCTCAGATGCATCCTTTTTCCATTAATCATCCTTGAGATGTTTCTACAACTTGATTGGAGTCCACCTGTGGTAAATTCAATTGCTTGGACATGATTTGGAAAGGCACACAAGGTCCCACAGTTGACAGTGCATGTCAGAGCAAAAACCAAGCCATGAGGTCGAATGAATGGTCCATAGAGCTCTGAGACAGGATTTTGGGGGGGGGGGTCTGGGGAAGGGTACCAAAAAATGTCTGCAGCATTGAAGGTCCCCAAGAACACAGTGGCCTTCATCATTCTTAAGTGGAAGAAGTTTGTAACCACCAAGACTCTTCCTAGAGCTGCCCGCCCGGACAAGCTGCGCAATCGGGGGTGAAGGGCCTTGGTCAGGGAAGTGACCAAGAACCCAATGGTCACTGTGACAGAGCTCCAGAGTTCATCTGTGGAGATGGGAGAACCTTCCAGAAGGACAACCATCTCTGCAGCACTCTACCAATCAGGCCTTTACGGTAGAGTGGCCAGACGGAAGCCACTCCTCAGTAAAAGGCACATGACAGCCCGCTTGGAGTTTGCCAAAAGGCACCCAAAGGCTCTCAGACAATGAGAAATAAGACTCTTTGGTTTGATAAAACCGAAATTGAATGCCAAGGGTCACGTCTGTAAGAAACCTGGCACCATCCCTATGGTGAAGCATAGTGGTGGCAGCATCATCATACTCTGGGGATGTTTTTCAGCGACTGGGACTGGGAGACTAGTCAGGATCGAGGGAAAGATAAATTGAGAGAAGTACATTCCCTATTGAACCTGACAGAGCTTGAGAGGATCTGCAGAGAAGAATGGGAGAAACTCCCCAAATACAGGTGTTGCATCATACCCAAGAATACTTGGCTGTAATCGCTGCTAAAGGTGCTTCAACAAAGTTTTGGCAAAACCTGTTTTTGATTTGTCATTATGGGTTATGTGTGCAGATTGAGGGGTGTTTTCCATTTTTTTAAATCCATTTTAAAACAAGACTAAGGTAACAATGTGGAAAAAGTCAAGGGGTCTGATTACTTTCTGAATGCAATGTACATGTAATGTACTATTGTACAAAATGAAGGAAAGAACTTGTCATCCACAAACAGAAGGCTATTCTATTGGCTGATCATTGTAGTATATTTTGTCCTAGGCCTCCACATTCTCTACTGTGGATGTGAATGTGGAAAAGCTGATGACCACTGCCAGTGAGTATTATTGTGTCATGTCTGTAACTGATTCGTTCTGGCGCCGGCCCTGCAGTCAGCAACTGCGCCATAAATCCGTCTGCATATTGAAACTTGAGATTGTGAGATGGTGACCTTTTGAGCTGCAGAGACATGTAATCAGAAAACCTGTTCCTTCACTACCAGAAATGGAATAACAATTACACAATCACACATTTTATTGGAACACAAATTGAATTGTAACACAAAAAAAAAATGCATTCTACCCAGCTTTTCTTTCACAAACCCCTGAAAAGCTAGTTTGGAGTGCATTTTTCTCCAGGTGCCTGTTAAACATAGTTTGCCATTTACTTGACCCGTAAAACAGGTTTAAACTTGTTTGCAATATTTAAGACGTGGATATATCTACAGTCTTAAGACTATCCCTGGGGCAAAGTTGGTTGCATTATTGTCATTATCAGTTCCTGGTTTGTGTTAGTTTTGCCTGTTCAGTGTCAGGACAGGCCTAAGGGATGTTCACTTTGTTATTAGTATTTGCATTCTTCCTAACCCAGTTGCTTCCCTCTATAGTCCTGACAAGAAGAGTGACCACGTTTACATGCGCACAGTATTCTGGATAGTAGCTCATATCTCGCTTAAGGTTTTATTCGGGATAAGTTCATATGGGTTAAATGGAAGGAATAGTAACTGAAATCTGGACACTGACTGTAGGTCTATAACCTCTCACATGAAGCATAATATAATATTAACTCCTGCAGAATTATGCACTTCTTTCAGTAAAATGATACAACAAATGTAAATTTTGTCTCAGGAACAGGAGTGGAGAAATTATTTATTTTATCTCTTTAGAAAATGAGAATGCGCGTGTCACTTGTTATCTTTAACACTGTTATGCAAGCAGACAGCATTTCAACCACATAAAATATGCACCCAAGAAGAACTGAAGTCTTATCAGAGACATGTTTAATCTTTTTCTCAGCTTTTCATTTCCTTAACCGGTCAAGCTGATTACATTTGGACATTTTGCACAGGAACAATCTTTCCACTGTTTTGGAGGTATTGTGTTTTCTCTCCGGTCCCTAAACAAAACAGACAGCTTTACAGGTGTTAACTAAATTACTTATAAATTAATTCTATTGATGTAATTCTGGTGAGCACTACTTTATTTAGTCTTCTGGGCAACAAGTTATGACAGAAGCGAAGCTGCATGTATCTAACTATAGTTGACAAACACATGTCGGAAATTATAATATGTCCTACCAAATGTCGGAAATTGTAAGCAAAATCTTATCTAAATTAGGGGTAAAAGTAGCCTAAGCCACTAGGCTATACGGTCCAGTACAATTTATTATCATTGGATTCTTGTATTGGAATCCTATAGGATCCTAAAAGATACCATCCTAAAGTATCGAATCTCATAGCAGTCCAATGGGACTGGTTCCAAATTCTGATAGAATTTGAATCACTCCCATATTGTGGTGGTGTGTTGAAGAGGTTGAGAACCTCTTCAATTATCACTGGTGTGAGTAGGCAAAGAGATGGAGATTGTGCTCCGGAGCGATACGGGACAGAGACTGTTCCTCAGTTTACTGGTCTTTAATCTTGATTGCAGTTGATTGCAGTTGAACATAAATGTTCAGGTTTCTGTTCCATATTTAGCTGTGAGATTGCCCAATAAAGCTACATATTACAGTAGATTATTTGATATTATTTCCGCTAATTTCCTGTACTTGGAGAGTATGTGTTACTACATTATACAACCTCACGCCTTGCCCAAATCGAATTGAGGGAAATTACACGTCCTTTTTAGCACAGATCAGATTTGGCAGTCGAATTTTGCTATCAATTTTCAAACTCAAATGGCAGAGGAAATTCGGGGCGCTCTCTGTATTAAAGTCGCTGGCTTCACACAAATACATGGATTTGAGAGTCAAACTTTCACTCCAATAACAGCCAACTCTTGTCACTATTGATATACTATGGTGGGTCGTGATTAGTTGAAGTTAAATAATAAAGCAACTGATTTATTTCCTTCCCTGTTTCCACAGCAACTTCTCTTCTAACCAGTGATATACTGTATGAACGATTCTGAGATTCAGTGTGGCCTTTGAATAGTGCTAGTTTAAAATCAAACGTTTGACCCCGCTCTATTGATGTCAAATTGATATCGATATGCGATTAACAAAATAGTGTTGCGTTTAGCTTTCTGCGTTGGCGACCCACTTCAAACAAAATGCAACAATCCAAAATGTGGCTGGCTGTCTTCTACAAGTTGTCCTCTAACAAGTGACGCAAACAATATTTCCAGTTTCCATTTGGTTTTTGATTTGTGTTAGTTTCAACAGCGCATACAGCCTGATTTCCCCCTAGTCAATATGAGTGATTAATTGCCACTTGTCAAAACAACAGGGTTTTTGGTTTATCCCCAATAGCTGCTGCAAAAGCATCAGCTACTCTTCCTGGGGTCTACATAAAACATAACATAATACATAGTACAGAACATTATTTGTCAAGGATGGAAATACCTCAATTTAAAATATCACACATAGCCAACATATCAGTACTTACACACGATCTAAGTCTAATACATGGTATAGTGCAAATTACAAGATGTATAAAATGGCTGTGTCTCTTCAGTGCTTTGTTCATTAAAGTGTTCTTTTTTATGTTTTTATTGCTAGCTTGAGTTACCTGGGGTGGCAGAGTTCCGTGTAGCCATGATTCTATTTAATACTGTGAGTTTCCCATCCTCTGTTCTGGACCTGGGGACTGTAAAGAGACCTCTGGTTGCATGTATTGTGTTGTACCAATGTGTGTCTGAACTGTGTGCAAACTGCTTGAAGAGACAGTTCGGTACCTTCAACACATCAATACCTTGCACAAAGACCAATATGCAGTCAATCTCTCCTCAACTTTGAGTGCGATACGCACTGCTTTGTTCTGGACCAACTGCAATTTACTTATGTCCTTCTTTGTCGCAGATGACCACACATCTAGACAGTAGTCCAGGTGTGACCAAACTAGGGCCAGTAGGACCTGTCTGGTCGACTGAGCTGTCAAGAAGGCAGCGCAACACCCTATCATCACATTTTAGCCACCTTTTGAGTCTATATGTTTAGACCATGACAGCTTGCCATTTACACCCGGCAGTTTAGTCTCCTCAACTTGCTCAATAGACACATTATTCAATAATAGATCTGAAGGAGGTTTAGCATTGAGCAAGAGATTTGTCCAAAAAAAGTATGCTTTTCGTTTTTTAGAACTGACTGGAGCTCTATGTTAAGTTTATCAGTTATTTATTTAACTGTTGCAGCCAACGTGTATACTGTTGAGTCATCAGCGTACATAGACACACAGGCTTTATTCAAGGTCAGTGGAAGGTCATTTGTAAAAACAGAAAACAATAATGGCCCGAGCCGACTGCCTTGCGGTACACCATACTCAACTGAATTTGCATGAGAGGCTTTCATTAACGAAAACCCCCACTCTTCTATAAGAAAGGTAACTCTCAATCCATAATAAGACAGAGGATGCAAATCCATAACACCTAGGTTTTTTTCAGCAGTAGTTTATAATCAATGACATCAAAAGCTGCACTGAAGTCTAACAAAACAGCTCACACAATCTTCATACTATCAATTTCTTTCAGCCAATCACCAGTCATTTGTGTCAGTGCTGAGCATGTTGAGTGCCCTTCCCTAGAGTCATGCTGAAAGTCTGCTGATAACTTTTGTTCTGTAAAATTACTTTATTTGATGTTTATTGATTTGAACACTTCAAAACAGTGTTTTGACATAAGGCTATTTATCAAAAATGATTGTCAAGGGGAAGCAGCGACAGCATCATTTTCAACTTATGTTTTAGGAATATAAATGGAACATTCAACATTCATTTCCAATAGTATTCTTCTTAATTTGGTCAAAACTGCTGAATTGAGTACAAATAACGTGATGTAATTGAGTTATTTTGATCTACCTGAAATAATGAAAACGTGTTTGCCTTGCCTATAGTAAGGCTGACTCGCCTAGTTAAATAAAGGTTAAAAATATAAGGCACATACATATATTTAGCAATAAGAAATATTTCTCATCTGCTATAACAATAGTTACTCAAAAACAAGATGCAAATGGATACAACTTAGCCAAATAACAGTAGTTTCTTAGCTAGCAGAAAAATGTGTGCATAAAGGGTTGCACAATGACAAAATAGGACTTAAACATTGATAACTTTGTCAGGAAACATAAGGAAACAAATACTGTACTCCAGTGGTGGAAAAAGTACCCAATTGTCATTCTTGAATAAAAGTAAAGATAACTTAATAGAAAATGTCTCATGTAAAAGTGAAAGTCACCCAGTAAAATACTATTTGAGTAAAAGTCTAAAAGTATTTGGTTTTAAGTATACTTACACAACCGTTCAAAAGTTTGGGGTCACTTAGAAATGTCTTCGTTTTTGAAAAAAAAAAAGTCCATTAAAATAACATCAAATTGATGGGAAATACAGTGTATACATTGTTAATGTTGTAAATGACTATTGTAGCTGGAAACAGCTGATTTTTTAAATGGAATTTCTACATAGGCATACAGAGGCCCATTATCAGCAACCATCACTCCTGTGTTCCAATGGCACGTTGTGTTAGCGAATCCAAGTTGATCATTTCTAAAGGCTAATTGATCATTAGAAAACCATTTTGCAATTATGTTAGTACAGCTGAAAACTGTTGTGCTGATTAAGGAAGCAATAAAACTGGCCTTTAGACTAGTTGAGTATCTGGAGCATCAGCATTTGTGGGTTCGATTACAGGCTCAAAATGGCCCGAAACAAAGAACTTTCTTCTGAAACTCATCAGTCTATATTTGTTCTGAGAAATGAAGGCTATTGCCAAGAAACTGAAGATCTCGTACAACGCTGTGTACTACTCCCTTCACAGAACAGTGCAAACTGGCTCTAACCAGAATAGAAAGAGGAGTGGGAGGCCCCGGTGCACAACTGAGCAAGAGGACAAGTACATTAGATTGTCTAGTTTGAGAAACAAATGCCTCACAAGTCCTCAACTGGCAGCTTCATTAAATAGTACCCACAAACAACCATCTCAACAGTGAAGACTAAAACTTAAAGACTTAAAACTTCTTAGGGATAGCCCCCTTTTTTTCAATTTTCGTCTAAATTACATCTAGCTGCCTGTAGCTCAACCCTGAAGCAAGGATATGCATATTCTTGGTACCATTTGAAAGGAAACACTTTGAAGTTTGTGGAAATTGTAAAGCAATGTAGGAGAATATAACATAATAGATCTGGTAGAAGAAAACACAAAGAAATACCTTTTTTTCTAGCACCATCTACCACCATCCAGCCATCACTCGGGTTGTAATTCCGATAGTGTCCACAAGATGGCAGCAGTGTATGTGCAAAGTTTCAGACAGATAACTTGAAGAATGAGTGAACTACAAGACTTTTAGTGTGAAGTCCCCAGGTACATTTGAGCAAATCGTGAAGGAAACATTCATATTACATTTTTCTGCAAGAATATCGTCAAATCTGTATACTTGGACTTTGATTTAGCTTTCCAAGTATTAGTAGCCATATTATATGTTCAACATTTGCAAAACAACCAGTTTTCATAAATTCATAACTCTGAATATTCTCAGAATTTTTGTCCAAAATGAAAAGGCATGCTGTTGTACAAGGTTAGTAGCTACATTTTACGACTATACATAGTTTTCCGGATAGTCCTGTAAAGCCCAGCTCATTGGCTATCTAGCTAGCTTTGTTTGACCCCGTTTGGTGCTTATTTGACAAAGATGCAGTCGTTCAAGTGATGACCGCCCGCGTCATCGGCGTGCCATGAAGGCATCACTCTCTGACCAAATATGGTGTCCTATAGGATATACTACACCCCTAATGATATAGTGAAGTCTTGTTACGTTATAGGATCTCTGAGGAATAAATACGAACGTGATTTGACTCGTTGAAACAACGTTTAGGGTGAGATTTTTGCCATGGAGTTTTATACTGTGTATTTAAATACTGTATTCTTGACATAGCTCACTCTACTATTTCTACTACTGTAAATTGCATTTTAGTTCAACTGTTTATACACACCACCATATGTATTTACATACTAGATTATTTACATAACTCACTCTATATCTACTGCTGTACATATAATTCTTAGTATATCTTGTGTAAATTCAACCGGTGTGCATACATATAGATTGCATTTGGATTACTTTTACAGTGCTATTTCAGTTGTTAATTAGATTCAGTACCAGCCAAAAGTATCAGTCAAACGTTTGGACACACCTACTCATTCCAGGGTTTTTCTTTATTCGTACTATGTTGTAGAATAATCGTGAAGATATCTAAACTATGAAATAACACATATGGAATCATGTAGTAAGCAAAAAAAGTGTTAAACAAGTCAAACTATATTTTATATTCTTCAAAGAAGCCACCCTTTACCTTGATGACAGCTTTGCACACTCTTGGCATTCTCTCAACCAGCTTCATGAAGTAGTCACCTGGAATGCATTTCAATTAACAGGTGTCTTGTTAAAAGTTCATTTGTGGAATTTCTTTCCTTCATGTGTTTGAGCCAATCTTGTTATGACAAGATAGGGGAAGATAGCCCTATTTGGTAAAAGACCAAGTCCATATAATGCAAGAACAGATCAAATAAGCAAAGAGAAATGACAATCCATTACTTCAAGACGTGAAAGTCAGTCAATCCAGACAATTTCAATAGCTTTCTTCAAGTGCAGTTGCAAAAACCATCAAGCGCTATGATGAAACTAGCTCTCATGAGTACTGCCACAGGAAAGGAAGACCCAGTTACCTCTGCTGCAAAGGATAAGTTCAGTAGAGTTACCAGCCTCAGAAATTGCAGTCTTAATAAATGCTTCAGAGTTCAAGTAGCAGACACATCTCAACATCAACTTTTCAGAGTAGACTGTGGGAATCAGGCATTCATGGTCGAAACTACTACTAAAGGACATCAATAAGAAGAAGACTTGTTTGGGCCAAGACGCATGAGCAATGGACATTAGACCGATGGAAATCTGCCCTTTGGTCTGATGAGTCCAAATTTGAGATTTTTGTTTCCAACCGCTGTGTCTTTGTGAGACACGGAGTAGGTGAATGGATGATCTCCGCATGTGTGGTTTCCACCGTGAAGCATGGAGGAGGTGGTGTGATGGTGTGGGGGTGCTTTGCTGGTCATACTGTCAGTAATTTATTTAGAATTCAAGACACACTTAACCAGAATGGCTACCACAGCATTCTGCAGCAATATGCCATCCCACCTGGTTTGCGCTTAGTGGGACTATCATTTGTTTTTAAACAGGACAAAAACAGGACAATGATGGAGTGCTGCATCAGATGACCTGGCCTCCACAATCACACGACCTCAACCCAATTGAGATGGTTTGGGATGGGTTGTACTGCAGAGTGAAGGAAAAGTAGCCAACAAGTGCTCAGCATATGTGGGAACTCCTTCAAGACTGTTGGAAAAGCATGAAGCTGGTTGAAGAATGCCAAGAGCGTGCATAGCTGTCATCAAGGCAAAGGGTGGCTACTTTAAAGAATCAAATATAAAATATATTTTGATTTGTTTAATACTGTTTTGGTTACTACATGATTCCATATGTGTTATTTCATAGTTTTGATATCTTCACTATTATTCTACAATGTAAAAAATAAAGAAAAACCCTTGAAGGACTACAGTAGGTGTATCCAAACTTTTGACTGGTACTGTACGGTATATATATTTGTGTGCTGTTTGACATTATACTGCATTGTTAGGAGCTAGTAACAAGCATTTTGTTGCACCCGCTATAACATCTGCTAAACTGTGTACGCAACCAATAAACGTTGATTTGTTTTCTAAATACACCCCAATGTATAAATTGTATATCATAAAGCACTCAACTGAGCAACCAATCTATGTTATTGTTCTAGTGGAGCAGAATGTGGTACTGAAACTGTGTGGGGCCTTTCAAGAAGAACATAAGATTCTTGCTCCTGAAGAAACATCGAACCTGGCCAAAACCGTACGCTACTACATCAACAGAGACTTGGAGACGGAGCTGGGCTTGACGGTGCGGTTAACTGATCCTTTTATTTCATTATTTTATTTTATTTCATCTTTATTTAACCAGGTAGGCTAGTTGAGAACAAGTTCTCATTTACAACTGTGACCTGGCCAAGATAAAGCAAAGCAGTGCGACACAAACAACACAGAGTTACACATGGAATAAACAAACATACAGTCAATAACACAATAGAAAAAGTCTATATACAGTGTGTGCAAATGAGGTAAGATAAGGGACTGAAGGCAATAAATAGGCCATAGTGGCGAAATACTTTACTTGACCAATATCTTCCTTATTGTCATCCAAGTTCCATATGATTTTTAAAAATTCCACTATCATATTTCTTGTATCCCCAGGATAAACTGGGTGAGATAGAAGGTGCAACTATCACTGGCGTATCTGCTGTTCCACTCCAGCAACTTCCAGCCAGTAATGACTTCAACGTATCTTTACCTGTGGGAGAGGTACAGTAGACCACATTCTAGTGTTTGCCATAAAGATCCAAGAAAGATTATTGATGAAGGGTGTTTGTAAAGCCTATATGACTTACGTGGACACTGCCCCTTCACAGGACATGGTGGATCTACATTTGAGAGCAGAGGACTGGTAAAGTGTTCCTTTTTACGAAAAAAAAACCATCAGTATTTCATTCAGAAGTATACAAACACAAGGCATGAGTTGTTATTGTTGTAAGATAATGTGTGCGTGCCCCTGTAAATCCACAGCCTAGATGATGAATTTGAGGTGCGTCTTGATTTTGACATCCCTCCGGAGGAAAAAGAATTCCTGAAGAAAAGAAAGGTGCTAGTGGGTCAGGCCTTACAAAAGGAGTTGGGCCTCAGCTCGGCCCCTGACCCTAAAAAGGTACATGGTGATGAGTTTTATGCACTTATTACACACTGCACCAATGGCTGCTTGTCATCCATAATTTACACACTAATGAAGACTGAATATTGATGCTGACCAAATATGTTTGTGTTTTTCCAGTCTCATGAAAGACATTGTTGTGGGGAATTGGTTTATTTCTACTGTGGTGTCATTCACTGTAATTATGGAACAAGTCTCAAACAGGTTGACTGACAGATGGAAGCTCCAACCAGAGATGGTGTTTGTCTTTTTCACCCAGGTGCCTGTTATAGCTGTGGTTGGCTCAGGGGGAGGGACCAGAGCAATGACTGGCTTGTATGGCAGTCTGAAGGGCCTGCAGAGACTGGGCTTACTGGATGCTATGAGCTATATCACTGGTGTGTCAGGCTCCACATGGTGAGCATGGAATTTATCGCCATTTAAATAGGCCGTATCCAATAAGCAAAATTAACGAAGGAGTGAATGAACACACACATGCCAGTTTATACTACTGAGACCCATACTTATGTGACATCATAACAAATTCCTGTTCAACAGGGCCTTAGCGACGCTGTATCAGGAAGCAGATTGGTCACAGTGTGATATGGATGAGTCCATCTCAGCTATGGAGGGGGAGATCACCAAGAGTTTCCTCAGTGCCTTCACCCCTGAGAAGCTGCAGTACTACAGATACCAGATGGAGGAGAAAGAGAAGGAGGGTCATATGGTGTCACTCATAGACATGTGGGGTCTGGTCATCGAGCACTGCCTGTATGGGAAGGTACAACAGCCTACTTTACAATACACACTGTACTAATCACACTGCAATGGGAAGGAGTTTCGCGGAAATGGTGGTTGCCTGTAATTATAGTGCTTTTTATTTAATTGAAACTATGGAATGTTTTTCCCACAGCCACAATTAGTGTCTTATGTCTTTCACACGGAGTTATGATGCTTTACATATTTAACATTTTGCGACGTTGTTTGGAACAGCCTGTGACAGAATGATTTCTCCAATGTGTGTTTTGTAGGAGAACACCAGTACTCTGTCTGACCAGCAGAAGGCTGTATCAGAGGGACAGAACCCTTTACCCATCTGCACTGCTGTCAACCTGAAAGATGGAGTGAAAGACACCACAAGAGAACTTGGTAAAGCTGTTCTAGCATCTTATGTTTGATCATATTTATTTTAATGCAACCCAAACAGTGGTCCACATGTTGAATCAATGAATATTGTAACAGAATGTTGGTGTTAACTTGTATGTTATTTACATATCTTTATGTATCCAGGTAATACACCAAACTTATGTTGCGCGTGTCAAATCAAAAGTGCTATACAACCGATTTGAAAAATTGCAGTTGGAGTTGAAATGGCTGTTCCTATCATTTTAGAGTGGTGTGAGTTCACACCATATGAGGTGGGCATTCCAAAGTATGGCGCCTACATCCATGCGGAGGACTTCGGGAGTGAATTCTACCTTGGTCACCTAGTCAAAAAACATCCAGCGATACGTACCTCCTATCTGCTTGGTGAGAGATCACTTGTTTGTGTGTGCACGCGTGTGCAAAATGTATCTATGAATTTCAATGTAAATGCAATACTTTTTACAACAGTTGTGGGCACCTCTGCCTCTGTGTTGACAGGTCTTTGGAGCAGTGTCTTCTCTCTTAACCTGACCCAGCTTTGGAGATTTGCAACTGGAGGTCAGCCATCCTGGAGCCCATGGCTGGGTGAAGATGTCAACAAAATAGGTCAAATCAAATGAACTTTTATTGGTCACATACACGTGATTAGCAGATGTTATCACGGGTGTCGCGAAATGCTTGTGCTTCTAGCTCTGACAGTGCAGTAATATCTAACAAGTAATGTGTAACAAATTACACAACATATACCCAATACACACAAATCTAAGTAGGAATGAATTAAAACTATATACATATGGATTAGCAATGTCAGAGCAGAACGGACTAAAATACCGTAGAATAGTATAGAAAACAGTATATACATATGAGATGAGTAATGCCAGATTAGTAAACATTAAAAGACTAAGATACCGTAGAATAGTATAGAATACAGTATATACATATGAAATGAGTATTGCAAGATATGTAAACATTATTAAGTGACTAGTGTTCCATTCCTTGAAGTGGCCAGTGATTTCTAGTCTGTCTATAGGCAGCAGCCTCTAATGTGCTAGGGATGGCTGTTTAACAGTCTGATGGCCTTAAGATAGAAGCTGTTTTCAGTCTCTCGGTCCCAGCTTTGATGCACTTGTACTGACCTCGCATTCTGGATGATAGTGAGGTGAACAGGCAGTGGCTCAGGTGGTTGATGTCCATGATGATCTTTTTGGCCTTCCGGTGACATCGTGTGCTATAGGTGTCCTGGAGGGCAGGTAGTTTGCCCCTGGTAATGCGTTGGGCAGACTGCACCACCCTCTGGAAAGCCCTGCGGTTGCGGGTGGTGCAGTTGCCGTACCAGGCGGTGATACAGCCCAACAAGATGCTTTCAATTGTGCATCTGTAAAAGTATGTGAGGGTTTTAGGTGACAAGCCACATTTCTTTAGCCTCCTGAGGTTGAAGAGGCTCTGTTTAGCCTTCTTCACCACACTGTCTGTGTGGGTGGTCCATTTCAGTTTGTCAGTGATGTGTACGCCAAAGAACTTGAAGTGTTCCACCTTCTCCACTGCGGTACCGTCGATGTAGATGGGGAGGTGCACCCTATGCTGTTTCCTGAAGTCCACGATCATCTCCTTTGTTTTGTTGACGTTGAGTGAGAGGCTGTTTTCCAGGCATAACACTCCCAGAGCCCTCACCTCCCCTCAGTAGGCTGACTCGTCATCGTTGGTAATCAAGCCTACTACTGTTGTGTCATCTGCAAACTTGATGATTGAGTTGGAGGCGTGCTTGGCTATGCAGTCATGGGTAAACAGGGAGTACAGGAGGGGGCTGAGCACACACCTTTGTGGGTCCCCAGTGTTGAGGATCAGCGGAGAGGATCGGTTGGTCTAGGGATGTTTCCTACCTTCACCTGGGGGTGGCCTGTCAGGAAGTCCAGGACTCAGTTGCACAGGGCAGGGTTCAGACGCTGGGCCTTGACCTTAAGGATGAGCTTGGAGGGTACTATGGTGTTGATAGTCAATAATCAGCATTCTTACATAGGTATTCCTCTTGTCCAGATAGGATAGGGCAGTGTGCAGAGTGATGGCGATTACATCGTCTGTGGATCGGTTGGTCTAGGGTGTCAGGTAAGGTAGAGGTGATTATGATCTTTGACTAGTCTCTCAAAGCACTTCATGATGACAGAGGTGAGTGCTATGGGGCGATAGTCATTAAGTTAAGTTACCTTTGCCTTCTTGGGTACAGGAACAAAGGTGGCCCTCTTGAAGCATGTGGGGACAGCAGACTGGGTTAGGGAGATATTGAATATGCCCTTAAACACACCAGCCAGCTGGTCTGCACATGTGGCTAGGGTCTCTATACTATACTGTTCTACAGCCAAACTCTGTGGCAATATTTCAGTTATTTGACACCCCTCAAATTCTTCCTCCAAAGAAACCGACAATGAACCAACCACCCTGGACACCTATCTCTTCAAGCCTGTCACTAACACTGCCTCAGCGCTGACCAGCTTCTTTACCACCCGGCCAGTCATCACTAAGATCTACAACTTTATGCGTGGGTTCTTCCTGCACTGGAACTACAATGACAACAGCAACTTTACTGCCTGGAAAGGTACCATGCATGAACTTCACCTAACTATTACTGGTAAAACAAATTCAACATGGATTTATTCAAATACTGTTGTACAGGTGTGTGTGTGTGTGTGTGTGTGTGTGTGTGTGTGTGTGTGTGTGTGTGTGTGGCACCAACAGTCTATTTATGTATTGTATTATTACTGTATGTAGATTAAGATTATGTTTGCTGAAGTTTTTCTCCCAATGTTGCTGCAGATATGCATCCAGATGCCTTCCCCAACAGACTGACTCCAGCTGACTCCACACTCCACCTGGCAGACTCTGGGTTCTCCATCAACACAGGCTGTCCCCCTGTCTTGAGACCAGAGAGGGCTGTTGATGTCATCATGTCCCTCAACTATTCGTGGTGCGAGGACCAATTCGAAGTAAATGGGTTGAATTTATGAATAATACAAGAGTGAATTTGTGTTGAAAGATGAACAGAGCAGTGTACTTGATAATTTGCTAGATCCACATTTTGCACAGAGGTCTGCACACACACACTAGGCCAGAAGGTGCATATGACTTGCATAATGGCCATACACAGAGTTTGAATTTTCTGACTGACATCTCTGTAATCGATCTACCAGGTCCTAAAGAGGACTGAGGTTTACTGCAAAGACCACAGCATCCCCTTCCCCCGCATTGACTTCAGCAGCCTGAAGGGACAGCCCCTGAAAGAGTTATACATCTTTGAGGATGTCACGCCCTGGTCAAAGTATTTTGTGTTTATTTTTATGTATTTGGTCAGGCCAGGGTGTGGCATGGGGTTTTTGTAATTGTGGTGTGTTTGTCTTGGGGTTTTGGTGGTGGTATTGGGATTGTAGCTTAGTGGGTTGTCTAGCAAGGTCTATGGCTGTCTGGAGTGGTTCTCAATCAGAGGCAGGTGCTTATCGTTGTCTCTGATTGGGAACCATATTTAGGCAGCCATATTCTTTGAGTTTGTCGTGGGTGATTGTCCTTAGTGTCCTATGTGTACTCGTTGTTAGTTTGCACCAGATAGGCTGTTTCGGTTTCGTTTATTGTTTTTTGTAAGTTCGTGTTTATTTGTTATATTAAACATGGATCGCAATACACGCTGCAGTTTGGTCCGACTCTCCTTCATCACCACTAGAAAACCGTTACAGAATCACCCACCACAAACGGACCAAGCGGCGTGTCAACAGGCAGGAGCAGCCGAAAAGGAGATGCTCACCAAGGATTTCTGGTCATGGGAGGAGATCTTCGACGGGAGAGGACCCTGGGCTAAACCAGGGGAGTGTAGCCGCCCAAAGGAGCAACAGGAGAAGAGGCAACAGAGGCAGCAGCAGCAGGAGCAGCAGCAGCTACAGTGGGAGAGGTTGCACCACCTGGAGTTATGGACATGGGAGGAGGAATTGGACGGTAAAGGACCCTGGAATGAGCCTGGAGATTATTGTCGCCCCAAAGCCGAGCTGGAGGCAGCAAAAGCAGAGAGGCGGCATTATGAGGAGCTAGCACGGCAGAGCGGATGGAAGCCCGAGAGTCAGCCCCAAAAATTTCTTGGGGGCTTACAGGGAGTATGGCTATGCCAGGTAGGAGACCTGCGCAAACTCCCTGTGCTTACCGGGGGCTGGAGAGACCGGGCAGGCACCGTGTTATGCTATGGAGCGCACGGTGTCTCCAGTGCGGGTGCACAGCCCGGTTCGGTATATTCCAGCTCCGCGTATCGGCCGGGCTAGATTGAGCGTCGAGCCAAATGCCATGAAGCCGGCTCTACGCATCTGGTCCCCAGTGCGTCTCCTTGGGCCGGCTTACATGGCACCAGCCTTGCGCTCGGTGTCTCCGGTTCGCCTGCATAGCCCAGTGCAGGCTATTCCACCTCGCCGCACTGGCAGGGCAACCGGGAGCATTCAACCAGGTAAGGTTGGGCAGGCTCGGTGCTCAAGAGCCCCAGTGCGCCTGCACGGTCCGGTCTATCCAGTACCACCTCCACACCCCAGCCCTCCGGTAGCAGCTCCCCGCACCAGGCTTCCTGTGCGTGTCCTCGATCCAGTACCACCAGTTCCAGCACCACGCACCAGGCCTTCAGTGTGCCTCGCCTGTTCAGCGCAGCCAGCGCTTTTCTCCTCTCCTGCGCTGCTGGAGTCTCCCGCCTGTTTAGCGCAGCCAGAGCCTTCCTCCTCTACAGCGCTGCCGGAGCCTCCCGCCTGTTCAGCGCAGCCAGAGCCTTTCTCCTCTACAGCGCTGCCGGAGTCTCCCGCCTGTTTAGCGCAGCCAGAGCCTTCCTCCGACACAGCGCTGCAGGAGTCTCCCGCCTGTTCAGCGCAGCCAGAGCTGCCAGTCTGCATGAAGCAGTCAGAGCTGTCAGTCTGCATGGAGCAGCCAGAGCTGTCAGTCTGCATGAAGCAGCCAGTCTACATGGAGCAGCCAGAGCTGTCAGTCTACATGAAGCAGCCCGAGCTGCCAGTCTGCATGAAGCAGCCAGTCTACATGGAGCAGCCAGAGCTGTCAGTCCGCATGGAGCAGCCAGAGCTGTCAGTCCGCATGGAGCAGCCAGAGCTGTCAGTCTGCATGGAGCAGCCAGAGCTGTCAGTCCGCATGGAGCAGCCAGAGCTGTCAGTCTACATGAAGCAGCCCGAGCTGCCAGTCTGCATGAAGCAGCCAGTCTACATAGAGCAGCCAGAGCTGCCAGTCTGCATGAAGCAGCCAGAGCTGTCAGTCTGCATGGAGCAGTCAGAGCTGTCAGTCTGCATGGAGGAGCCAGAGCTGTCAGTCTACATGAAGCAGCCCGAGCTGCCAGTCTGCATGAAGCAGTCAGTCTACATGGAGCAGCCAGAGCTGTCAGTCCGCATGGAGCAGCCAGAGCTGTCAGTCTACATGAAGCAGCCCGAGCTGTCAGTCTGCATGAAGCAGCCAGTCTACATGGAGCAGCCAGAGCTGTCAGTCTGCATGAAGCAGCCAGAGCTGTCAGTCTGCATGGAGCAGCCAGTCTGCATGGAGCAGCCAGTCTGCACGGAGCTGTCAGTCTGCACGGAGCTGTCAGTCTGCACGGAGCTGTCAGTCTGCACGGAGCTGTCAGTCTGTAAGGAGCTGCCAGTCTGCAAGGAGCTGCCAGTCTGCAAGGAGCTGCCAGTCAGCACGGAGCCGCCAGAGCGGTCAGTCTGTAAGAAGCCGCCAGAGCTGTCAGCCTATATGGAGCAGCTAGTGCCGCCAGTCTGCCCAGCGCCGCCAGTGCCCCCAGTCTGCCCAGCATCGCCAGTCTGCCCAGCATCGCCAGTCTGCCCAGCATCGCCAGTCTGCCCAGCATCGCCAGTCTGCCCAGCATCGCCAGTCTGCCCAGCACCGCCAGTCTGCCCAGCGTCGTCAGTCTGCCCAGCGTCGTCAGTCTGCCCAGCACCGCCAGTCTGCCCAGCACCGCCAGTCTGCCCAGCGTCGCCAGTCTGCCCGGCGCCGCCAGTCTGCCCGGCGCCGCCAGTCTGCCCGGCGCCGCCGGTCTGCCCAGCATCGCCAGTCTGCCAGACTCTTCCAGATCTGCCAGTCAGCCAGACTCTTCCAGATCTGCCAGTCAGCCAGACTCTTCCAGATCTGCCAGTCAACCAGACTCTTCCAGATCTGCCAGTCAACCAGACTCTTCCAGATCTGCCAGTCAACCAGACTCTTCCAGATCTGCCAGTCAACCAGACTCTTCCAGATCTGCCAGTCAACCAGACTCTTCCAGATCTGCCAGTCAGCCAGGATCTGCCAGTCAGCCAGGATCTGCTGAAACCACCAGCCAGCCAGGAGCTGGTAGATCTATCTACCTGCCTGAGCTTCCTCTCACTCCTGAGCTTCCTCTCACTCCTGAGCTTCCTCTCACTCCTGAGCTTTCTCTCACTCCTGAGCTTTCTCTCACTCCTGAGCTTTCTCACTCCTGAGCTTTCTCTCACTCCCGAGCTTCCCCTCAGTCCCGAGCTGCCTCGGTCCCGAGCTGTCCTTCAGTCCCGATCTGTTCCTCAGTCCAGTGGGGTTCTGGGTGAGGACTACTAGGCCATGGTCGGCGGCGAGGGTGGACTATCCAGGGACGAAGGGAGAGGGGACTAAGACATTAAAGGAGTGGGGTCCACGTCCCCGCGCCGGAGCCGCCACCATGGACAGACGCCCACCCGGACCCTCCCTATTGTTTTGAGGTGCGTTCGGAGTCCGCACCTTAGGGGGTTCTGTCACGCCCTGGTCAAAGTATTTTGTGTTTATTTTTATGTATTTGGTCAGGCCAGGGTGTGGCATGGGGTTTTTGTAATTGTGGTGTGTTTGTCTTGGGGTTTTGGTGGTGGTATTGGGATTGTAGCTTAGTGGGTTGTCTAGCAAGGTCTATGGCTGTCTGGAGTGGTTCTCAATCAGAGGCAGGTGCTTATCGTTGTCTCTGATTGGGAACCATATTTAGGCAGCCATATTCTTTGAGTTTGTCATGATTGTCCTTAGTGTCCTATGTGTACTCGTTGTTAGTTTGCACCAGATAGGCTGTTTCGGTTTCGTTTATTGTTTTTTGTAAGTTCGTGTTTATTTGTTATATTAAACATGGATCGCAATCGACACGCTGCAGTTTGGTCCGACTCTCCTTCATCACCACTAGAAAACCGTTACAGAGGATGAAAAGAACCCCAAGGCTCCCACAGTGCTTCACTTCCCTTTCGTCAACATCTCATTCAAAGAGTTCAAGGCCCCTGGTAAGCACTGTCAAGATGATGGTCATTTTAAAAGAAGCAGAGTGTAGGGGTAGTGAATGAGCTACTGTAGCTAGCTTATAGTTCAAGCTGTCAATAAGCCATTGGCTCTGTGCCTGTCAATCAAATCAATATTCTGTCAATAGAAAATGGTTCATATGTGTTTTAGGGATCAGGGCCAAAGATCATTGCCTTCAAACTTTGTATTGGATTGCACTTTGTTGGTATTATTGATCAAACTATAGTTTGATTTTAAGGTTGTTTGATGTTTAAAGCTGATGGTATTGTTATGTTCTCATTCTTTAGGTGTGGCACGTAAGGGTAAGGAGGAGATGATGGCAGGGGATGTTGACGTTAGCACAAGCAGCTCCCCCTACCTCACCAAACACCTGACCTACGCAGCAAAGGACTTCCGGGCACTGACAGACCTTACCTCATACAACATCCAGAACAACAAGGAGAAGATCCTCCAGGCTCTCGGGAAGGTCCTCGAGAGGAAGGTGCCTGTGGAGGAATAGGACCCCCTTGAGCAGCATGCATGCCATTGACATGAGCCCCTCCATGGAGGAAGAGCGAGAACAACATGCAATCAGATCAGTCTTTACATTGAGAGGAGCAATTCTAACTGCAATTTATTGGTGGGACGTCCAGTCTGGTTACACTGTCCATTTGAGACAGTAAGGGAGAGAGGAAGACAGTGTGAAGACATCATCAGCAGCTTGCTGACTTGACATTGTGAAAATATTTTCATGAATTGTATCTTCAATTCAGGGGCCTTGGTTTCATTTTTTAGATCATGAAGAGCAGAGTATTTTGATATGAGTTTTTGCCTTCTACGTTTTATGATTGATGTATTTTCAGAGACCGGGTCTCATTCATTTGCTTGCTTATTATTAGATGTCATGTCTGAACTATCATTAAATGTGAAGACTGTTATTTTATCAAATCAATTCTCTATGTGTATGTATTATTATGTGTTTAAACTAATCATGTACACTTTAATTAACTTGGAAGTCGGGGCATCACGGGAAAATGTTTATAGAGTCTATTTCCCGAATCAACTCTTCAGATATTTTCATATCTTATCGATTAGTCTTCTATTAATGTATAATTATTACCTCATCAGTTCTCATTATTGAACGTCGCAAACCCTTGGATATCTGCACGAGCCTAAATGATGAATCAGCGATATACAAATTGGCTTAATTATTTATTTGCTAACTAACTAAATAATCACAGAAATATATAACAAACAAACAGTAGTTATTGGTTACTAACACAATGCATTGATAAGTCCCTAGTGGGCTAAACCGGTATGACATCTTGGTAAACAATGGAAACGGTTGGGGACAGGAAAAGAGCGGGAAAGACAAAATGGATTCACTACACACAGTTGATAATTATATTCTTTGAAATGCTAATCCTTTGCACTTGAACGGCCGCTCATTCGAGAATAATTGCAATCTATATATTTACGCTTGTATGTCATTATCTTCTCTGTTTGAATCGCCGGTCCGTCTGCTGGAAAGTCAGTTCATCAGAGTCTCTGGTTAACTTCCCCAGAAGTCACAATGTCTTTCGTAGTTGTCGCTTTCTCAGTGGCTCTGGATAGTGTCTGTTGTAATGGATACGTCAGGTGTACAGATGGTCGTTGCATAGATGCTTCCGCGGTTGTCGGTATTCTCGTACTAGACTTACGTAATTTCCATCTGAAGACTAGTAATTCTACGTCTAGGATTTGCTCTTATTCTGTAGTGATCGATAGTCTTAGAGTTGAACCATTTCCAGCCGTGTAGCCAACGCTGCACGCTGTATGGTCTCCGTGGCCTATGGAGTACAAGTTCTAAACCATTTCAACATGTAGCATCAGCTTCATATTATCTGTTCTGATGTCCTATAGAATTGTAGCCATTCCAACGCGGGGACTCCATCCCAGCATTCTCTGGCTTAATGTGCATTTTGTAGGAAGTAGGTTTTATACTCTGTGAAGGAAGGGGCAGTTCTATGATGCCTAATGTGATGTCTGGGCTCACGAGGGTGTGGTCACTGACTAGTTAAACTTCATATGAAAATCCCTACTCTAATTTAGGAGGTTAACATCACATTTTATCTTTTCACAAATAACTTATGAAACTATCATATTTTATCCAACATCTAGATGTAAATCTGATAACTGAAAAGTGTACACAAACAAAGATACAGTTATGTAGGTTTCCTGTCCTTCATGAGATCATCAAATGAAACAACCTCGTCATGACTCTCCCTTAAGTGTCTACGAACCACTCCCACATTCTCAACAATAGAAATATTGTTTAATTATTTTTGTCCAAGGGCCTCTCTGTGTTCCACAGTTTACATTCCAATCTCGAACACTACAGAGCATATGGGCAGCGTATTTTATAACCGACCATTAAACAGCCGACTTCCCGCTCTCCCCCTCTATGAGAGAGAGCACGCTGTAGAGCGGACCCACTAACCTGATCCTTCAGATCGTCACAGGAGAGTTATGACACAGATGAGCGCATTCCTGGTGTTCATTCATAATATTGAAATTAAGTTGTGTGATCTGATTGGAATAGTCTATAATATTTCATTGGATTTTTTCGCCAGCAAAGTGATGCTAATTAATGGGGGTCTTAACTTCTTATGGCTGCAGGGGCAGTATTGAGTAGCTTGGATGAAAGATGCCCAGAGGTGCCCTGGGTAAACAGCCTTCTCCTCAGTCCCAGTTGCTAATATATGCATATTATTAGTAGTATTGGATAGGAAACACTCCGAAGTTTCTAAAACTGTTTGAATGATGTCTGAGTATAACAGAACTCATATGGCAGGCAAAAACCTGAGAAGAAATCCAAACAGGAAGTGGGAAATCTGAAGGTTGGTCGATTTTCAATGTTGCACTTCCTAAGGCTTCCACTAGATGTCAACCGTCTTTAGCCTGTGGCACTCTGCCAGGTGTCTGGCAGAGTGCCACAGGCTCTGAGGCGCAGTCACGAGAGAGTTAGCTCTCGTTCCATTGCTTTTCTACAAAAATAAGAATTCTCCGGTTAGAACATTATTGACGTTTTATGTTAAAAACATCCTAAAGAATGATTCCATACATCGTTTGACATGTTTCCATGGACAGTAACGAAACACTTTGACATTTCGTCTGAAACTAGGGAACGCGCTTCATGACTTTGGATTTGTTTACCAAATGTGCTAACAAAAGTAGCTCTTTGGACATAAATGATGGACATTATCAAACTAAATCAAACATTTAATGTGGAACTGGGATTCCTGGGAGTGCATTCTGATGAAGACCATCAAAGGTAAGTGAATATTTATAATGCTATTTCTGACTTCTGTTGACTACCCAATATGGAGGATATCTTTTTGGCTGCTTTGTTGTCTGAAAGCTGTACTCAGATTATTGCATGGTTTGCTTTTTCCGTAAAGTTTTTTTGAAATCTGACACAGCGGTTGCATTAAGCAGAAGTGTATTTATATTTCCATGTCTAACAATTGTATTTTCAACGACATTTATAATGAGTATTTTTGTAAAATGATGTGGCTCTCTGCAATATCACCGGATGTTTTTGAAACTAATGAGCGTAACTCGCCAATGTATTCAGAGATTTTGTTTATGCACTTTATCGAACAAAACATATATGTATTGTGTAACATGAAGTCCTATGAGTGTTATCTGATGTAGATCATCAAAAGGTTAGTGATTAATTTTATCTCTATTTGTGCTTTTTGTGACTCCTCTCTTTGGCTGGAAAAATGGCAGAATTTTTCTGTGACTTGGCTCTGACCTAACAAAATCGTTTGTGGTGCTTTCGCTGTAAAGTCTATTTGAAAATCGGACACTTTGGTGGGATTAACAACAAGATTACCTTTAAAATGGTATAAGACACATGTATGTTTGAGGAATTTTAATTTTGAGATTTCTATTGTTTGAATTTGGCGCTCTGCACTTTCACTGGCTGTTGTCATATCAATCCCGTTAACGGGATTGCAGCCCTAAGAAGTTTTAAGCCCTGCTTCTGATGGTGTAAAAGGAGAATGCATTTTGTTGTAACTTCGGGTTCTTGTTTTCAAGCTCCTAGTCTATGTTCCGTATGATATAGACGCTGTGTGTTGTTTATCTAGACTGTATTTTTTATATTTTACCATTATAAACCATACAGTATGTTTCATATGGAGACACCACCACCTTAGGTGTAACCATGTTATGTCACACCCTGATCTGTTTCAGCTGTCTTGTGCTTGTCTCCTTCCCCCACCAGGTGTCTCATTTTTCCCGTCCTGTACCTGCTTGACTCTGACCTGGTTTTACGAACCTCTGCCTGCCCCATTGTTATATTAAATATTCTGAGAATTAAACTATCCGCCTCCTGTGTCATATCCTGAGCCGTGATAATTTCATGATAGTGATTTACTTTGCTTTATTCTGTACCACATCTTCCATGTTTTTGGTTATTGTTTGTATTAATTCATTTGTACCTAATAAATCTATTAGTTGGTAGTTGTAAACTACACTGAGTGTACAAAATATTAGGAACATCTGCTCTTTCCATGACAGACTGACCAGGTGAATCCAGGTGAAGGCTATGATCCCTTATTGATATCATCTGTTAAATCCACTTCCTATCAGTGTAGTTTAAGGGGAGGAGACGGGTTAAATACGGATTTTTAAGCCTTGTGACAATTGAGACATGGATTGTGTATTTGTGTAATTCAGAGGGGCAATAGGCAAGATAAAATATTTTAAGTGCCATTGAATGGGGTATGGTAGTAGGTGCCATGCGCACCGGTTTCAGTGTGTCAAGAAATGCAACGCTGCTGTGTTTCACACGTTCAACAGTTTCCCATGTGTCTCAAGAATGGTGCACCACTCCAACCAATTGGAGTCAACATGGGCCAGCATCACAGTGAAATGCTTTTGACACCTTGTAGAGTCCATGCCCTGAAGACTTGATACTGTTCTGAGGGCAAAAGAGTGTGCAACTCAATATTAGGAAGGTGTTCCTAATGTTTTGTACACTTAGTGTATATCTTAATACAAGTTACATTTGGGGAGACTGATTGTGTGACTGACAGATTAGCTCCCAGCCTAAATCTGTTAGTCTCGACTGAGCCTCTTGCTAAAATAGTGTCTATGAACGTTAACATTAAATTGAGCCAGATTAATTGTAGGTTATTGAATATAATTTTGTCCTACAAGGCTTCATATTGCAAGTGCCTTTATTAGACATTGGAAGAAACAATCAGAAGTAGTTACCTGCAAGATTTCACTTTAAAAGACTGTCAAATAAATTGATAGCATGTTACCTTCAAGTCACACTAGACTTGATGGAAAAAGCGTATACATGTTTTAAATGCTTTTGCTACTGGCCTCATGTTAGAAGTCCATTCCTTCAAAGTGGTGCAGGTGGTAAAGTGCAGTTATCTGGTTGTCACGTTCTGACCTTTATTTCCTTTGTTTTGTCTTTATTTAGTATGGTCAGGGCGTGAGTTGGGTGGGTTGTCTATGTTCGTTTTTCTATGTTTTTTCTATTTCTGTGTTTGGCCTGGTATGGTTCTCAATCAGAGGCAGCTGTCAATCGTTGTCCCTGATTGAGAACTATACTTAGGTAGCCTGTTTTCACCCTTGAGTGGTGGGTGATTGTTTTCTGTTTTGTGTCTACACCAGACAGGACTGTTTCGTTCATTCTCCTTTGTTATTTTGTTTAGTGTTCTCGTGATAATAAATTATCAATATGGACACTTACCACCCTGCGCATTGGTCCTCACCTTCTTCCACCAACAACGGCCGTTACACTTTGTACAATAAATATCACAACTGAGTAAAACAGTAGGCCTATTTTCAGTAGGCAATGTTTTAGCAATGGTCATGATTCACCCAATAATTTTCATTGTGATTTATGGCAGCAGAAGTTAGTTGTAATGGTTGTAAGATGTTTTTAAGGTAGTTTTGTCCCTGTACATTGTATTGTCTCTTTTACTGCCTGGTATTTGAGAAGCCTGGAGTCGTTCCTCTGAAACCACACTGGCATATGGGCTAGCTAAATACAGATCAACACCTGTTGCTCAATGTACAAAAAGGCAAGGGGACAAGATCAAATTGTGTTAACTGATTAAAATGGCAATTGCATTATCCAGTTTAGGAGGCTTTAATGTGAAATCAAGTACCAAACGAATAAATGTCCTCTTTTGTGGAGTTTCATCCTGAGATGAAGATGCATTAAGATGCATCTTAATTGTTGGATGCCTTCCAAGAGACATCTTTCTGCCGTGTCTGTGGATGGTTAGACTACAGATGGAGGGATAATTCGTTGGAGTCAATAGCACTTGTCTCCTGGGGGACTTGAGTAAGGATTTGCTTAATGCAGAGGGGTGGCCAGGTCCTGCGCTTTTTGCCGTCAGACCGTCTTGACAGCCTTACCGTGGAGAGATAATTTGGAATTGCGATACAATAGCTCTTCAGAGACTGGAAGATGTTGGTGGCAGAGGGAAAGGCACGAAGTTCGATAGATAAGTCAATAAAGTTGAATCTATGGAAGCTGTTTCCTCACGTTTTTCTCATACTTTCACTCATCGGATATGCAGCCTTGGGAGCGGTGCTATTCTGGTACATAGAGGGAGGGCGTGTGTACAAAACAGAACGGGAATATCGTGAGTTTTTGGGTGAACTGGTGCGCACAATTCAGAATTATCCAGGTAAGGTGAAATACCAGATAGATAGCTAGATCTATGTTGATAACACCAGTATACATTTTGTTTTTGTAGTACGTGTGAGTTGTAAAGTCTTTATAGATGGGGTGGAAATGTGTTTTGTTTTTTAAGTGTAGGCTACTTTTATTCAAATAATAGCATTTTACTTGCAGTTAATTCGTCCAGCAATTCTACTCAAGAACAAGATTTGGTAAAAGAACTAGAGAAAGAAATCAACAGGGGGTTCAAGTCCATATGGCTTCAACGTCCAGAGCGATGGACATATGATGCATCCATGTTCTTCTGTTGTACTGTATTCACAACCGTGGGTAAGTAATCTAATGCACATACATTCATACATTTCAAAAGACATGCAGAACAAACACAAAATATTCCCAATTAAGACAACACTTTAGGCCTATACTACAATACTGGTGTAGGATTTTAATTTGCTACTAGGAAATGTGAATTATTGTGTGGATAATTATAATTAATGGACTTTTTTGTAGTAGTTGATACATTTTTCATATGGGGAAATCAAGTACAAAATTGAAAAGTACAAATTACAAACTTCAGAAGCCTTTTTAAAGCAACATTTTAAACAGTCCTGAATTGCAGCAGTTGCAACCAGTCTATATTTTTTTTAGTGCCTGTTTTGCAAGTTATTTTTTCATTATTTCGTGTCACATATCAGTTTGCAAACAATGTAAAAAAAAATTATAATCAAAAACATTGATTTAAAAAACACAAAAACAGTCTCTTTCTTGAGTAAGGCAGCTCCAAAATGAAGGTGTTTCAGCCTAGCTCAGTGCTTTCTGTGGTGGAGGGGCAGCCAGCTATAATACATAGCGTAGGCATTGGCAATCTTCTCTAGCTGCGCCGTGATTGGCTAAGTGGAGAGACTACGTCACCGCCGAATCCACAGGGAGAGCTAGCCAGTTCATGCCCCCTTGGGTGCTGCCATAGATTTACATTAGAAGTGTCTGTCCAAGAAGAGTCAAAGTAATTGGCCTCAGATAAAATTACATCAAATAACTTTAAATCTACAGTAGCTTTAACTGGAAGGATCATGTTAACATCATACTTTCACAATCGTAGCTAGCAAGCTTGACAAGGACTCATCATCATGAATTATGTTGACAATCTACTGGTAATTCCTTTTCCATCCTTGTCGTATGAAGAGAAATTACATACTGAACAAAAATATAAATGCAACATGCAACAATTTCAAAGCTTTTACTGAGATACAGTTCATATATGGAAATAAGTCAATTGAAATACATTCAATAGGCCCTAATCTAGGATTTCACATTACTGGGAATACAAATACGCATCTGTTGGTCACAGATACCTTAAAAAAGGTAGGGGTGTGGATCAGAAAACCAGTCAATATCTGGTGTGACCACCATTTACCTCATGCAGCGCGACACATATTCTTTGCATAGAGTTAGTTGATCAGGCTGTTGATTGTGGACTGTGGAATGTTGCATCACTCCTCTTCAATGGCAGTGCGGCAGGGTAGCCTAGTGGTTAGAGTGTTGGACTAGTAACCGGAAGGTTGCAAGTTCAAATCCCTGAGCTGACAAGGTACATATCTGTTGTTCTGCCCCTGAACAGGCAGTTAACCCACTGTTTCTAGGCCATCATTGAAAATAAGAATTTGTTCTTAACTGACTTGCCTAGTAAAATAAAGGTAAAAAAATATATATATATATAAAAAGTTGCTGGATATTGGCGGGAACTGGAACACACTGTTGTACACGCTTATCCAGAGCATCCTAACATGCTCAATGGGTGACGTGTCTGGTGAGTATGCAGGCCATGGAAGAACTTGGATATTTTAAGCTTCCAGGAATTGTGTACAGATCCTTGTGACATGGGGCCATGCATTATCATGCTGAAACAATGGGCCTCAGTATTAAAATTGCCAAAATACGTTTGTTGTCTATAGCTTATGCCTGCCCATACCATAACCCCACCACCACTGTGGGGCACTCTATTCACAACGTTGACATCAGCAAACCGCTCGCGAGCACGACGCCATACACGTGGTCTGTCGTTGTGAGGCCGGTTGGATGTACTGCCAAATTCTCTAAAACAGCTCTGATGGAGATTCCTGCAGTCAGCATGCCAATTGCACACTCCCTCAAAACTTGAGACATCTTCGGCATTGTGTTGTCTGACAAAACTGCACATTTTAGAATGGCCTTTTATTTTCCCCAGCACAAGGTGCACCTGTATAATGATCAGGCTGTTTAATCAGCTTCTTGATATGTCACACTTGTCAAGTGGATGGATTAGCTTGACAAAGGAGAAATGCTCACTAACATGGATGTAAACAAATTGGTGCACAAAATCTGAGAGAAATAAGCTTTTTGTGCGTATTGAACATTTCTGGGATCTTTTATCTTGGATCTTTTATTTCAGCTCATGAAACATAGGACCATCACTTTAACATTATGCGTTCATATTTTTGTTCAGTGTAGATAAAACGTCTCAGTGCTCATCGGCCATTGGAGATAAACATTACACAAATTCATCAATGAGTGGTTTGGAAGGAATCAATAGCTAACTGCAAGCGTCACAAAGCAATCACTATGTTGCTTCCCCTGCCTGCTATTCAATGGTGAGGGTGTGTGGGCTAAGTATGGCTTTAAGGATTTAAAACATATCTTTGAAAGGGTATTTTTTCCAGGCTTAAAAGGATCAACATTCACATGCAACACCATGGGCCAGAAAAGATTGAATACATTGGCCATGCTGTCAATCCAGCATGACTTCTGCTGCATTCAAAACAACTGGAAACTCGGAACTGGGAAATCTCAGAATTCAGTCGATTCAAGACAACTGGGAACTCTGAAAAAAATTAACTTGGACTGGAAAAATATGTTTTGAGCGGTCATCCAACTCAGAATTTCAAGTCGGGAACTCGGGCCTCTTTCTAGAAAGCTGACCTGAAGATCACTGACATCATGATTCGACCTTGTTTACTTTGAGTTCCCAGTTGTCTTGAAAGCACCATAAATCCAGAGAATGCCAGACTGAGGTGACAAAGTTAGATGACAAAGTTTGCCCACAAGACGGACCGCAGCACCACGTTCAAATGAGCACAGCACAACAACGCTGAGTCCAAAAATATGCCTTGTATACTGCGCCATAAATGATGTAATATGCCAGGGAGATATGTATACAGTAGCTAAGAAAGTAATACTAAGTTTATGTTGTGTAGTACGCTGTTAGTAGCCCATTTGTCTCACTCTAAGAATTTGTCCCATGTCCCCCTAAGACTACTGTTCTGACTTGGTGGTGCACTATAGCCTGTTTTTAGGGAAATGTCATCATTGAATATTGTAAGAGCTTTCATTGTCTGCTTCATATCCCCATTATTTATCCCACGGTTCTGAAGTGGTGTACAGGGAGAATATTGTAAGAACATCCCATGTTCTGAATTCTGTCACTGTACATTTCAAAAGTGCTGAACAAATAGTTATATTGACTACTCGCTCATTAATGTCTTCTTCGAAATTACAACTTGCCTCCTATCAGCTCATCGTTCCTTTATGCCATAGTTTGTACATCTCAATTGATTTATTGCTTAAACAGCAGTGGAGTCTGCTGAGAGGAGGATGGTTCAAAAAGAATGGTAGGAGTTAATTGAATGGTAGCAAACACATTGTTTGATACCATTCCATTCACTCCATTGCAGCCATTACACTCCATTCCAGACATTATTATGGGCCATCCTCCCCTCAGCAGCCTCCACTGTTATATAGGTCTCTCTCATTAGTATCTTATTCATAATTTAAGACAATGTTGGAATGATTTAATTGTTTTGTGTACTTTGTGTATTATAATTAGCACATGCTAAATAATTAGCTCATGCTCCTTTCTTCATGAGGAGAGGATCCTATGTAATGTTGTTCGGTCTGTAACCATGTTTGCCAGTGAGAGTCTCTTCCCATTCAAATATTTTTTTTCCAACAAAAGGTTCAGCAATAGACCCATCTAATTCCAGTTGATATTGCAAGGGTTATTTTGTTTGCGCAATGCACTGTCTGTGTGTCGGTATATTGTCTATAAAAGTGGATCTTTGTGATTGTATTTTCCTTCCTTTTCAGACCACATATGGCAAATAAAAGAATAGCATGTTGTGAATGGCTTTGCTGGCATGCATGTGTAAAACTTGGTTGAGTTTGACCCACCAAGATTTACATGCTAAAATCTCCACTGCATTGCAGGAAAGTTGTCCTGCAACAGTGTGATCGAATTAAGATCTGTAGTAATAGGCTATTTGCGCATGACAATTGTTGGCTCATATGATGCTCTTTGTAAATGTATAGCCTCATGAGGACAATACAGATACTGTCAATGATTATGCCTGGTTATGGACTGTTATGCATGGCGGCTTTCGCTTTACAGCGAAAGGAAACCATGAGATTAGGGGACAGCGCCCCGCATACAAACACATTAAGATTATATTTCAAGCAGGCAGGTGCACCACAAAAGTCAGAAATAGCGATATAATTCATACCTTTGAAGATCTTCTTCTGTTGGCAGTCCAAAATGTCCCAGAAACATCACAAATGGTCCTTTTGTTCGATAATGTCCTTCTTTATGTCCCAAAAATGTCAATTTATTTGGCGTGTTTGATTCAGAAATGCATCGGTTTCAACTCGCCCAACATGCCTACAAAGTATCAAATAAATTACCTGTCAACTTGGTCCAAACATTTCAAACAACGTTCCTAATCCAACCTGAGGTACCCTAAAACATAAATAATCAATCAAATTTAAGACGGAATAAACTTTTTCCAATGCCGGATAAAAACAACGTGAAGCGAGCTCCAGTTCACACACATCAAAACGGTAGAATCCACCTGGAGTAACACTTACAATGAATAGCACTACTTCTTAATTTCTCAAAAGAAAAACATTAAATAATTTCAAAGACTGTTGACATCTAGTGGAAGCCATAGGAACTGCAACCAGGTTGCTAATAATAAGGGTATCCCATAGAAAACAAATGGTAAATACTATGACCTCAACAACAACAAAAAATCCCTGAATGGTTTGTCCTCGAGGTTTCGCCTGCTATATCAGTTCTGTTATACTCACACACATTATTTTAACAGTTTTAGAAACTTTAGAGTGTTTTCTATCAGAATCCACCAATTATATGCATATCCTAGCTTCTGGGCCTGAGTAAGAGGCAGTTTACTTTGGGCACGCTTTTCATCCGGACATGAAAATACTGCCCCCTACCCAAGAGAGGTTAGCCATCCGTCTGGAGTGCTCCTAGGTTTACAAGCTTGATTTGTTCAACGTTACAACAAATACTTTAGTCTTCATAAAATAATTACCTCATTTAATAAATCAGGGATCAATTGGATAAGGTAGGCTACTGTTATTTAGGTCTATCTCATTAGTCACTTATTCATAATTTCAGGCAATCTTGGAATGATTTAATTGTTTTGTATACTGTGTGAATTATAATTAGCTCATGGGTTTTTCTTCACGAGGAGGGGATCCTATATAATGTTGTTCGGTCTGTAACCATGTTTGCCAGTGACAGTCTCTTCCCATTCAAATATTTTCTTTTCAACAAAAGGTTCAGCAGTAGACCCATCTATTTCCAGTTGATATTGCGAGGGTTGTTCTGTTTGCGCAATGCGCTGTCAGTGTGTCGGTATATTGTCTTTGCAAGTGTATTGTATTTTCACTAGGATTAAATGTCAAGAATTGTGAAAAACTAAGTTTAAATGTATTTGGCTAAGGTGTATGAAAACTTCCGACATGCAAACAAAAGCCACTATTACTAAAGGGGTTTTCAATGATATCTCTAACTACTCAACAAGTCATCACAACTATTATATCTTGCCTTGCATCAAGCCTTCATCATTACACACAGTAGACTACATACTCAGTTCGCCATGTATTTTGTTTTCAGTATCGACAAGAAAGAAAACAGATTGTGGTCATTAAGTAATGCAAGGGAACCTCTCGTGATGTGTGTACAAGAATGCACCTTACTTTAGCTAGTAGCCTATACAGTACCTGATCCTGCAGAGCTAGATGCTGACGTGACATGCTGTGACTTCTTGGGGGGGTCTTCTACATCGTCCTGAAATATATTGGAGGGGGGTTAAGTCTTTAAATGTTGGTTTAAGACTATACCACTCATCATATGGTGGGGGTTAAGTCTTTAAACCTTAGTCTAAGACTATACCACTCATCATATGAGAGGGGGGGGGGTAAGTCTTTAAAACATTGGTTTAAGATGATACCACTCATCATATGACATCTCCTACCTGTAGGATTATGTTTTCGCCGCCTTTTTCAATCTCTCTTCTTCAGAGCTTAGTGAGTGAATGACATACATTCAATATGAAAATATATTCAGGTCAGTCTGGCTACAGTGAAACAAGTGATTTTAAGGATGCAAATGAAAAGTTTTTATAATGTTTAAGACTTATGACATGGGAAAGTTCTGCAAGAGAACTAGGCACCACCATCACCTAATTTGCTGCATGTTTTCCTTTGAAAAAGAAAATCACACAATCGGATGGGAATCCCTAAAAACATATCCACAAGTGATGAGAATCCCCCCCCCCAGTTTGCAGTGTGGACAAGTTACAATGACTTTTCTTGACTTGCCATGTATGTTGGGACCAGGTGATATCATTATTTAATATACTATGTGTAGGCTGTGTAGACTCGCTATGTGTAACTAAGGGAATGGCTGTCGGCATCAACGATACACATTTTGATCCAGCCAAACACAACAAAGCATACATTGAAGAAACACAGAAAAGCAATGATCAAATCGATTACATAACTGTACATGTAAACCTAGGCTTACTGCTCAGGTAGGCAAATTACTCCAAATAAGGTTCCCTCATTGTAAGCAATTAGCTAGCTCACGTGCAAAAGGGTGATATTGATCATTAGCTAGCTCAAGTGCAAATGGGTGCTAATTAATGCTATTCTAACATCGGTGCGGTAGTTGGTTATATAAAAATATACCACTGCAATAGAAAAACATGAATATTACAAAGTACATTATACTCACTTACTTCCATGGCTTATATTTTTATCCATGTTGGTTAGGTTCGATTAAGATTCGTTGAAGTTGATACCTTCGACCGACGTGAACCTCAACTTGGCTGACCTTGAAGGAGGCGGGAAGGGTTCAGGTTAAACGCGTTTGACTCCGCCCACATTGAGCTCGGCCCTGAACTGCACACTGCAGTCAGGGGCTTCTCCTGTATTGCGCCCACCCCCCCTCTATTTACATGAAATGGTTCGGTCCTGCCCCCAAACCAGGTGCAAACGGTACTTGCCAGTGAATTGCAAGTGAGGAGTGCCGGTGGAGCATCATGTCTCCGCTCCCTAAAGACAAATCTGGCTTCCAAAAACTAAAAGAAAGAAAAGAAAGGCAGGAGAGAGAAAAGAAAGGGCGACAGTATGTGACCACATTTTTCACAAAGGAAGGTGGGTGTAGTCTGTGAGTGATGGAAATTAACCTGTTAGCTTAGTTCATAGAGAAATAGGCTACTATTGCTCCCCTAACATTAGTTACTTAATATCTTCACAGAAAATTCTGAGTGTGTACATTTCGCTCCTCTTTTAGCCGACATGTAATCAATGCAGGCAAACTTTTAGCAAGCTATTCATACTAAATAGGTTGCCCCTGCCTGGTGCCAGGCCCAACAGATGCAGCTTCAGGCTCAGCAGCCCTGTCTCCCAATCCCCATACCCCTGAACCAGCCCTACTCCCAACTGAAGAAGGAGGTGGACAGCATTGTGTTGAATGACATGTCAGTTGGCATAATTGCAGGAACTGCAATGCATTGAGGACAGGAATGTGATTCTTCAGTCAGGAAAAATCTCACCTTCTGGTTACTAGTTCAACACTCTAACCACTAGGCTACCCTGCCGCACCATCTCTAAGATGCAGGCTCTTAGATGTGGATGGGAGTCTCTCCTGTCTGAGGCAACACTGATTGCTACGCAAATGGATGTCCCACCTCAATTTAGCACAGAACACAGCCGCCAGAGGAAAAGGAAGAGATTCCATGATGAGACCTCTCAAGAGGAGACAGCTCAGGGCAGTGCAGCAACGGTGTTTCGGAACACAGTGTTTTTTTACTGCTATGGACAACATCATAAGTGACTTGGACACTAGGTTCCACACCACTGCAAAAATTGTAGAAGAAATGTCTGCTGTCCTGAAAGTTGGGCAGATTAGTGAGGATAAAGTCCCTTCTGTGTGCCAACCACTGATCATGAAGTATTCCAGAGATCTTACACCTGAGTTTCAAAATGCAGTAAGACACCTGAACACTGTATACGCTGCCACTTTTTCCCCTAACTTGTCCCCTCTTTGTCTCCTGAATGCAATTTGTAAGATGCAGCTGCAAAGCATTTTTGGAGAAGTGTGCATTGCTTTATGTATATTTTGCAAACTGCCTGTGACTTGCTGATGGCAAGAGAGCTTTCAGTAAGCTAAAACTGATAAACTATTTGAGGTCTGCTATGTCCCAGGACAGGCATTGCAGTCTTGCCATGCTGCCCACTGAAAGTCAGTTAGCTAGAAAGCTGGACTTCAAAGACTTGACCAGTGACTTTGCTAGCAAGAAGGCTCAACGCTAGGCTCTTGGTGAGTAAGACTGAGCAAGGGCCAATGATAACTGTTAAATGGCATGATTATGGATATTGGATCACTACACACATGATGCCCACAGGCTGAGAACAAGACTGAGAACAGACTGAGGAAAATATATATCTCAAAGTAATGGCTGGATTGTCATAAAATTCGTTGTACACAATCAAGACCACAAGTGGAAGAAACCTATTGATTTGGTGACAACTTGACCTTTCCTCTAGCGCCACCATCAGGCCTTTTCATTTCTATTTCCATTTTGTTTTCCATTTCCCATATCCACTTTTACAGCTGCTTATTGTCTAGTTGGTATGTATACTTAGTTCATAAATCTGCTTCTGATTTTATTATTTTGTTTGTTATATCATTCTTTAGATGATAATGTTAATTTATTTAAATTGAAGAGGTTCATGTATATTTAAGTTATATTTATTTTAAGTTATTCATTCATGTTAAGAGAAATTTCCCATTAAAATTACATTTAGACTGTAAAAGATGGCCTTTCAGCACATTTCTTATAGAGGGTATCAGTCTTGCATCAAATAGTGAATTCCACTGTATGCAGAATGCTGCATGCATGTCTGCACAGTGTTATATTTTCACAGCTCACTGTCAGTAAATATCGTACAGTATATATTGGACTACAAGGGAGTTGCAAGCCTGCAAAGGTGGAGTTATTTATAAAGCTTTGAATGGGTCGATTGGGTTCTGGAGGTGTGTGGTTACAACAATTGCGCAGGGTTGGTGTGGCCTGTGGTGGTGGGGCTCAATGTGATATCTTTTCATGGGGCCCAAAATCCCTGGCGGCGCCCTTGCTCTCTCTCCTCGGGCAATGGCCCACTCGCATTGGCATGTTGCACTGGCACACACGCAACACCACAGACGTGCACTGAAGGGTCATTCCGATAATGGCTGATATATACTTTTTGAATGGATTTTGAATGGATCATATTTAAAAGTGTGCTTTAATGAATTACACTACCAGCAATTATGAAACTCCTTCCCAGGACTTTTCATGACCTTACAAACCCTCACTTCACAACTTGGAACAGCGCAGCATGTCATTCAGGCTGGCACAGGTTCAATCTGTGCAATCTCACACAGCCTACTGTCACTCACAGATTGACAGCCTCTAATCAAAAATGGCTTTCCTGTAAAAAATAAATGTGCGTGCTTGAAAGACATACACATGGATTTCGAAGACCATATATGATGTATTGGTACAATATCAATGTAAATCTTGAACAAAGATTAACCTAAAAAAACAAATAGGACTCTGTCTCTCACATCTCTTTGGGCACTGAGATTTCCACCACATTAGCTGTTGTTTGCCTGAGGCTTGATGTACTAGTGACTGTGTGCTGTGCTCACTAAGTGAACTGATGCTACTAGGCTGTAGAAAATTGAGGAATCTAGAAGAAAAAGAAACGCACACCTATTTAGGCGAGGTGCTGGCTAGCGGAGTAGAAAACTTGAAAATTAAAGAGAGCCGCACACTCTAGGAGCTCAGATGCATAAATGTAATTGCCAATGTTTCGACAGCCAAGCTGTCTTCATCAGGGTAGAAAATTGAGGACCTGCTCTCCATCCATCCAGCAGTCAACCATGAAACAACATGTTTAGCCAACAGGGATTGAAGCTGCGATATTTTGGTGATTTGTCTCTCTGTAATTCCTACCATAGCCAACTTGACTTCTACATTAGCCTTCTGATACATAGTTTGTCATTACATGGAAATACAGTATAATAAATGTTACACCTTTGTGCACGTTAGATCATTTCATGGACAAAGTTGTCAGTATTATTTATAGGGCGACCGATTTTGTAAACATTTTCCAAAAAGTCTGGACTGTAAACATGAATTTATATTCATCCAACCTATATTCCTTTTTCAAATGAATTGTTAAAAAAAATGGTTGACATTGACTTGTATCTAGCACATACATAGACGTTCTGTATTCTATATTAAACAAATGTGGTTTCCTGACCCCCTCCCTAACAATTATTTCCCAGAGGAAACAAACATTTCTATTGGGTTTAGCAGGGCCGGACACAGGGATAAGCCACAGAAACGGTTGGTTTTTGGGGGAGGAACAGTCAGGGTCTCAACTTACTGTTGAGAGTTAGAATAGTAGAATACACAAGGTGCAAGGTCGAAATGTGTTTGTGCATCGGCGGTTTTTCTCTTGTTTTGTCAGTCGCTAACAGTCACTAAATTAGCCATGTCAGCGAACAATTTTTAGATTGGCAAATTAGTCTAGCTAGCTATCTAATCTTGTAGTAGTCATGGCCGAATACCGAGCGGGCATGCAGGGCATGTTCCCAGGGGCCCTGATCTCCAAATGGCTCCTATTGATTTTGGTAGTCAAATAATTGAACTGTCAATGACAGATGTGGTCATAGACACGACAACTACTACTATATTGAGGGAGTGTGAGGACAAGGTAGTGTATGTCCAGTATTTAAAGTTATAAGATAAGACATTGTTTAGCCTGCTCTTTCAGCTCTCTTCTAGTGGAGAACATAGATCATTGACTTGGCTTCACCACCAGTCTTGACTTCACTCAAAATCCATTAGAAGCTACAGCATAAGTGCCTAGGTGTGATTGTTAATGTGCCATCCCATCAACTGCACATTTGACATTTTAATCATTTAGCAGAAGCACTTATCCAAAGTGACTTACAGAAACAATTAGGGTTAAGTGCCTTGCTCAAGGGCACCGACAGATTTTTCACCTAGTCGACTTGGAGATTTGAACTAGCAACCTTCCGGTTAGTGGACCAACGCTCTTAACCGATTGACATGTTATTAATCAGCAGGTAGTCTATCTTGTTTAGCATTGTTCTGAATCTGGCAACTTTTAGTGTATACTGTACAGTTGGCAGGCAATAAACTGTTCAACAGGATGATTGTCTAAGGAGCCATTAATACATCAGGAAGTCTGTTAAGGTCTGATATATGATAGTTATTGTGGTCCATGGTTATTGTGGCTAATGGCTAATAGCTTGGTTGGCAAACAGGGAGTCCATAAATTACTGAAAGAGCCAGATGCATTTCCCATCACCAAATGAGATTAGTGGTCCTAAGACATACTTCTTTCCACTTTCTTGACGAGTATTGTTTGCTAGGTTTTAGTCTCCAAGATCACCACAATATACAGTTGAAGTCAGAAGTTTACATACACTTAGGTTGGAGTCATTTAAAACTTGTTTTTCAACCACTCCACAAATGTCTTGTTAACAAACAATAGTTTTGGCAAGTCGGTTAGGACATCTACTTTGTGCATGACACAAGTAATTTTTCCAAAAATTGTTTACAGACCAGACAGATTATTTCACTTACAAACCCTCACTTGACAACTTGGAACTGTATCACAATTCCAGTTGGTCAGAAGTTTATATACACAAAGTTGAGTGTGCCTTTAAACAGCTTGGAAAATTCCAGAAAATTATGTCTTGGCTTTCGAAAATTCTGATAGGCTAATTGACATCATTTGAGTCAATCGGAGGTGTACCTGTGGATATATTTCAAGGCCTACCTTCAAACTCAGTGCCTCTTTGCTTGACATCATGGGAAAAACTAGAAAAATATGGCAAGATGTCAGAAAAAAATTGTAGACCTCCACAAGTCTGGTTCATTCTTGGGAGCAATTTCCAAGCGCCTGAAGGTACCACGTTCATCTGTACAAACAATAGTACGCAAGTATAAACACCATGGGACCACGCAGCCATCATTCCGCTCAGGAAGGAGATGCGTTCTGTCTCCTAGAGATGATGCCCAGAACAACAGCAAAGGACCTTGTGAAGATGCTGGAGGAAACAGGTACCAAAGTATCTACATCCACAGTAAAACGAGTCCTATATCGACATAACCTGAAAAGCCACTCAGCAAGGAAGAAGCCACTGCTCCAAAACCGCCATAAAAAAGCCAGACTACGATTTGCAACTGCACATGGGGACAAAGATCGTACTTTTTGGAGAAATGTTCTCTGGTCTGATGAAACCTGTTGGCCATAATGACCATCGTTATGTTTGGAGGAAAAAGGGGGAGGCTTGCAAGCCAAAGAATACCATCCCAACGGTGAAGCATGTGGTGGCAGCATCATGTTGTGGGGGTGCTTTGCTGCAGGAGGGACTGGTGCACTTCACAAAATAGATGGCATCATGAGGAAGAAAAATATGTGGATATATTGAAGCAACATCTCAAGACATCAGTCAGGAAGTTAAAGCTGGGTCACAAATGGGTCTTCCAAATGGACAATGACCCTAAGCATACTTCTAAAGTTATGGCAAAATGGCTTAAGGACAACAAAGTCAAGGTATTGGAGTGACCATCACAAAGCTCTGACCTCAATCCTATAGAAAATTTGTGGGCAGAACTGAAAAAGTGTGTGCGAGCAAGGAGGCCTACAAACCTGTCTCAGTTACACCAGCTCTGTCAGGACGAATGTGCCAAAATTCACCCAACTTATTGTGGGAAGCTTGTGGAAGGCTACCCGAAATGTTTGACTCAAGTTAAAACATTTAAAGGCAATGCTACCAAATACTATTTGAGTGTATATAAACTTCTGAGCCACTGGGAATGTGATGAAATAAATAAATGCTGAAATAAATCATTCTCTTTACTATTATTCTGACATTTCACATTCAGAAAATATAGTGGTAATCCTAACTGACCTAAGACAGAGAATTTTTACTAGGATTAAATGTCAGGAATTGTGAAAAACTGAGTTTAAATGTATTTGGCTAAAGTGTATGTAAACTTCCGACTTCAATTGTATCCTCATGTCGCTACTAAAAAGCCACAATGGATCCCATCTCAACTATTTCCCCTCTTTATCCCGTAGTAGTCAAAATTGTAAGTTATAGAGCTTGTATGAGATTGTTATTGTGCATGTGTTATTGAGGCAATGGTGTGTGTCTATAGTGAGAGATTTCACTGTTATTAAGTTGTTGATATGATGTAGCACTATCATCTCCAGGGACACTCTCAAGTGAGAGAAAATGCATGGTAATCCATGCATGCCTTCCATTCTATGCTATGGGAGTAACGCTAATAAGCATCACCCCCCTCAGCGACAGCACATATCTTTTAGTAAGTCAGATATATATTTTCTTATCTCTCATAAAAGTCAGCCAACAGCTGCTTTTGAACAGTACTTTTAAAGGGGCAATCTGCGATTGCTACATCAGATGTTTACTTTTAAATTTAAATTAATAGAATATATGAACAGAGTTCACAGGATGACAGAATGGAAAACAGTATCAGTTGGATATCAAAGCAAGCATTTTATCATGTAGGAATTATCTTCCTTGATGTTCAATCATGAGTCTCAACACACAATCTGGAGCGAATCTGACATATTGTTCATGAGGAGAAGATGATTGCAGATAATTTTGAGCATTAGCATTGCATATGCAAAGAATGAGTTGTTAATCGCTTCCTTGTGTTTTGAGATATCAATTACAAATTACATGATAGCGATGACACGTTGTAAATTGACAGGCCACTGTGGAGTGGATTTACAGTGGCTTAAAATTACATGTAAAATCTGATTTTGTATTTATCAATTGCTCAGCCATCTTTTGACCAATCCCTTAGCTTTTCTTAAACTAAGTTAAAGCTGCAATACGACCAAATTCACATAGAAATCTGTGTTATAGATCTGCCATTCTCATTGAACTCAAGTCTAAGAAGCGGTAGATCTGTTCTATGTGCACTATCTCTATGCTTCCCGTTCTTAAGTTTTGTTTTTGCGTCTTTCACATTTGTTTTTGTTAACCAGTTTCACATAGCTGAACATACAATATTTTTTGTTATGGGAAATATATTTCACAGCAGTTTAGATCATACAATGATTCTCTGCACAATATTTGCTTGTTTTGTCACAAACTGAAATTAGGCAAACAATTACAATTTTAGCAACCAGGAAATGGAGGAACAATTTTTGCATAGTGCATCTTTAAGATATGTACCATGGGCCTAGATTCCACATTTGGTGTCATTTGGTCCTATGGTTCATGAGAAGCATATTTTAGCACTGGTATAGTGTGGCCATCTTTGAATGCATCTCTTTAGGGACCATTGTGATGAGCCCAAAGACAACATTTGTAGTGAATCTGACTTTTAGTACATGAGAAGATTTTTTATGATTATTTTAAGCATTAGCATTACATAGTCAAAGAAGTGGATTGTTAATAGTTTCCTTATTTTTAAAGATATCAGTGCAAAAACATGGTTCATTATGGTAATTATTTGATGACTCTAAAAGGTTTCAAGTTGATAGGCCGTTGTGAAGTGGATTTACAAAGGATTTAAATGGACATGAAACATCTGATTTCCTGATCTACCAATAACTCAGCCATTTCTTAACTAATCCCTTTGCTTTCCTTGAACTATGTTAAGAGATCTGTCAAATCGGGCGTCCAATATGATGATTTAAGTGAGACTGCTCATGATGGCGGTGCCATTGGGGCTATTCTTTTTGAACAAGTTACTGATGGCGTCTAGTTTCTGTGTGCCAAATTAGAAAAAAATTACTAATCTATGCTTGAGTTATTTGACCATATCAAGGGAAAAAACACATCTAAGAATAACAATAGGCTGTGAACCCCTAATAAATGCCTATTGAGCTTACTTCAACTGTCATACCCCCTCAGAACCAAAAATATAAGCTTGTATTATTACATTTCTTGTAAATAATATAATTGTAAACAATCGCCGAAAAGCCTCAATGCATGGTTAAAACGACATTTGTATATCATGGATGGCCAGTCATCGCTCCCATAGATATGTCTGTGAATTTGAGAGTGGTTACATTTCTCCAGCCATATCCCTCAGCTTTTTATCAAAACAGTGGCAGGGTTTCCACTTTGTTATCGTTTGACTGCAGATTCCCCCATTTAACCATAGTAATTTTTCAGCATAATGTTGCACTGACTGTAATTGAAAGAACTAATAATGGCTATGATAAGGCTATGATAGCAATACCTGCGCAATGAGCATACAGTTAAATGTCACTGAATGCCCTAAGAGAAGAATCAGCAAAGGCAGCTTAAAGATATGACCAACAGATGGCAGCAATACAGTGGCTTGCAAAAGTATCCACCCCCTTGGCATTTTCCCTATTTTGCTGCCTTACAACCTGGAATTAAAATAGATTTTGGGGGGGAGTGTATCATTTGATTGTATCATTTGATTTACACTTAGAAGATGCAAAATATTTGTTTTATGAAACAAACAAGAAATAAGACCAAAAAAAAGAAAGCTTGAGCGTGCATGACTATTCAACCCCCCCTCCAAAGTCAATACTTTGTAGAGCCACCCTTTGCAGCAATTACAGCTGCAAGTCTTTTGGGGGATGTCTCTATAAGCTTGGCACATATAGCCACTATGAGTTTTGCCCATTCTTCAAGGAAAAACTGCTCAAGCTCCTTCAAGTTGGATGGCTTCCGCTGGTGTACAGCAATCTTTAAGTCATACCACAGATTCTCAATTGGAATGAGGTCTGGGCTTTGACTAGGCCATTCCAAAATATTTGAATGTTTCCCCTTAAACCACTTGAGTGTTGCTTTAGCGGTATGCTTATGGTCATTGTCCTGCTGGAAGGTAAACCTCTGTCCCAGTCTCAAATCTCTGGAAGACTGAAACAGGTCTCCCTCAAGAATTTCCCTGTATTTAGCGCCATCCATCATTCCTTCAATTCTGACCAGTTTCCCAGTCCCTGCCGATGAAAAACATCCTCACAGCATGATGCTGCCACCACCATGCTTCACTGTAGGGATGGTGTTCTCGGGGTGATGAGAGGGGTTGGGTTTGCACCAGACAGTGTTTTCCATGATGGCCAAAAAGCTCAATTTTAGTCTCATCTGACCAGAGTACCATCTTTGATATGTTTGGAGAGTCTCCCACATGTCTTTTGGCGAACACCAAACATGTTTACTTAGTTTTTTCTGGACACTTTTCCGTAAAGCCTAGCTCTGTGGATTGTACGGCTTAAAGTGGTTATATGGCTAGATACTCCATTCTCTGCTGTGGAGCTTTGCAGCTCCTTCAGGGTTATCTTTGATCAATTTGTTGCCTCTCTGATTCATGCCCTAGTTGCCTGGTCCGTGAGTTTTGATGGCAGCCCTCTCTTGGCAGGTTTGTTGTGTTGCCATATTCTTTCCATTTTTAATAATGGATTTAATGGTGCTCCGTGGGATGTTCAAAGTTTCTGATACCATGATCTGTACTTCTCCACAACTTTGTCGCTGACCTGTTTGGAGAGCTCCTTGGTCTTCATAGTGTCGCTTGCTTGGTGGTGCCCCTTGCGTAGTGGTGTTGCAGACTTTGGGGCCTTTCAATGAGCATGTGACAGATCATGTGACACTTAGATTTCACAAAGGTGGACTTTATTTATCTAATTATGTGACTTCTGAAGGTAATTGGATGCACCAGATCTTATTTAGGGGCTTCATAGCAAAAGGGGTGAATAGATACACACACACACACCACTTTTCAGTTTAAAAATAATAATAATAATTTAAACAAGTTATTTTTTTCAATTCACTTCACCAATTTGACCTATTTCGTGTATGTCCATTACATTAAATACAAATACAAATCCATTTAAATTACAGGTTGTAATTCAACAAAATAGGAAAAACGCCAATACTTTTGCAAGGCACTGTAGATCCAAAACCAACTTTAAAAAAAATGTATTATCTCAACCTTCTACACATCTTTGTTGTATGTTGGTAGTGTACATATCATTTTTACAATATAATTTGAAGTTAGACTCAATTGTTGTTGTCACAAAATATTATATTTGGTAATGAGGGAGAAATTAATACCTTGCTTCTTTTCTTGTCTCAGGTTATGGAGAGATCTATCCGGTGACCCTGAATGGTAAGGTGGTCTGTATCCTGTATGCCATGGTGGGTATCCCCCTCATGCTCCTGGTCATCACAGATGTGGGAGACCTCATGGCCGTGCTCCTGTCCAGGGCCTACATCCACCTGCACACTCTTTTCTGCAGGTTGCGTCAATATGGCCGCTGGTTCCCCTCCCATCACACAGAGAAGTCAGGGGATGGGGGCCAGGGGGACCGCCAGGACGGAACCTACACATTCAGCCACAAGGTGGTGGTCCGGGAGCCCATCGACATCCGACAGGTCCTTCACAGCCAGCAGTCTGTGAAGTGCAAGTCCAACCAGTTGCTGAACAACACAAAGATCTTTGACTGCATCATTGCACAGGAAAACTTCAACAGGCAGGGCCCACTGGTGCGGAGCCTTTCTTGCCATGAGCTTGACAGCATGCCTCCCTTGCCCAAGGACTTTGCCATCTGGGACTTCACAGGCATCGGGGAGAGTATGGACAAGCTAAACGTCCCGCTGCTCCTCATCCTGGTGGTGGTGTTTGCCTACATCCTGTTTGGAGGCCTCATCCTGCCCCTGTGGGAGACAGAGTTCAACACCTTTGACGCCTACTACTTTTGCTTCATCACCCTCACCACCATTGGCTTCGGTGACATCGTGCCCAACCACCCCAAGTTCTTCATGCTCACCTTCGTCTTCATCATCACGGGCATGGCCATCATGTCCATGGCCTTCAAGCTGGGCCAGTCACGCATCGTCAGCTGTTACCGCCAGTGCATGCGCTGTATCAGCGGGGGGAAGGTGAAGAGGTATGACGAGTTGGAGAGCGACTGAATCAAAGCGTTTTGGCCCCCATCGGGCAGCTCAAGGGTTCTAGGGTTATAAGGCCCTGCACTGTGGGTCAAAAAAGCACTAGGAGTGGAGTTGAAGTTCTGTACGGCTGACTTGGGAACAGTGTCTAGCTCAGGGCGGTGCAAAGATAACCCTTGAGTTGACCCCTCATCATTAGCATGAGCAAATGAAAATGTGCATGTGGACAATGCTTAAAGACATCCTCCAGTGATTTTTTTTAAATGTCCTGTTGAAAAGTGATATCCCAAGTATAAATACAGTAAAGTACACACACTCAAGGGTAAAACCAAAAAGTTTTGAGAAAAATTGTTTTTTTTTAGACACAATTACAAACTTCAAGGAATAGGGCATTCAAGGAGTTGGTCAGATGGGAAGTCGTGATGTCATCACCCTCCCGCCTGAGGAACAATAGAGGAACATTAGAGAACAAAAGAGGAAAGGCCCACCCCCCCTGTGATATGTCATGACTCACCTTGACCACCTATTGAGATGTTCCTTTTGTTAAGTAAATCAGGTATTAAATGGGGTGAAAATGAGACTGGAGTGCCACTTTAAGCAAAATTGTGTGATGTTATCTGTGTGAGATTCATCTTACATGTCTGTTGCCTGAATATACACTGGGTGTACAATAACATTAGGAATACCTTGCTAATATATTTGCACCCACTTTTGCCCTTAAAACAGCCTCAAGTTTGAGACTCTACAAGGTGTCAACTACAAGGTGTCAAAAGCATTCCACAGGGATGCTGGCCCATGTAGACTCCAGTGCTTGGCTGGATGTCCTTTGGGTGGTGGACCATTCTTGATACACACAGGAAACTGTTGAGTGTAAAAAACCCAGCAAAACTTCCGGCGCCGACAGAGATGGCCGCCTCGCTTCGCGTTCCTAGGAAACTATGCAGTTTTTTGTTTTTTTACGTGTTATTTCTTACACTAGTACCCCAGGTCATCTTAGGTTTCATTACATACAGCCGAGAAGAACTACTGAATATAAGATCAGCGTCAACTCACCATCAGTACGACCAAGAATATGTTTTTCGCGATGCGGATCCTGTGTTCTGCCTTACAACCAGTGCAACGGAGTGGATTACATGCAGCGACCCAAAAAAACGACTCAGAAAAAGAGGGAAACGAAGCGGTCTTCTGGTCAGACTCCGGAGACGGGCACACCGTGCACCACTCCCTAGCATTCTTCTTGCCAATGTCCAGTCTCTTGACAACAAGGTTGATGAAATCCGAGCAAGGGTAGCATTCCAGAGGGACATCAGAGACTGTAACGTTCTCTGCTTCACGGAAACATGGCTAACTGGAGAGACGCTATCCGAAGCGGTGCAGCCAGCGGGTTTCTCCACGCATCGCGCCGACAGAAACAAACATCTTTCTGGTAAGAAGAGGGGCGGGGCGTATGCCTTATGACTAACGTGCCATGGTGTGATGAAAGAAACATACAGGAACTCAAATCCTTCTGTTCACCTGATTTAGAATTCCTCACAATCAAATGTAGACCGCATTATCTACCAAGAGAATTCTCTTCGATTATAATCACAGCCGTATATATCCCCCAAGCAGACACATCGATGGCTCTGAACAAACTTTATTTAACTCTCTGCAAACTGGAAACGATTTATCCGGAGGCTGCATTCATTGTAGCTGGGGATTTTAACAAGGCTAATCTGAAAACAAGACTCCCTAAATTTTATCAGCATATCGATTGCGCAACCAGGGGTGGAAAGACCCTGGATCATTGTTACTCTAACTTCCGCGACGCATATAAGGCCCTGCCCCGCCCCCTTTCGGAAAAGCTGACCACGACTCCATTTTGTTGATCCCTGCCTACAGACAGAAACTAAAACAAGAAGCTCCCACGCTGAGGTCTGTCCAACGCTGGTCTGACCAAGCTGACTCCACACTCCAAGACTGCTTCCATCACGTGGACTGGGAGATGTTTCGTATTGCGTCAGACAACAACATTGACGAATACGCTGATTCGGTGTGCGAGTTCATTAGAACGTGCGTTGAAGATGTCGTTCCCATAGCAACGATTAAAACATTCCCTAACCAGAAACCGTGGATTGATGGCAGCATTCGTGTGAAACTGAAGGTGCGAACCACTGCTTTTAATCAGGGCAAGGTGTCTGGTAACATGACTGAATACAAACAGTGCAGCTATTCCCTCCGCAAGGCTATCAAACAAGCTAAGCGCCAGTACAGAGACAAAGTAGAATCTCAATTCAACGGCTCAGACACAAGAGGCATGTGGCAGGGTCTACAGTCAATCACGGACTACAGGAAGAAACCCAGCCCAGTCACGGACCAGGATGTCTTGCTCCCAGGCAGACTAAATAACTTTTTTGCCCGCTTTGAGGACAATACAGTGCCACTGACACGGCCTGCAACGAAAACATGCGGTCTCTCCTTCACTGCAGCCGAAGTGAGTAAGACATTTAAACGTGTTAACCCTCGCAAGGCTGCAGGCCCAGACGGCATCCCCAGCCGCGCCCTCAGAGCATGCGCAGACCAGCTGGCCGGTGTGTTTACGGACATATTCAATCAATCCCTATACCAGTCTGCTGTTCCCACATGCTTCAAGAGGGCCACCATTGTTCCTGTTCCCAAGAAAGCTAAGGTAACTGAGCTAAACGACTACCGCCCGTAGCACTCACATCCGTCATCATGAAGTGCTTTGAGAGACTAGTCAAGGACCATATCACCTCCACCCTACCTGACACCCTAGACCCACTCCAATTTGCTTACCGCCCAAATAGGTCCACAGACGATGCAATCTCAACCACACTGCACACTGCCCTAACCCATCTGGACAAGAGGAATACCTATGTGAGAATGCTGTTCATCGACTACAGCTCGGCATTCAACACCATAGTACCCTCCAAGCTCGTCATCAAGCTCGAGACCCTGGGTCTCGACCCCGCCCTGTGCAACTGGGTACTGGACTTCCTGACGGGCCGCCCCCAGGTGGTGAGGGTAGGCAACAACATCTCCTCCCCGCTGATCCTCAACACTGGGGCCCCACAAGGGTGCATTCTGAGCCCTCTCCTGTACTCCCTGTTCACCCACGACTGCGTGGCCACGCACGCCTCCAACTCAATTATCAAGTTTGCGGACGACACAACAGTGGTAGGCTTGATTACCAACAACAACGAGACGGCCTACAGGGAGGAGGTGAGGGCCCTCGGAGTGTGGTGTCAGGAAAATAACCTCACACTCAACGTCAACAAAACTAAGGAGATGATTGTGGACTTCAGGAAACAGCAGAGGGAACACCCCCATCCACATCGATGGAACAGTAGTGGAGAGGGTAGCAAGTTTTAAGCTCCTCGGCATACACATCACAGACAAACTGAATTGGTCCACTCACACAGACAGCATCGTGAGGAAGGCGCAGCAGCGCCTCTTCAACCTCAGGAGGCTGAAGAAATTCGGCGTGTCACCAAAAGCACTCACAAACTTCTACAGATGCACAATCGAGAGCATCCTGGCGGGCTGTATCACCGCCTGGTATGGCAACTGCACCGCCCTCAACCGTAAGGCTCTCCAGAGGGTAGTGAGGTCTGCACAACGCATCACCGGGGGCAAACTACCTGCCCTCCAGGACACCTACACCACCCGATGCTACAGGAAGGCCATAAAGATCATCAAGGACATCAACCACCCGAGCCACTGCCTGTTCACCCCGCTGTCATCCAGAAGGCGAGGTCAGTACAGGTGCATCAAAGCTGGGACCGAGAGACTGAAAAACAGCTTCTATCTCAAGGCCATCAGCCTGTTAAACAGCCACCACTAACATTGAGTGGCTACTGCCAACACACTGTCAATGACACTGACTCTACTCCAGCCACTTTAATAATGGGAATTGATGGGAAATGATGTAAATATATCACTAGCCACTTTAAACAATGCTACCTTATATAATGTTACTTACCCTACATTATTCATCTCATATGCATACGTAGATACATAGGACTGCATCCTTATGTAATACATGTATCACTAGCCACTTTAACTATGCCACTTGGTTTACATACTCATCTCATATGTATATACTGTACTCGATATCATCTACTGTATCTTGCCTATGCTGCTCTGTACCATCACTCATTCATATATCCTTATGTACATATTCTTTATCCCCTTACACTGTGTATAAGACAGTAGTTTTTTGGAATTGTTAGTTAGATTACTTGTTCGTTATTACTGCATTGTCGGAACTAGAAGCACAAGCATTTCGCTACACTCGCATTAACATCTGCTAACCATGTGTATGTGACAAATAAAATTTGATTTGATTTGATTTGAGGGTTACAGTTCTTGACACACTCAAACCGGCGTGCCTGGCACCTACTACCACTTAAATATTTTGTCTTGCCCATTCACCATCTGAATGTCACACATACACAATCCATGTCTCGATTGTGTCTAGGCTTAAAAATCCATCTTTAACCTGCCTGCTCCCCTTCATCTACACTGATTGAAGGGGATTTAACCAGTGACGTCAATAAGGGATAGCTTTCACCTGGGACAATGGTGAGAGAGCCTATAGGGATGAGGTCAGAGACAACAACCTCTCCCTCAACGTGAGCAAGACAAAAGAGATGATCGTGGACTACAGGAAAAGGAGGGCCGAGCACGCCCCCATTCACATCGACGGGGCTGTAGTGGAGCAGGTCGAGAGTTTCAAGTTCCTTGGTGTCCACATCATCAACAAACTATCATGGTCCAAACACACCAAGAAAGTCGTGAAGTAGGCACTACAACGTCCTTTCCCCCTCAGGAGACTGAAAAGATTTGGCATGGGTCCCCAGATCCTCAAAAAGTTATATAGCTGCACCATTGAGAGCACCCTGACCGGTTGCATCACCACCTGGTATGGCAAATGCTCGGCATCTAACCGTAAGGCGCTACAGAGGGTAGTGTGTACTGCCCAGTACATCACTGGGGCCAAGCCTCCTGCCATCCAGGACCTATATACTAGGCGGTGTCAGGGGAAGGACCAAGAATTGTCAAAGACTCCAGTCACCCAAATCCTAGACTGTTCTCTCTGCTACCGCACGGCAAGCAGTACCGGAGCACCAAGTCTAGGTCCAAAAGGCTCCTTAACAGCTTCTACCCCCAAGCCATAAGACTGCTGAACAGTTAATGGCCACCCGGACTATTTACATTTACCACCCCACACTTTGTTTTTACACTGCTGCTACTCGCTGTTTATTTTCTATGCATAGTCACTTCACCCCTACCTACATGTACAAATTACCTTGACTAACCTGTACCCGCGCACATTGACTCAGTACCGGTACCCCCGGTATACAGCCTTGTTATTGTTATTTTATTGTGTTACTTTTTATTTTATTTTTTACTTCAGTTTATTTAGTAAATATTTTCTTAACTCTATTTATTGAACTACATTGTTGGTTATGGGCTTGTAAGTAAGCATTTCACGGTAAGGTTGAATACAACACCTGTTGTATTCAGCGTATGTGACAGATACAATTTGATTTGATTTAACTGGTCAATTAATTTCATGGAAAGAGCAGGTGTTCAGAATGTTTGTACACTTGCGCCTGCATTTCTCAGTGCCTTCTCTATAGGGACTAATGTGGTAGCAGTTTATATATATAAAAAAATATATGGTCACTATATTTACCTTGTATTTATTTACAATGCATTTTCTCTGGTATTTACTTAATTTAACACAATTAGGCTAGTAACTATAGTACCTGGTACAAAATGGTTATTATTGTGTAATTATCATTTATCATGTATAAATTCTTGGTAATGTAAAATTAAGTACTACCAATCAAAAAAATTCAACTTGCCTTCTGTGTTCATTGAGCTAGTATTTGACTGTGTGCATTGTATGTGCCAGCAGTAACTACTAACATGTATACGGTAGTTTACTTAAATTGTTTGTTTAAAATTGTAAAGGAGAAGAGATGACAACATATTTCAGAGAATTTGTTATCTTAAATCACCCTGCATGTAAAAGCTCATGCTGTCTCCAGCCAACTGTATATCCTGCTTTCACACCAACATTAAAACACGTTCCACTCAATGTGTGGTGTCTACATTTTTCATGAAGGAAACAACATGAGACATCGTGACACATCAAAACTTGTTTAAATCAGACTCATACAGCAAATTCCCGAACAGCAAAATACGATATGCTTATATCCTTTTAGTATGGCAGCAAATTCTCAGAGAGCAGAGAGAAAAAAGAAAGGTTGAGAGTGAAGTCTGACAGCTCAACCGGAAGAACAGTGTTGTAAAGTGGGGGTAGTTGCCAATGGCCAATCACAGGAGATCCCAACCAACATACTGTACCGGCATCTCATAAAACCCCAGTAGCAACAACATGGGCCTACGACAATTCAGGAAAGCAACTGTGTTATTTCAGACAGAAGCAATTTCCCCTTAGTGTATCTTGAGGTAACCAATAGAACAAAATATTTGGTCTACTCCCACAGCAGCAACATACTAATAAATCACAAAAATAGAAAAAAATGCACTTAATGTAAGAAAAGTTATTGATTAACTTGCTGTCAGCTATCCAACCGGAGGGGCAAGAGGCTATGTTTACTTAATGAGCTGGAGATCTCATACAGTAGGTCAAGGAGGTGAATAGGCTACAATGGGTAAAACATCATGGGTTGCAGAAAGAGTGAAGGTCATTTTTTTACATCTTTATAATATCAACATCCTTTAGATGTGGACTAAATGATCTGTAAACTGGTGGGTGACATGATAGTTTGAATATGTCAATATAGTTTAGATTTGCTTCAGTTTAACTGGATGAAGGTCGTGGATATATCCGGGGCCAATAAAATGTAATGCGATCACACTTACAGTCACGTGAAGTCTAGACAGATAACAGCTACGTCATCTTTATGTCTCCGTAGAATTGGCGATGCACAAACACTGTAGGTGGTTCCCTGTTTATGGCAACACATAGGCTTACTCAGTGTCAGTTTCGCATTATCGTGGAGATGCAAGAGATGTCATATAACACAAGATGGTGCCATTGCCACCCTTTACTGAATGAAGTGTGCATAATGACGAGTCCTTTTCAAAATAGACAAGAGTATTGTTTTTTACAAAGCCACGGGAAGTAAGTGGCGCTGAGAGTGCTGCAGCAACCCCTGATATATCGAAATTAAAACAAATATGTATTTAAAAAAAAAAATATCCACAAAAATGATTGAACTAGGCCTGCCTAGTGGTTAGAGGGTTGGGCCAGTAACCGTAAAAGTTGCTCGATCGAATCCCTGAGCTGACAAGGTAAAAATCTGTTGTTCTGCCCCTGTGCAAGGCAGTTAACCTGCTGTTCCCCGGGTGCTGAAGACATGGATGTCAATTATGGCAGCCCCTCCGCACCTCTCTGATTCAAAGGGGTTGGGTTAAATGCAGAGACACATTTCAGTTGAATACATTGGACAACTGACTAGGTATCCCCCCTTTCCTATTACTCCTGTATGAGAGGATCAAAATAACGTTTTTTTGACAGTTCACAAAAGTTCCAGTAGTTTTACCTCGCACCCACAGGATCTATATTATTGTTACGTGGTGCGAAATGGGGAAACCAAGAACAGACTCTGAAGAGGAAGCCGGGATGATGGAACCAAAATGTTTATTGTACACAGAGAAATATGGAGTGCAGAACCGGGATAGCACAGATGAGATGCAGGAAAACCAGAAGTGTAGAGTGAGGTTGGAGTTGGCTGGGTTGAATAGGGAAACAGGTCCTAAGGGGAATCCAAGGGAGTGATGGTGAGTGATATACAGGGCAAGTTGGTTGGGTGGTGAGATGTGGAACAGGAGACAGGAGACAGAGAGGTAACTGCAAGAGAGGACAAGACGGTGTGAGGCAGGGAAACAAGCACAGCAGAGCAACAGGATCTTGAGAACTGACAAAAGGACACCGGATGACCATCAGAGGGCATAGCATGAGCAGATGTGCAGATGTGACAATCGGTCATGTACGGGAAATTACAAAGGAGTGTGTTTGTTCATGCTCTTGGTTCACAGCCCCATGAGAAATCTCTGTTAAATGACTTCCACAAGCACAAGCACGCACATACACACATCTACTGTACACCTTGTGATAGGCTGTTGCCTATGTATGATTATGAATAAACTGGAGTGTAGCCTTCTTATTAGGCTACCCATTTGTTTCTTTCTTTTTAATGCTAGATTGTCAGTCTTAAACAGATAAACTGTAGTTGGATAAAAAATTATAATGATGCCAATCAGAAGTGAAAAAAAAAAGAATACACTAAATGGCCAAAGGTTTGTGGACACCTGCTTATGGAACATCTCATTCCAAAATCATGGGCATTAATATGGAGTTGGTTCCCCCTCTGCTGACATAACAGCCTCCACTCTTCTGGGAAGGCTTTCCACTGGATGTCGGAACATTGCTACAGGGACTTGCTTCCATTCAGGCACAAGAGCATTAGTGAGGTTGGGCACTGTGTTGGGCGATTCAGCCTGGCTCTCAGGCGGTTAGAGTGTTGGACTAGTAATCGGAAGGTTGCAAGTTCGAATCCCCGAGCTGACAAGGTACAAATCTGTCGTTCTGCCCCTGAACAGGCAGTTAACCCACTGTTCCTAGGCTGTCATTGAAAATAAGAATTTGTTCTTAACTGACTTGCCTAGTAAAATAAAGGTTAAAAAAAATAAAAAATTCCAAAGGCATTAGATGGGGTTGAGGTCAGGGCACTGTGCAGGTCAGTCAAGTTCATCCACACTGATCTTGACAAACCATTTCTGTAGGAATCTCGCTTTGTGCACGGTGCCATAGTCATGCTGAAACAGGAAAGGGCCTTCCCCAAACTGTTGCTACAAAGTTGGAAGCACAGAATCGTCTAGTATGCTGTAGCATTAAGATTTCCCTTCACTGGAACTAATAAGGGGCCTAGAAAAACAGCTCCAGACCATTATTCATCCTCCATCAAACTTTACAGATGGCACAAAGCATTCGGGCAGGTAGCCTTCTTCTGGCATCCACCAAACCAAGATTAGTCCGTCAGAATGACAGATGGTGAAGCGTGACTCCAGAGAACGCATTTCCGCTGCTCCAGAGTCCAATGGCGGTGAGCTTTACACCACTCCAGCCGACGCTTGGCATTGCACATGGTGATCCTAAGCTTGTATGCGGCTACACGACCATGAAAACATCCTATGAATGTGCCACATTGAAAGTCACTGAACTCTTCAGTACGGGCCATTCTACTGCCAATGTTTGTCTATGGAGATTGCATGGTTGCACGCCTGTCAGCAAAGGGTGTGGCTGAAATACCCAAATCCACGTGTTTTAAGGGGTGTCCATATACTTTTGACCATGTAGTGTAACTTTATGGAATTGGACATGGAATTATTATTATTTTTTTCCACCTTTATTTAACCAGGTAGGCTAGTTGAGAACACCTTCTCATTTACAACTTTGACCTGGCCAAGATAAAGCATAGCAGTGTGAACAGACAACACAGAGTTACACATGGAGTAAACAATTAACAAGTCAATAACACAGTAGAAAAAAAGAGTCTATATACATTGTGTGCAAAAGGCATGAGGAGGTAAGGCAAATAATTACAATTTAGCAGATTGTACTGATTTCATATCATGAACATCATCAAAATAGTGGACAGATTATCGTGGACAGATAAAACAGGGAGAATCTGTCAAGGTTTACGTAGAATTATGTGATTACGAATAGCAGTAGTTCCTGGATTTGGGGTTTTCATCATTGATTATTTGGACGAATCAGGATTGGGAGAAGGCAGTGCTAAACGGTTTTCTCTGTATTCCACAGCCACAACGTCAAAATTGGCCATATCGTAAAAATTCCTGAAAACAAAATGTCCTTTTTAGCCATGATTAACACGGATGACATTAGCGGAACGGCTCCCTCCTGCCCTAGCCTTCGTTAACAGAACAGGGGCAAAGGACACTTTGTCGGCGTGTACTAGCTATAGCTTAGCTACCGTTGTCGCCCCGGCCTCTTCTGCCTGTGAGGTTTATCAGCGTATGGCATTCAACATTATGTTGCATCCCTGCCATCTACTGTACTGGAGCGACCCTGCCTATATACTGGAGTAAGAGTTTAAAATGGATCAATAGAAGTATAAAGAGGGGTTCCTGCAGATGCAGAAATGCCCACATGTAGGAACGCCCCCGAATTGCGGGCTGCAGTTGCACCCTTCTCGAGACACTGCTGTGCTCTAGGTGAGGATGTTCATGATAAAAGTTGCATGACGTCAAGGACCAGTCAAGAAACTAAAACGCCCTGCACATATCGTTTCTTTCACCACGGTTTGCAGCCGCAAAGTGATTTTTGCTAATGTGCATCTAAGGTAAGATTTCAACCATTATGTCACATTACAGGTCACGATTTATTGAAGCAGATGTCCCAATTTCTGTTTTATTCTAATGACACATAAGCGATTTATTTGAGTCTTCTCCAATCTACATCAAGTCATTGATGTAGATTGCCTTGTATGAATGCATAATTTGCCATTAGGCTTCTTGTGCTAAAGTACATTTTTAGGACTGTCACTCTCTGGTGTCCATAACGTTTGTTATTTCCCCAGAGCAAATCTTTTTTCGCTCGCTCCTTTGTGGACTCAAAAAATGGGAAGATTAGACACTCTGAGAGAATTTAATTTATTTTCATGGATGAGAGAGGAAAGACAATCGAGGAAGTTGACCCTGGTCATCGTTTTCATCGCCTTGCTGCTGGATAATATGCTTCTAACGGTGGTCGGTAGGTGCAACTTTGGAAATATTATTTTCACACCTGTTACTGTTGTGTCAACTGTTGTTTCACCCATTGAAACGTATCAATGCCTGTCTAAAGGACAATTCGAGTCTGTTGCTAGCCAAACTAACCCATTAACAATGTGGACAACTGACAATATTATTTTCAACCATGCAATGTTTTGTTGTTTCACTTGTAAGAAGGTTGTATTCTCCTTTTTGTTTAGAGTAGTTCAATTATAATTTTTGGTGTGGAAAAAAAGTTATTCGGTCTTGGCTAAAAAAAACATTGTCTAGTCTAAAGCCTATGATTTGCTCATAATTTTACCTTGCATGAAGCTTTTTAATTATATACGAAATTAGACACTAGCTACTTCAGTTGTTACATTTTATTCAAATAAGATACACATTGGTTTTCATCCAATATCCAATATTAGATAGCACAATGAGTAAGAATGACAGTCTGGTCTCATAGACTAAACTATACATAGTAAACGTAAATCATGGACACAAAAATGTGTATTATATGTTAGGTGTGGTATGATACATAAAACAGAAGGTTACTTAAGGCAAAACTGAAATTAGGGTGGGTGAGTGTATAACGCGAATCTCTAGCAACCCAAAGGTTGCGTGTTCAAATCTCATCACAGACAACTAGCATTTGAACTAATTAGCAACATTGCAACTACTAGCTACTTTGCAACTACTTAACATGTTAGTGTTAGCCACCTAGCTAACATTAGCAACAACAAATTGGAAATCGTAACATATTTTACATTTTGGAAATTCGTTACATATTGTACGAATTATAATTCTTAACATATCATATGAAATGGATGATGGACATCCACAAATGAATACATACATACCAAATGTAACATATCATACTAATCCAGGCTGCGTCACATCCGAATGTAATTGGGAGTCCCATACGGCGGGGCACAATTGGCCCAGCGTCGTCCAGGTTTGGCCAAGGTATGCCTGTTATTGTAAATAAGAATTTGTTCTTAACTGACTTGCCTAGTTAAATAAAGGTGAAATAAAATGTAAATAAATAATTGGAACATCCCGGATTTACTTTTACTACTTTTACGTCTACTCCTGAGTCCAATTTCAGAATGAATGAATAAAATATGTCATAAATCCAACTTATTGTGAATTAAAATGTAAATATACCCATAATAACATATTAGTAAGCGGCCTATGTGCTACAATGTTTTTCCCTAAACATTTCCTTTGTTGATTATTCATGTTATCAGATTGTGTCAAGTTGTTTACAACCTTAGGCATTTTCAAAAGCTGAATGTAGCCTTTAGTGTAAAGTTCACAGGGAGGTTAATTGTTAATAATTGGTCATCATTTATATCGCCTTTCACGTGGCCAAGTGAATAGTAATTAGTAAATGAAAACTATGGAGGGCCGGGATGGTGGGCCCGCTACAGATTATTTGGGCATGGAATTCATCCATCTACACCCATTGTATATTTTTGGTCCCAAGATCCCCAGCTCTCTTGATTTCCTTGAAAGCATCAGCATTGCCATTACCAATGAATCTCCCAGTCGTATCAGATAGATTATGGATGACATTGATGTGCACATGAATGCTGTTATTTTGCTTGAGATTGTGCCGTCACGTCTCCCGGACATGTCCATTGAGCAATGGATACAGATGCACATTGGAAGAATGTCCGAATTTTTCAGTCAGAAATGACTCTAGAGTAGCTGTATATGCTCATACGTGATTGGAGACAAATCGATAAACAGCAAGGGTGTGAATAACAATATGATAAAAGCATGATAATAACAATAATATGAAAATAATAAGCTAAAAACCATCTTAATGGGGCCAATTATTGTGTTATCTGGCACATTTATAGCTAGATGAGTTAAATCAAATCAATCTTTTCTTAACCTTTGAAAGAAATGTAGTGTGTCCTAATGTCCTACTTGCTACGAAAATCTAATAAATATGAAATAAATTCGTAATTATATTCCACACAGACTTCTTTGGATGATGAGGTTATATTGGAATATACTATAGTAGATATAACACTTTTCAGCATCTGTTTTTCTGCTCCTTTCTTCCTGGTAGTCCCCATCATCCCCAGCTACCTATACACAGTTGATGATGCAGTAGCCAACATGGCCAAGAATCACACCACGGCCTCCCCACACACCCCTTCTGGAACCTTCCATACCATCGTGTCCCTCTATGACAACTCTGTCAGGGTAACCAGCAGGGGCCCAATGGACTCCACACCCATAACCTTGGATCAGGCGCAGGCGGTCTCTCTTTCCACCTCGGCTCTCACACCCCACAATTCCACAGAGCCTGACTGCCCCAAAGCAGATGACCAGCTTCTCAATGAGAATGTGAAAGTGGGACTACTTTTTGCCTCCAAGGCCACCGTACAGCTCATCACCAACCCCTTTATTGGGCCTCTCACCAACAGGTGGGTGATTGACATGATCACACTGGTTGGTGTGTTTTCTGTTATCTAATTTTCATACTTATTTCTAGATTATTTCAATGAAATGCCAGCTGTGAACTGGCTTGCATGGCAACTATAATTCAGGTTTTGTAAAACCTGTCTATTTATGTTGCCCTAGGTTATGAAGAGTTTTAGCATTTAAAATGATTCCGTGGTTGCACAAATGTTTTAATTATGGTTATAAAGGGGTGGTTTCATACAGTTATGACTTGATTTGACTAATAATACTAATAATTAAGACAAGTAGTTTTGAATGACACTAAAATGAGATGACAGCAGGCATGCAGGTTAGGCCAATGTGTATCTTCAGTGTGAAGCCACATGCAGTGTGGGTGCCTGCCAGGGCTTCCTGCTAGCCCAGAGCTAAATGGTGGCTCAGCTTGGCCTGCGTTTGGGTAATCAGTCAAAGGTCCATGGAGAGAAAGACCAGGAACAGACTCTTTTCAAGTGACAGGGAGTCAAATCGAACGCTGCCATTTGTATATTGCTATTTTGAGACCAAATGTCATGTCAGTTAGATCTAATCCAGCCTGTCCCTATATAGCTAAATTCCTGTTTAGTGGTTTATGTTGGATTTATGCATCTCTGCATGCATGCATTCAGTATGGATCCCTGCTTGTAATGCTTTACAAGCACTTGTAGTTATTGTTTTGAACTACGTACTGTATTCTGAAATTACTCAATATCGATTATGCTAAGGATCAGTACTTTTGTAGACATATCTGTATGTTAGCGCACCTATTCGGAAAGACCAATTTGTCAGAGATATTACTGTGAAATATTTTCTTATGGAATGCTCACATGGGTAAAGTCAGTCAAGGTTTGAGCTCTAGCAGTGCTCACTGCTCAGTTATAGACGAATGCATCAAGGCTAATATTTACCGTCTCAGCCGGGCACCACAATATCCTGGAATTGAAGCAAACAATAGAATCCTATTATTTACCCATAGTCACCTTCCGTGTGGGAAACGACAACACAAGGCAAGTCTTGAATGTCAAATCAAATCAAATCAAATGTTATTTGTCACATACACATGGTTAGCAGATGTTAATGCGAGTGTAGCGAAATGCTTGTGCTTCTAGTTCCGACAATGCAGTAATAACGAGCAAGTAATCTAACTAACAATTCCAAAAAAACGACTGTCTTATACACAGTGTAAGGGGATAAAGAATATGTACATAAGGATATATGAATGAGTGATGGTACAGAGCAGCATAGGCAAGATACAGTAGATGATATCGAGTACAGTATATACATATGAGATAAGTATGTAAACCAGGTGGCATAGTTAAAGTGGCTAGTGATACATGTATTACATAAGGATGCAGTCGATGATATAGAGTACAGTATCAACGTATGCATATGAGATGAACAATGTAGGGTAAGTAACATTATATAAGGTAGCATTGTTTAAAGTGGCTAGTGATATATTTACATCATTTCCCATCAATTCCCATGATTAAAGTGGCTGGAGTAGAGTCAGTGTCATTGACAGTGTGTTGGCAGTAGCCACTCAATGTTAGTGGTGGCTGTTTAACAGTCTGATGGCCTTGAGATAGAAGCTGTTTTTCAGTCTCTCGGTCCCAGCTTTGATGCACCTGTACTGACCTCGCCTTCTGGATGACAGCGGGGTGAACAGGCAGTGGCTCGGGTGGTTGATGTCCTTGATGATCTTTATGGCCTTCCTGTAGCATCGGGTGGTGTAGGTGTCCTGGAGGGCAGGTAGTTTGCCCCCGGTGATGCGTTGTGCAGACCTCACTACCCTCTGGAGAGCCTTACGGTTGAGGGCGGTGCAGTTGCCATACCAGGCGGTGATACAGCCCGCCAGGATGCTCTCGATTGTGCATCTGTAGAAGTTTGTGAGTGCTTTTGGTGACAAGCCGAATTTCTTCAGCCTCCTGAGGTTGAAGAGGCGCTGCTGCGCCTTCCTCACGATGCTGTCTGTGTGAGTGGACCAATTCAGTTTGTCTGTGATGTGTATGCCGAGGAACTTAAAACTTGCTACCCTCTCCACTACTGTTCCATCGATGTGGATGGGGGGTGTTCCCTCTGCTGTTTCCTGAAGTCCACAATCATCTCCTTAGTTTTGTTGACGTTGAGTGTGAGGTTATTTTCCTGACACCACACTCCGAGGGCCCTCACCTCCTCCCTGTAGGCCGTCTCGTCGTTGTTGGTAATCAAGCCTACCACTGTTGTGTCGTCCGCAAACTTGATGATTGAGTTGGAGGCGTGCATGGCCACGCAGTCGTGGGTGAACAGGGAGTACAGGAGAGGGCTCAGAACGCACCCTTGTGGGGCCCCAGTGTTGAGGATCAGCGGGGAGGAGATGTTGTTGCCTACCCTCACCACCTGGGGGCGGCCCGTCAGGAAGTCCAGTACCCAGTTGCACAGGGCGGGGTCGAGACCCAGGGTCTCGAGCTTGATGACGAGCTTGGAGGGTACTATGGTGTTGAATGCCGAGCTGTAGTCGATGAACAGCATTCTCACATAGGTATTCCTCTTGTCCAGATGGGTTAGGGCAGTGTGCAGTGTGGTTGAGATTGCATCGTCTGTGGACCTATTTGGGCGGTAAGCAAATTGGAGTGGGTCAAGGGTGTCAGGTAGGGTGGAGGTGATATGGTCCTTGACTAGTCTCTCAAAGCACTTCATGATGACGGAAGTGAGTGCTACGGGGCGGTAGTCGTTTAGCTCAGTTACCTTAGCTTTCTTGGGAACAGGAACAATGGTGGCCCTCTTGAAGCATGTGGGAACAGCAGACTGGTATAGGGATTGATTGAATATGTCCGTAAACACACCGGCCAGCTGGTCTGCGCATGCTCTGAGGGCGCGGCTGGGGATGCCGTCTGGGCCTGCAGCCTTGCGAGGGTTAACACGTTTAAATGTCTTACTCACTTCGGCTGCAGTGAAGGAGAGACCGCATGTTTCCGTTGCAGGCCGTGTCAGTGGCACTGTATTGTCCTCAAAGCGGGCAAAAAGTTATTTAGTCTGCCTGGGAGCAAGACATCCTGGTCCGTGACTGGGCTGGGTTTCTTCCTGTAGTCCGTGATTGACTGTAGACCCTGCCACATGCCTCTTGTGTCTGAGCCGTTGAATTGAGATTCTACTTTGTCTCTGTACTGGCGCTTAGCTTGTTTGATAGCCTTGCGGAGGAATAGCTGCACTGTTTGTATTCAGTCATGTTACCAGACACCTTGCCCTGATTAAAAGCAGTGGTTCGTGCCTTCAGTTTCACACGAATGCTGCCATCAATCCACGGTTTCTGGTTAGGGAATGTTTTAATCGTTGCTATGGGAACGACATCTTCAACGCACGTTCTAATGAACTCGCACACCGAATCAGCGTATTCGTCAATGTTGTTGTCTGACGCAATACGAAACATCTCCCAGTCCACGTGATGGAAGCAGTCTTGGAGTGTGGAGTCAGCTTGGTCGGACCAGCGTTGGACAGACCTCAGCGTGGGAGCTTCTTGTTTTAGTTTCTGTCTGTAGGCAGGGATCAACAAAATGGAGTCGTGGTCAGCTTTTCCGAAAGGGGGCGGGGCAGGGCCTTATATGCGTCGCGGAAGTTAGAGTAACAATGATCCAGGGTCTTTCCACCCCTGGTTGCCCAATCGATATGCTGATAAAATTTAGGGAGTCTTGTTTTCAGATTAGCCTTGTTAAAATCCCCAGCTACAATGAATGCAGCCTCCGGATAAATCGTTTCCAGTTTGCAGAGAGTTAAATAAAGTTCGTTCAGAGCCATCGATGTGTCTGCTTGGGGGGATATATACGGCTGTGATTATAATCGAAGAGAATTCTCTTGGTAGATAATGCGGTCTACATTTGATTGTGAGGAATTCTAAATCAGGTGAACAGAAGGATTTGAGTTCCTGTATGTTTCTTTCATCACACCATGTCACGTTGGCCATAAGGCATACCCCGCCCGTCTTCTTACCAGAAAGATGTTTGTTTCTGTCGGCGCGATGCGTGGAGAAACCCCTGGCTGCACCGCTCGGATTGCGTCTCTCCAGTTAGCCATGTTTCCGTGAAGCAGAGAACGTTACAGTCTCTGATGTCCCTCTGGAATGCTACCCTTGCTCGGATTTCATCAACCTTGTTGTCAAGAGACTGGACATTGGCAAGAAGAATGCTAGGGAGTGGTGCACGATGTGCCCGTCTCCGGAGTCTGACCAGAAGACCGCTTCGTTTCCCTCTTTTTCTGAGTCGTTTTTTTTTTGTCGCTGCATGTGATCCACTCGGTTACACTGGTTGTAAGGCAGAACACAGGATCCGCATCGCGAAAAACATATTCTTGGTCGTACTGATGGTGAGTTGACGCTGATCTTATATTCAGTAGTTCTTCTCGGCTGTATGTAATGAAACCTAAGATGACCTGGGGTACTAGTGTAAGAAATAACACGTAAAAAAACAAAAAACTGCATAGTTTCCTAGGAACGCGAAGCGAGGCGGCCATCTCTGTCGGAAGTACATCTCTGTCGGCGCCGGAATGTCAGGTACACACAATGCATATTTACAAAAGCATTGACACCGCACCATGATTGTGTAGTTTTTGTGCAGACCAACTCCCAGGTGTGTATCACACAAATATCAGTTGTATCACAACCATTGTGTCAAACGCAGTGTGTACGAGGCCAAAGAGTGTTTCTGCCCAACTTCTACTAGACTTCCTAATGTTAGATGAGCTGTAGTTATGTGTCTTGTTTTATATAGTATTGCATTACATTCTATAGTATTGAGAAAGGATGTCTCAATGTGCTTACAGAATAGGATACCAGATCCCCATGTTTGCCGGGTTCTGTATTATGTTCCTGTCAACCATTAGTAAGTATTACCCACATCCACACCTGTCACATCCACACCTGTTTCCAGATCTCACACCGTGTTTCAATTATATTGTTTCATGATTGATGTTTTCTTTTCTTTTTTTGTTGTTGTCTGAATTTCTATCATCGTTGTTGTAAAGTGTTCGCCTTCTCATCGAGCTACACTCTGCTGTTTCTGGCCAGATCCCTGCAGGGTGTGGGCTCCTCCTGCTCCTCCGTGGCTGGTAAGGTCCTTGGCATTACCCCTGACATTTATAGATGCTTTCAGGATTAGCTTCACTTTGAGACAGGAGCAGCAAGCACATACAGTTTCCCCAGAACCTTCCCCTTTGTTATTACAGTAGGCCTACCTTGGTATGCATCTTTGTCTCTCGAGTTGAACAATGAGGCATTTATTATACACATCTCTAGTTGAGTTATTGAAAGGTGATGTGGTGAGAGGAACAACAAATACTCCCTAACGTAACGCCGGTAAGTGTCTATTCAAACAGTCACAGAGGATTTGTTGCAAGCAGCCCTGGGATAAATGAAGAGCAGTATTTCAAGAACTAATAATAATAATGTATGTAGTATGCTATAAAGAAATACATTGCCTTGCAAAAGTATTCAGATTTACATTTTTTTATGTTACAAAGTGGGATTAAAATTGATGTAATTGTCATTTTTTCTGTCAGCAGTATACACAAAACACTCTGTAATGTCAAAGTGGAAGAATTAAAGATTCATATCAAATTAAATAACAAAAATATAGTTGTTGCATAGTATTCAGCACCTTTGTTTAGGCAAGCCTAAATTAGTTCAGGAGTCAAATTTGGCTGAACAAATCACAGGAAAAGTGACATGATTTTTAAACGACTAACGCTTCCTCTGTCCCCCATACATACATCTGTAAAGTCCCTCAGTCATGTATTGAATTTCAAGCACAGATTCTACTACAGAGACCAGGGAACTTTTCGAAAGCCTCCTAAAAAAAGGGCAGTGATTGGTAAATAGGTATCAATAAAAATCAGACAGTGAATATCTCTTGTAGCATAGTCGAATGTATAATTGTGCTGTGCATTATGTATTAAGCCACCCAGACACCTCCAAGATACAGTCGTCCTTCTGAACTGAGCTGCAGGACAGGAATGAAACTGCTCAGGGATGTCACCTTAAGGACATTGGTGGTTTTAAAAGTGGTTTCAATGGCTGTGACGGGAGAGGACTGCGGATGGATCAGCAACATTGTAGTGACTCCACAATAATGACCTACAGTGCCTTGCGAAAGTATTCGGCCCCCTTGAACTTTGCGACCTTTTGCCACATTTCAGGCTTCAAACATAAAGATATAAAACTGTATTTTTTTGTGAAGAATCAACAACAAGTGGGACACAATCATGAAGTGGAACGACATTTATTGGATATTTCAAACTTTTTTAACAAATCAAAAACTGAAAAATTGGGCGTGCAAAATTATTCAGCCCCCTTAAGTTAATACTTTGTAGCGCCACCTTTTGCTGCGATTACAGCTGTAAGTCGCTTGGGGTATGTCTCTATCAGTTTTGCACACCATTCCTCCTTGCAAAACAGCTCGAGCTCAGTGATGTTGGATGGAGAGCATTTGTGAACAGCAGTTTTCAGTTCTTTCCACAGATTCTCGATTGGATTCAGGTCTGGACTTTGACTTGGCCATTCTAACACCTGGATATGTTTATTTTTGAACCATTCCATTGTAGATTTTGCTTTATGTCTTGGATCATTGTCTTGTTGGAAGACAAATCTCCGTCCCAGTCTCAGTCTTTTGCAGACTCCATCAGGTTTTCTTCCAGAATGGTCCTGTATTTGGCTCCATCCATCTTCCCATCAATTTGAACCATCTTCCCTGTCCCTGCTGAAGAAAAGCAGGCCCAAACCATGATGCTGCCACCACCATGTTTGACAGTGGGGATGGTGTGTTCAGGGTGATGAACTGTGTTGCTTTTACGCCAAACATAACGTTTTGCATTGTTGCCAAAAAGTTCAATTTTGGTTTCATCTGAGCAGAGCACCTTCTTCCACATGTTTGGTGTGTCTCCCAGGTGGCTTGTGGCAAACTTTAAATGACACTTTTTATGGATATCTTTAAGAAATGGCTTTCTTCTTGCCACTCTTCCATAAAGGCCAGATTTGTGCAATATATGACTGATTGTTGTCCTATGGACAGAGTCTCCCACCTCAGCTGTAGATCTCTGCAGTTCATCCAGAGTGATGGGCCTCTTGGCTGCATCTCTGATCAGTCTTATCCTTGTATGAGCTGAAAGTTTAGAGGGACGGCCAGGTCTTGGTAGATTTGCAGTGGTCTGATACTCCTTCCATTTCAATATTATCGCTTGCACAGTGCTCCTTGGGATGTTTAAAGCTTGGGAAATCTTTTTGTATCCAAATCCGGCTTTAAACCTCTTCACAACAGTATCTCGGACCTGCCTGGTGTGTTCCTTGTTCGTCATGATGCTCTCTGCGCTTTTAACGGACGTCTGAGACTATCACAGTGCAGGTGCATTTATACGGAGACTTGATTACACACAGGTGGATTGTATTTATCATCATTAGTCATTTAGGTCAACATTGGATCATTCAGAGATCCTCACTGAACTTCTGGAGAGAGTTTGCTGCACTGAAAGTAAAGGGGCTGAATAATTTTGCACGCCCAATTTTTCAGTTTTTGATTTGTTAAAAAAGTTTGAAATATCCAATAAATGTCGTTCCACTTCATGATTGTGTCCCACTTGTTGTTGATTCTTCACAAAAAAATACAGTTTTATATCTTTTTGTTTGAAGCCTGAAATGTGGCAAAAGGTCGCTAAGTTCAAGGGGGCCGAATACTTTCGCAAGGCACTGTAAATGACAGAGAGAAAAGAACATAAATACACAAAACATGCATCTTGTATACAACAAGGCACTAAAGTAATACTGCAAGAAAAACATGACAAAGGAATACACTTTTTGTCCTAAATGCAATCCGTATGTTTGTGGAAAATCCAATCCAATACATCACTGAGTAACTGCCTTCTTATTTTCAAGCGTGGTGGTGCCTGCATCGTGGCATGGGTATGCTTGACATCAGTAAATACTGGGGAGTTTTTCAGGATTAAAAAAACGGGACAGGGCTAAGCACAGGCAAAATCCTAAAGCAAACCCTGCTTCAAATCTGCTTCATACCAGACACTGGGAGAGAAATCTACACTGGAGTTGCTTACCAAGAAGACAGTGTATGTTCCTAAGTGGCCAAGTTACAGTTTTGACTTAAATCTGCTTGAAATACTATGGCAAGACTTGAACATTTCTGTTTAGCCATGATCACCAACATCTTGACAGAGCTTGAAGAATTTAGAAAATAATAATAGGTCAATCTTGCGCAATCCAGCTGTGCAAAGCTCTTAGAGACTTACCCAAGAAGATTCACCTCTGTAATCGCAGCCAAAGGTGTTTCTAACATGTATGGACTCAGGGAGCTGAATATTTATGCAACGACTATATTTGATTTATTACATTTTTATTAATGTTTTAAACATTTTATACTTTTTCTTCCAAATTGACGTTAGAGTATTTTGTGTAGATTGTTGACAAAAAATTACAATTAGTCCTTCTGAGTAGCGCAGCTGTCTAAGGCAGTGCTAAAAACATCACTACAGATCCGGGTTCGATCCCAGGCTGTGTCACAGCCGGCTGCGACTGGGAGACCCATGAGGCGGCGTGCGATTGGCCAAGCGTAGTCCGGGTTAGGGGAGGGTTTGGCCAGCCGGGATGTCCCTGTCCCATCGCACTCTAGCGACTCCTTGTGGTGGGCCGGGCGCCTGCAAGCTGACTTCGGTCACCAGCTGGAAAGTGTTTCCTCGGACACATTGGTGCGGATGGCTTAAGCGAGCAGTGTGCCAAGAAGCAGTGCAGCTTGGTGGGGTCATGTTTCGGAGGACGCATGGCTCTCAACCTTCGCCTCTCCCGAGTCCATACGGGAGTTGCAGCGATGGGACAAGACAACTACCAATTGGATATGATGAAATTGGAGAGAAAAAAGGGTAAAAAAACAAAAACACCTTTTACTATGAAATAACACATATGGAATCATGTAGTAACCAAAAAACTGTTAAACAAACAAAATATAGTTTCTATTTGAGATTCTTCAAAGTAGCCACCCCATCAATGCGCCCCTTCGATACGCCATCCCATCTGGTTTGGGCTTAGTGGGACTATCATTTGTTTTTCAACAGGACAATGACCCAACACACCTCTAGGCTGTGTAAGGTCTATTTTACAAAGAAGGATAGTGATGGAGTACTGCATCAGATGACCTGGCCTCCACAATCACCCGACCTCAACCCAATTGAGATGGTTTGGGATGATTCGGACCGCAGAGTGAAGGAAAAGCAGCCAACAAGTACACAGAATATGTGGGAAATCCTTCAAGACTGTTGAAAAGCATTCCTGATGAAGCTAGTTGAGAGAATGCCAAGAGTGTGCAAGCTGTCATCAAGGCAAAGGGTGGCTACTTTGAAGAATCTCAAATATAAAATATACTTAGATTTACTTAGCACTTTTTTGGTTACTACATGATTCCGTATGTGTTGTTTCATAGTTTTGATGTCTTCACTATTATTCTACAATGTAGAAAATAGTAAAAATAAAGAAAAACCCTTGAATGAGTAGGTGTGTCCAAATTTTTGACTGGTTCTATGTATGTAAAAAAAAAAAAAAAAAAATTAAAAGACAATTAAATCCATTTTAATTGTGAAAATGTGGGGGGTCTGAATACTTTTGCAAGGCACTGTATATTACCCTGACTGCTCAAACCAACTAAATAGATATGGCCAGGTGAAATGTACCTTTGTATATAAGAGCTTACATGTTCTGTTCTTCTTCTAGGGATGGGGATGCTTGCCAGTGTGTACACAGATGACGAGGAGAGGGGAAATGCCATTGGGATAGCACTGGGTGGTCTGGCCATGGGCGTGCTGTGTATGTACACAATTCATGATGTATTTGAGCTCTTTGTAGACTACTGTAACAGGCAACAGTTGGCACAAAATCATTGACCACCTTTACTTTCTTCCACCCAGTGGGCCCACCATTCGGCAGCATCATGTATGAGTTTGTGGGGAAAACGGCGCCTTTCCTCATTCTGGCTGTTCTGGCTGTGCTGGATGGAGGTAAGTAATGTGGCCATGTTTCTCTCTATCATAATGCAGATATTCTGTTTTCTCTAATCTGGAGTCACCTGTTAGGCATGCTAACTAAGTTCATCCTCTGTGTCTCCCAAACAGCACTGCAACTGTTCATTCTCCAGCCCTCAAAGGTGGAACCAGAGGTGAGTGTATGGCTATCGATTTGACAGCTCTTTTTATGATTATTGATGTAAATTCATTGGAATTGTGGAAGAATGTGTTCACAATCACCAGATCACTGTGATATGAATGCGGGGATCAATAGAGTATTATAAGTGATTTGATTGGATTCATACAGCGTCTTTCCAGATGCTTAAAGTGCTTTACACTGTTTAGGGAATACAAATAGTGTTAAATTACTTCTAATGGCCTGTGCACTGAGTAAATACACTTTTCTCTGTCAGAACTCTTCTGCCATGCAAACAGATAAGCAGAGAAATGAACCTCAGCCGCTCACAGTGACAGCCATGAGTGATGATCCGTTTGGAAGTGTCTTCCAGCCAGGTTTTTATATCAGAGCGGCAGCCTGAGCTGTGTGCTGTGTATGTCTCTGGTATGATGGGTTACCATCCCAGTTAGAGGAGACATGTGCCTGGGATGGATATTCCTATCAGAGCCCCTCTGACTTTGATCTATGGGGCTGATGCATATCAGTCATCACGGATACCAAGGAGGTAGTGACAGAGACCCAATCAGATGGTGGCTGTGATTATCAGACCAATGGCGCTTATACATTGTTTAGTTGTGGATGATGAATATTAAAAAGGGAAAAAGGGAAGGGGACATGACATAATCCTCACTATTAGTACATCACTGCTGGGCGGCATGTAGCCTAGTGGTTAGAGCATTGGACTAGTAACCGAAAGGTTGCAAGATCAAATCCCCAAGCTGACAAGATAAAAATCTGTGGTTCTGCCCCTGAACAAGGCAATTAACCCACTGTTCCTAGGCCGTCATTGAAAATAAGGATTTGTTCTTAACTGACTTGCCTAGTTAAAATAAAATTAAAAATCTCTGTTGCTGAGATTTATAACAGTGATGTGAATACATGAGCATTAAGCTTAGAGACGTTGTCATAGTAACTGACAAGAGGTTATTGTCACACCTGTGCCAGTCATTAGTGAACTCAATGGCTATGTGTGGACATTTCCTATTCATTACTGTAAGAGCAGGAACAGTGGTATTTCAGTGTGCACAAACACTTTGCATACTGAAAGCACAGATAATAACTGTACATAACTGTACATCATTGTGGAATGATGTAAAGGTACAGACAGCACTGTAGTAACTAGGTACCACATAATTATTCGAGGCTGACTGACAGCTGTCTGTTTAGCTCTACATTTCCTGACCCTTTTCTCTCTACAGAGCCAGAAAGGGTCCTCACTTTGGAGCCTTATTAAAGATCCATACATACTCATTGCTGCAGGTAAGAATTCATCATTTATTATTGTTAGTCATATTATTACTTAATTCATATTATTACTTCATTGTGTGCGTGCACATTTGCTTGTGTGTGTTGGAGTATGTGTGATGCTGAAGTGCTTGGGGAAACAACATCTATGTGTCAGTTAGACTCCCCACCACTTCAATTACCAGCCCTTTTGCCAGGGCAGCCTAATACTGGGTATTATGCCTGGGGGCTGTCAGGGACATAAAAATGTGTAAAGATGGAGAATAACAGGCCCAAGATCCACTTATCCTCAATCACATTCTCTTTTCCAGGATCCATTTGTTTTGCAAACATGGCCATTGCAATGTTAGAACCAGCGTTGCCTATTTGGATGATGGAGACCATGTGTCCAAGAAAATGGCAGCTAGGTATTTTGACATTTCCTTTCCTTTTTGTCCCTCTTGACAACCCTGTTTCCCCTATTGACAATGCTGCACATGAAACCACTCTGCTTTTTAAATTTTTTATTTTACCTTTATTTAACTAGGCAAGTCAGTTAAGAACAAATTCTTATTTTCAATGATGGCCTAGGAACAGTGGGAACAGTGCCTGTTCAGGGGCAGAACAACAGATTTATACCTTGTCAGCTCGGGGATTTGAACTTGCAACCTTCCGGTTACTAGTCCAACGCTCTAACCACTAGGCTACCCTGCTTGCTGAATGTACTTAGAATAATGGCCTTCATTTGAACTCGAGGTTTGAAAACACAGCAAAAAGAAACAGCATATCACAATAATAACTTGATTATGACACTGTGGCGTATAACTGTGAATTCACAAAAACTTCATACAGTATCTAGATGACCATTGAAACGGATCTGTAGTCGTTCTCCACCTCATTGAACCTCTCGTTTTAGTGAAACCTGAATTACTCCTTTTCTTTTCCCGCCATTATTACTTATTTTTTTTATTAGTGGCATTGACTATGAGGACTCGCACAGATAAATGGGGGATGAGAAAGAGGATGGAGGGACATGGGGGGGGGCAGGGGACAGGATATTAGGGTTTCATTTGCGGGCGAGTGGAGAGTGGGAGTGCTCATTACTGTGTCTAGGAGGTATGCTGGAGCCCTATGATAGAGACGGATAATGTGCTTGCTTATCTGGGCCCCTCTGTACCCTGCTATCTCTCCCTCTACCCTGCTCTCTCTCAACTGATCTCTGTCCCTCCCTCTCTATCTTTCTCTCTGCCAGGCGTTGCCTTTTTGCCAGCCAGCATCTCCTACCTGATTGGAACGAACATCTTTGGCGTCCTCGCGCACAAGATGGGGAGGTAGGGAGGGAAATGACTCCCGTTTTTTTTCGGTCCCCTTATCTTTTCCTACGTTGGTATCTGTTTCCTGTGCTATTGAGCAACTCTAAATGAGATTTCTCAGGCAGGTTGGGTATTTGCTGTTTATTGAAGTCTACAGCGTGACAGTGTGTTTATAACCGCTTGGCTAACGTTTGTTTGTTTACCACAGTTGTGTGTGCACAGTCCCATTTAAATCAATAGATTTTTACCTCACACTTTATGAAAATACATGTGTTTCAGGGCTCAAATATTGCCTGTAGTCATAGAAGTATTCTTCTAGAAAGTTTGAAAAAAAATCTAACATTTGTTTCTCAAAATGTCCTAATCCAGTCTCAAAGAAAACAGATTGTGATCCATTTGCTTCCTCTGTCATTTATTTGAAGTTTATTATTGTAATAAATTAGATTTTGTGGGCTTGCGGTACAAAAACAACTGTGAAGGGAGGGGAAAGGGACATTGACTGTTGTCATTGGCAGACCCTGAACTGCTCTTTCCTCTTTTCCCAGATGGCTGTGCTCTCTCATCGGGATGGTCCTCGTGGGGGTTAGCATCCTCTGTGTGAGTACTAGACACATCTTTATCAGGTAGCTTTTAGCATCCAGCTCAACACAATGCTAGCATTAATGTACCTGTTTGGCCTGGTGGCATCATCTGAATCAGGGGGTCCATCTAAGGATATGGGTAACACTATTGGGTATACACTATACAGTGCCTTCGGAAAGTATTCAGGCCCTTTAACTTTTGCCACATTTTGTTATGTTACATAGCCTTATTCTAAAATTGATTAAATACATAAAAATTCCTCATCATTCAGCACAAAATAACCCATAATGACAAAGCAAAAACAGTTTTTTAAAAATGTATTCAGACCCTTTACTATGAGACTCATTATTGAGCTCAGGTGCAACCTGTTTCAATTGATCATTCTTGAGATATTTCTACAACTTGATTGGAGTCCACCTGTGGTAAATTCAATTGATTGGACATGATTTGAAGGCACACACCTGTCTATATAAGGTCCCACGGTTGACAGTCCACGTCGGAGCAAAAACTAAGTGATGAGGTTGAAGGAATTGTCCGTAGAGCTCTGAGACAAGAAGTGCTGAGGCACAGATCTGGGGAAGGGTACCAAAAGATTTCTGCAGCATTGAAGGTCCCCAAGAACACAGTGGCCTCCATCATTCTTAAATGGAAGTTTGAAACCACCGAGACTCTTCCTAGGGTTGCCCACCCGGCCATACAGAACAATCGGGGGAGAAAGGCCTTGATGAAAACCTGCTCAAAGAGTAATCAGGACAGCGAAGGTTCAGACTGCAGCGAAGGTTCACCTTCCAACAGAACAACGACCCTAAGCACACAGCCAAGACAACGCAGGACTGGCTTCGGGACAGGTATCTGAATATCCTTGAGTGGCCCGGCCAGAGCCCAGACTTGAACCCGATCAAACATCTCAGGAGAGACCTGAAAATAGCTGTGTAGCAATGCTGTAATTGATGCTGTAATTGATGCTGTAATTGATGCTGTAATTGATGCTGTAATTGCTTCCAAAGGTGCTTGAACAAAGGGTTTGAATACTTATGTGAATGTGATATTTCAGTTTTTATTTCAAATTTCTAAAAACCTGTTTTTGCTTTGTAATCATGGGGTGTTGTGTGTAGATTGATGGAGAAAAAAAACAATTTCATCAATTTTAGAATAAGGCAGTAACGTTACAAAATGTGGAAAAAGTCAAGGGTTCTGAATACTTTCCAAGGCACTGTAAAAACAGGGGTATGTGGACACCCCTTCAAATTAGTGGATACGGCTATTTCAGCAACACTGGTTACTGACAGGTGTAAAATATATATATATATATATCACACAGCCATTGGCAGTATAGTGGCCTTACTGAAGAGCTCAGTGACTAACGTGGCACTGTCATAGGATGCCACCTATCCAACAAGTCAGTTCGTCAAATTTCTGCCCAGCTAGAGCTGCCCCGGTCACCTGTAAGTGTTGTCATTGTGAAGTGGAAATGTATAGGAGCAACAATGGCTCAGCTGCGAAGTGGTAAGTAACACAAGCTCACAGAATGGGACCGCAGAGTGCTGAAGTGTGTAGCACGTAAAAATCATCTGTCCTCGGTTGCAACACTCACTACAGAGTTTCAAACAGTTCTTGTACCGGCACAAGAACTGTTTGTTGGGAGCTTCATGAAATGGGTTTCCATGGCCAAGCAGCCACACACAAGCCTAAGATCACCATGCGCAATGCCAAGCGTCTGCTGGAGTCATGTAAAGCTCACCGCCATTGGACTCTGGAGCAGTGGAAACAAGTTCTCTGGAGTGATGCATCACGCTTCACAATCTGGCAGTCTGATGGACGAATCTTTTTATATTTTTTATAATAGACCGCTGCTTCACTCGGGAGCCCAGAGTGCCAGGAGAACGCTACCTACCTCAATGCATAGTGCCAACTGTAAAGTTTGGTGGATAATGAATAATGGTTGGGGGCTGTTTTTCATGGTTCGGTCTAAGCCACTTAGTTCCACTGAATGGAAATCTTAATGCTACAGGCCTACAATGACATTCTAGATAATTATGTGCTTCCAACTTTGTGCCAACAGTTTGGGGAAGGCCCTTTCATGTTTCAGCATGACATCTAGTGAAAAGCGTCCCCAACTCCATATTAATGCCCATGATTTTGGAATGAGATGTTGGACGAGCAGGGGTCCACATACTTTTGGTCATGTTGTGTAGGTGAAAGCTAGGGTTTTACCAACCCAGTCATGTCAGATCAGGGGTTACATACAAGAAGGGAGGAAGTAAGGATTCTTAATGTCCTACTGTATCTCATTAGTCTCCAAATCATATTTTGAGTCTACGAAGGGAAGGGGAGTTCAATCAGAAGTCAATTCAAAAGCCAGTCAGAAAACAGTGAATTCTCTGGACACAGATAATTACATTTTCATTGTTGTTCCTTATGCAATTGTGTTGTGCGAGAACAAATGTAGTGCGAGAACAAAGATCCTCAAGTCCTGAGACCACATAAAGATGGTATTCTGAATTACACGGTAAACATTTGATCGATACAAATCCTCTTCCACTCCTTACCTTGACTATGTCGTGTCATAGGTCCCTTTCGCTAAGGACATCTATGGACTGATACTTCCGAATTTTGGTGTTGGTTTTGCAATTGGTAAGTCAATTTGTATTGCATTGTATAGAGAAACAACAGATGATGAAATCAGCATCTGGTTTGTAACAGATATTACTGAACTTCTCATTGTCTTGTCTCTTGTCAGGCATGGTGGATTCCTCTATGATGCCAATCATGGGATATTTGGTGGACCTGAGACATGTGTCAGTCTATGGCACTGTGTACGCCATTGCTGATGTGGCTTTCTGTATGGGCTTTGCTTTAGGTAAATTAACATCAGATGCTTGAAAATAACCCAGTCCCATAGTATAGTTTTAAAACATTTCTGTCACACGTTCTTATGTATGTTTTTTTTTTTGAGGTGTGGCACGATAAGAGTGGCATCACGATATGTCAATTTGGGGAAAATAATCTATATCCGGCTCCTCTATAAGCTCACTAACCTTCCTTTTGCTGATGAAGGTCCGTCCGCTGGAGGCGCCATAGCGAAGAACATTGGGTTCCCCTGGCTCATGACCATCATTGGCGTCGTGGACATCCTCTTCGCTCCCCTCTGCTACTTCCTCAGGAGTCCTCCTGGGAGGGAAGAGAAAATGGTGAGACACTGAACACCTTGTACACACGTGCACAGAAGTGTGCACGCATGCACACACCTACACACACACACACACACACAAACATACTACACACACTTAAACAGAGGTATGCGTTTGAATACTGGTTACTTGTAAAAGCTGCATCTGATGCAGAGAGAACTATCCATTGCCGTCCCCACAGGCTCAAACTATTGCCATCTTTTCACTACCAGGTGAAACGGAGAGAGAGGAACTCGAGACACACTTTGATCATGAGACACACTTTGAATGGGCTGTCTGTTTAAGTTGACCAGTTCAGGTCTCATCATTGCTGTGAATTGCATTCTACTGCTTTTGGCCACCCCCACTCTACCTGCTTTTGGTTTCCTAGACTAAATTGATTTAGACTATGAGTAAGCTGTGTATGGGTAGGTGGAAGAGGATGGCTTATTTGTGCACATGGGGGAGGGATAGGTGGATCGATTGTGCACATGGTGCCTGGTGGCACCTTAATTGGGGAGGACAGGCTCATAGTAATGACTGGAATGGTATCAAACACATCAAACACATGAGCTGTGTTCAAATACCCATGCTAACATACTGTATACTGCATACTTAATGAGTATATACTACATACTATATACTATTAGTTCATTCTAGTATACTGTAAACGAATGGTATCGTTTCAGTTGAGCATACTAGAGCTTTGCCTGTCTACCGGAAGTGGATGCTGTTGCTATGCAACCTCTTGCTAGCCTGTTAGCATAACAAATGACTAGCTAAACATTTTACGATTTTGGGTGTATTCGTAAATTCAATCTGCAGTACCAGAATGCGCTCTGGGCGTTTGTAAATCCAGAGCGTTGTCAGATTGTAAATTCAGAGCGGTCGGAGTGTTCAGAGAGCACACTGGACACTCTGGCCAAGGAGTAAGGAGTAGGGTTGATCCGAGCATTCAACGGCAGTCAAGGACCCACGCTAACTGGCTAACATTGGCTAGCTACTTCTAGACACAAATGAGAGAACACCTCTCTCTGACCACATTCAGATTGTGTGAATGTTTACTGTTTGCTGTAACAGATACACCACATACATGAACAGATAGCAGGGGATTCAGCTTGATTAACTATATAAAGTTTCCCCGTTTGGACCTTTTGGTGGTAGATGGTGGTGGTGAATGGTGGTAAGTCTAAAGGTAACTGCCAAAATAAAGAAGGATACAAAATATTGAAAGCAGGTGTTTCCACACAGGTGTGGTTCCTAAATTAATTAAGCAATTAATATCCCATCATGCGTAGTGTCATGTATAAAAATGCAGAGTTGCCCATTATTGTAGCTACCATGGCTGGAATAAGAGATCTCAGTGACATTGAAAGAGGGGTCTCAAAGGAGCATAGGGGGTTTAAAAGGTGTATGTGTGTGTGTGTGTATCAGTCACCAGATCTTAACCCAATTGAACACTTATGGAAGATTCTGGATTAGCGCCTGAGATAGCTTTTTCCACCACCATCAACAAAACACCAAATTATGGAATTTGTCATAGAAGAATGGTGTTGCATCCCTACAATAGTGTTCCAGACAATCCGAAGGCGCATTGAAGCTGTTTTGGCGCTACTAAGACACTTTATCTTGGCGTTTCCTTTATTTTGGCAGTTACAGTGCCTTGCAAAAGTATTCACCCTCCTTGGCGTTTTTCCTATTTTGTTGCATTACAACCTGTAATTTAAATAGATTTTATTTGGATTTCATGCAATGGACATACACAAAATAGTCCAAATTGGTGAGGTGAAATACAGGGAAATTCTTGAGGGAAACCTCTTCTAGAGACTGGGACAGAGGTTCACCTTCTAGCAGGACAATGACCATAAGCATACTGCTAAAGCAACACTCGAGTGGTTTAAGGGGAAACATTTAAATGTCTTGGAATGGCCAAGTCAAAGCCCAGACCTCAATCCAATTGAGAATCTATGGTATGACTTAAAGATTGCTGTACACCAGCGGTTGCCATCTAACTTGAAGGAGCTGGAGCAGTTTTGCCTTGAAGAATGGGCAAAAATCCCAGTGGTTAGATGTGCCAAGCTTATAGAGACATACCCCAAGAGACTTGCAGCTGTAATTGCTGCAAAAGGTGGCTCTGCAAAGTATTGACTTTGGGGGTGAATAGTTATGCACACTCAAGTCCTCAGTTTGTCTTATTTCTTGTTTGTTTCACAATAAAAAAACAAATTTGTGTCTTCAAAGTAGTAGGCATGTTGTGTAAATCAAATGATACCAACACCCCAAAAATCGATTTTAATTCCAGGTTGTAAGGCAACAAAATAGGGAAAATGCCAAGGGGGTGAATATTTTGTAAGCCACTGTACAATACCTGTACATAGTTAGAAATGCTTTTCTAAATTGCACATGCGTATGTCTGCAACTAACTAATGTCATTTTTGCTAATTTATCATACATAAAAAACAGAAATACATTATTTACATAAGTGTTCTGCCCCTTTGCTATGAGACTCGAAATTGAGCTCAGGTGCATCCTGTTTTCATTGATCATCCTTCAGATGTTTCAACAATTTCATTGGAGCCCACTTGTGGTAAATTCAATTGATAGGACATGATTTGGAAAGGCACACACCTGTCTAAGGTCCCACAGTTGACAGTGCATGTCAGAGCAAAAACCAAGCCACGAGGTCGAAGGGATTGTCCATTGAGCTCCAAGACAGGATTGTGTCGAGGCACAGATCTGGGGAGGGGTACCAAAACATTTTTGCCACATTGAAGGTCCCCAAGAACACAGGGGCCTCCATCATTCTTAAATGGATGAAGTTTGGAATCCCCAAGACTCTACCTAGAGCTGGCCGGCCAGCCAATCTGAGCAATCGGGGGAGAAGTGCCTTGGTCAGGGAGGTGACCAAGAACCCAATGGTCACTGTGACAGAGCTCCAGAGTTCCTCTGTGGAGATGGGAAAACCTCCCAGAAGGACAACTAACTCTGCAGCACTCCACCAATCAGGCCTTATGAGTGGCCAGACGGAAGCCACTCCTCAGTAAAATGCACATTACAGACAGCTTGGAGTTTGCCAAAAGGCACCTAAAGGACTCGCAGACAATGAGAAACAAGATTCTCTGGTCTGATGAAACCAAGATTGAACTCTTTGGCCTGAATGCCAAGCATCACGTCTGGAGGAAACCTGGCACCATCCCTACGGTTAAGCATGGGACTGGGAGACTAATCAGGATCGAGGGAAAGATGAACGGAGCAAAGTATAGAGAGATCCTTGTTGAAAACTTGCTCAGGAGTCATCAGGACCTCAGACTGGGGTGAAGGTTAACGTTCCAGCAGGACAATGACCCTAAGCACACAGCCAAGACAATGCAGGAGTGGTTTTGCGACAAGTCTCTATGTCCTCGAATGGCCCAGCCAGAACCCAGACTTGAATCCGATCTATCCTCTCTTTAGAGACCCGTAAATAGCTGTGCAGTGACACTCTCCATCCAACCTGACAGAGCTTGAGAGGATCTGCAGAGAAGAATGGGAGAAACTCATCAAATACAGGTGTGCCAAGCTTGTAGTGTCATATCCAAGAAGACTCGAGGCTGTAATCGCTGCCAAAGGTGCTTCAACAAAGTACTGATTTAAAGGGACTGAATACTTATGTAAATGTGATATTTCTAAAAACCTGTTTTTGGTTTGTCTTCATGGGTATTGGTTGTAGATTAATGAGAAAAAAAGCAATTTAATTAATCTTAGAATAAGGCTGTAATGTAACAAAATGAATACTTTCTGAATGCACTGAGACAGGCGGATGAATTTGCCTTGGTAGTTGTCTTCCACATGACTGTTACAATGTAACCACAGTACAAAGCTCTTTGTGTTCAATCGAGAGCCATCTTTTGTCTCTGAAACTTTGATCCTTGATAACAAATTATTGGTGGCTAATTTTTGTTCTCTTAGAATTTCTGTTAAATTCTTTGGTTATATTCTGACTCTATACAATTGTAATCTTCTCAGGCCATCTTGATGGACTCTAACTGCTCGATGAAGACCCGATCATACTCAACACAGGGGAACACAGAGTACGAAGAGATGGAGACAGAGTACGATGAGTATTAATGGACACCAGACATGTATGTTACCTTCCAGAGGATCTATTTTGTTGTACAAAAACAGAGATACAATGATTATTATTTTATTTTTTAACAGCGAAGCTGTTTCGTTGTGAGTGTCCGTCTTCACTGTTCTGTGTCATTGTTATTGTACGACTAGAGCAAACCAAAGTTGTTGTCATTGCCCTGTGTTTATTTTGAGCCAACAGCCTTATCCAATGGAAGTGGGGCCGTGTCAAAACAGGGTTTTCATGGGCCGTAAAAGCAGACTGCTGTGAGTCATATTTACTGAATAGTTCAGATGGGGGTGGTATTATACAGTCGTGGCCAAAAGTTTTGAGAATGACACAAATATTAATTTTCACAAAGTCTGCTGTCTCAGTTTGTATGATGCCAATTTGCATATACTCCAGAATGTTATGAAGAGTGACCAGATGAATTGCAAAGTCCCTCTTTGCCATTCAAATGAACTGAATCCCCAAAAAACATTTCCACTGCATTTCAGCCCTGCCACAAAAGGACCAGCTGACATCATGTCAGTGATGGCTGGAGATCATTCTGTCATGCTGATTGAGTTTGAATAACAGTCTGGAAGCTTCAAAAGGAGGGTGGTGCTTGGAATCATTGTTCTTCCTCTGTCAACCATGGTTACCTGCAAGGAAACACGTGCCGTCATCATTGCTTTGCACAAAAAGGGCTTAACAGGCAAGGATATTGCTGCCAGTAAGATTGCACCTAAATCAATCATTTATTGGATCATCAAGAACTTCAAGCAGAGTGGTTCAATTGTTGTGAAGAAGGCTTCAGGGTGCCCAAGAAAGTCCAGCAAGCACCGTCTCCTAAAGTTGATTTAGCTGCGGGATCGGGGCACCACCAGTACAGAGCATGCCCAGGAATGGTAGCAGACAGGTATGAGTGCATCTGCACGCACAGTGAGGCGAAGACTTTTGGAGGATGGCCTGGTGTCAAGAAGGGCAGCAAAGAAGCCAATTCTCTCCAGGAAAAACATCAGGGACAGACTGATATTCTGCAAAAGGTACAGGGATTGGACTGCGGTAAAGTCATTTTCTTTGATGAATCCCCTTTCCGATTGTTTGAGGCATCCGGAGAAAAGCTTGTCCGGAGAAGACAAGGTGAGCGCTACCATCAGTCCTGTGTCATGCCAACAGTAAAGCATCCTGAGACCATCCATGTGTGCGGTTGCTTCTCAGCCAAGGGAGTGGGCTCACTCACAATTTTGCCTAAGAACACAGCCATGAATAAAGAATGGTACCAACACATCCTCTGAGAGCAACTTCTCCCAACCATCCAGGAACAGTTTGGTGACGAACAATGCCTTTTCCAGCATGATGGAGCACCTTGCCATAAGGCAAAAGTGATAACTAAGTGGCTCAGGGAACAAAACATCAATATTTTGGGTCCATGGCCAGGAAACTCCCCAGACCTTAATCCCATTGAGAACTTGTGGTCAATCCTCAAGAGGCAGGTGGACAAACAAAATCCCACGAATTCTGACAAACTTCAAGCATTGATTATGCAAGAATGGGCTGCCATCAGTCAGCATGTGGCCCAGAAGTAAATTGACAGCATGCCAGGGCGGATTGCAGAGGTCTTGAAGAAGACGGGTCAACACTGTAAATATTGACTCTTTGCATCAACTTCATGTAATTGTCAATAAAAGCCTTTGACACTTATTAAATGCTTGTAATTATACTTCATTGTTCCATTGTAACATCTGACAAAAAAATATTTAAAGACACTGAAGCAGCAAACTTTGTGGAAATTAATATTTGTGTCATTCTCTAAAATTTTGGCCACGACTGTAGATCACCAAATTTTGTGCTGTAGATCGGCTAGGAGTACAAACCTATCCTAATAATTCACCTATTGGCCATTAACAGTATGAACAAAACTAATGTACTTAGAGAGTTACTTCTGTCTGTGTAGAAACTGACCTAGGGTCAGATTCAACATCTCGAACAAGGCTCTATGAGAACACTGCTTAGTGTTGGTCATTCTATTATTTAGATAAATAGTATAACATAGCCTATTACAGAGATACAAGTTACTCAATACATTTGGAATGAGAATGTTCTTACTGCTATAACAAGGCAAACCACATTTTACCTTGAAATGGGCCTTTTTCATTGATTCCACAAACATTTTTTTTTATACATTGAGATTGATTTTTAAATTGAGGAAATACCTGAAATGAAAGGACAATACACCAGAAGCTGTTATTGCCAATGCTGTCCTGGGTTGACTGCTTATGACTGTGCTTGTGACTATTTGCATGGTATACCACATTAAAAAAACACCATCACTCCAATGCCTTTCCTCAGTTTTACTGTCCACATCAAAACTAAAAACAAGTTAATAAAGCACATGACTGTCACTGTAAATGATACCACAGCTCATAGGACACATGGTAAGCCATTTGAATGTGTGGAAAACGAAGACTCATGTCTTTTTTTTTCACCTTTATTTAACCAGGTAGGCTAGTTGAGAACAAGTTCTCATTTGCAACTGCGACCTGGCCAAGATAAAGCATAGCAATTCGACACATACAACAACACAGAGTTACACATGGAATAAACAAAACATACAGTCAATAATACAGTAGAACAAAAGAAAACAAAAAGTCTGTATACAGTGTGTGCAAATGAGGTAAGTTAAGGAAATAAATAGGTCATGGTGGTGAAGTAATTACAATATAGCAATTAAACACTGGAATGGTAGATTGGCAGAAGATGAATGTGCAGGTAGAGATACCGGGGTGCAAAGGAGCAAAATAAATAAATCAATAAATACCAGTATGGGTATGAGGTAGGTAGATAGATGGGCTGTTTACAGATGGGCTATGTACAGGTGCAGTGATCTGTAAGCTGCTCTGACAGCTGGTGCTTAAAGCTAGTGAGGGAGATGTGAGTCTCCAGCTTCAGAGATTTTTGCAATTCGTTCCAGTCATGGGCAGCAGAGAACTGGAAGGAAAGACGACCAAAGGAGGAATTGGCTTTGGGGGTGACCAGTGAGATATATCTGCTGGAGCGCGTGCTATGAGTGGGTGCTGCTATGGTGACCAGTGAGCTGAGATAAGGCAGGGCTTTACCTAGCAGAGACCTGTAGCCAGTGGATTTGGCGACGAGTATGAAGCGAGGGCCAACCAACGAGAGCATACAGGTCGCAATGGTGGGTAGTGTATGGGGCTTTGGTGACAAAACAGATGGCACTGTGACAGACTGCATCCAGATTGTTGAGTAGAGTGTTGGAGGCTATTTTATAGATGACATCACCGAAGTCGAGGATCGGTAGGATGGTCAGTTTTACGAGGGTGTGTTTGGCAGCATGAGTGAAGGATGCTTTGTTGCGATATAGGAAGCCGATTCCAGAGTTAATTTTTGATTGGAGATGCTTAATGGAAGTCTGGAAGGAGAGTTTACAGTCTAACCAGACACCCAGGTATTTGTAGTTGTCCACGTATTCTAAGTCAGAGCCGTCCAGAATAGTGATGCTGGACGGGCGTGCAGGTGCGGGCAGTAATCGATTGAATAGCATGCATTTAGTTTTATTTGCGTTTAAGAGCAGATGGAGGCCACGGAAGGAGAGTTATGGCATTGAAGCTCGTCTGGAGGTTATTTAACACAGTGTCCAAGGAAGGGCCATAAGTATACAGAATGGTGTCGTCTGCGTAGAGGTGGATCAGAGAATCACCAGCAGCAAGAGCAACATCATTGATGTATACAGAAAAGAGAGTTGGCCCGAGAATTGAACCCTGTGGCACACCCATAGAGACTGTCAAGAGGACCGGACAACAGTCCCTCCTATTTGACACACTGAACTCTATCAGAGAAGTAGTTGGTAAACCAGGCGAGGCAATCATTTGAGAAAACAAGGCTGTCGAGTCTGCCAATAAGAATGTTGTGATTGACAGAGTCGGAAACCTTGGCCAGGTCGATGAATACGGCTGCACAGTAATTTCTCTTATCGATGGCGGTTATGATGTCGTTTAGAACCTTGAGCGTGGCTGAGGTGCACCCATCACCAGCTCTGAAACCAGATTGCATAGCGGAGGAGGTATGGTGGGATTCGAAATGGTCAGTAATCTGTTTGTTAACTTGGCTTTCGAAGACCTTAGAAAGACAGGGTAGGATAGATATAGGTCTGTAGCAGTTTGGGTCTAGAGTGTCACCCCCTTTGAAGAGGGGGATGACCGGGGCAGCTTTCCGATCTTTCCGTTAATCCCTAACACTACTCCCGAGTGGTACAGCAGTTTAAGCAGTTTAAGGCACTGCATCTCACTGTTAGAGGTGTCCCTGGTTTGAATCCAGGCTGTATCACAACCGACCGTGATTGGGAGTCCCATAGAGCGGCGCACAATTGGCCCAGGTTTGGCCGGTGGAGTCCGTCATTGTAAATAAGAGTTTGTTCTTAACTGACTTGCCTAGTTAAATAAATAAAATAGAACCGCAATGTGTTTTCAAACACTGAGGTTGAATTTCTGGTCTCAATCTTGACCAGTTGGAATCTTAAACTAACCTGTGAAGAGCATTAATATTATTTGTGAACTTATTTGTGAACACTTCCAGTAGGTCATCAAAAAGTATACACACAATATATACAGATAAATATGCATTGTTTCCAAGATCATATTGACCAGCAGCAATGTGCATGCACATACATACAGTAGCAACTTCAGTCTGAGGATTTGATTGGCTGACTGGGCCCTGGCCTGCACATGTCATTAGAGACTTTTGTGTGCAGTCAGTCACCAGTATTAATCCACAACACAGAGCCATGAAGTGTCCCTCCCATTCCCCCTCTCCTATTTGTCCTGAAGCTGAAAATATTGACTCATCCACTGCTCTTTGTCAAGACCACTGTGATCTAACAGAAACAGCCAGGCATACAAAGCACTGCTAATAACTGTCAAATATCTCTGTGCTGTTTGGCAAAGTGCATTTATTACAAACCATTCTGTGGTTGTTCGAGCAAACCTGACATCTGGAAATCTGTGAAAATACTTTTATGCCCTTGCCACAGAAAAACACAATGGCACATGTAAAAATGTCAAAAAAGACTGCATTTTTAGGTATATGAACTGTTATTTGCAAAACTCTGGGTTTGCTGGATTGAAGGTTTGGTTGAATGGACACCCCAATGGGTTTCATTGTAAATAAATGATGCAAGCAAAATAGTCTGTGATGGAGTTGGCAGAGAAAGTTTCCTGATACCTTCACTATTAGTTTCATTATTTGCTCTTAAATGTATATTAACATTTTAAATTGAAATACTCATGTCGAGATGGCTACCATTCTGAGAGATTGTTATTATTTTGCAATACATTGTTGGGTCATGTCGTTTACATAGTGGATTATACAGTGCCCTCCTGAATTATTGGCACCCAAGGTGAACAAAAAAGGCTGTGAAAAATGTAATTGTTGTTTATCAACTTGTTCTTACACTCCAAATATCATATGAACGTAACATTTAATTGAGTTAAAATTCTAAAAACAAAAATGTAAAACAAATCAAGAAAAAAAGTTTTTATTCTAAAACATGCGTCAGAATTATTGCCACACCTAAAAATTCTTATTAACAAAATCAATTGTATGTATATTCTGATCTGAGTCTCTTAACAGGTCATCCATGACAGGGGTATAAATATGAGGTGACACGCAGGCTAAATCCCTTAGTCATCCATCAACATGGACAAAAGGTTGTTGACCTTCACAAATCAGGCAATGGCTATAAAAAGATAGCTACATGCCTGAAAATACCAATGGCAATAATGGCAATAATGAATACATTTTAAACAACTGGTGACTGTGATGAACCTGCCTCGAAGAGGATGCAAGTGTATTAAGAAGGATGGTTCAAGTGGCAACAAAAACATCTCCAAGGATAATAGTTGGAGAATTGCAGAAGGGTAACATCTTGGAGTCACCAAGTCTCCAAAACTACAATTAGACACCACCAATGCCAAAAAGTTATTTGAAAGGGTTGCTAGAACAAAAGCCACAAACGTAAGCACTTGGAGTTTGCTAAATGTCATTGGAAGTTTGATTGGAACCACGTTCTATGGTCTGATTAGACTACAATAGAGATTTTTGGCAACAAGGGTTTGGTGTAAAAAGAGAGCCATGGTCATGCAGAAAATAAGTATGGTGGTGGATCTGTGATGTTGTGGGGCTGTTTACTTCCAAAAACCCTGGGAACCTTGTAAGGATCAGTGGTGGAAATATTACCCAATTTTCATACTTGAGTAAAAGTATAGATACCTTAATAGAAAGTTACTCAAGTAAAAGTGAACGTCAGCCTGTAAAATACTACTTGAGTAAAAGTCTAAAAGTATTTGGTTTTAAATATACTTAAGGATCAAAATTAGGGCCTCCCGAGTGGCGCAGTGGTCTAAGGCACTGCATCGCTGTGCCACGAGAGATTCTAGGTTCGAGTCCAGGCTCTGTTGCAGCCGGCTGTGACCGGGAGACCCATGGGGTGGCGCACAATTGGCTCAGCGTCATCTGGGAGGGTTTGGCTGGCAGGGATGACCTTGTCCCATCACACACTAGCAACTCCTGTGGCTGGCTGGGCACAGTGCATGCTGACACGGTTGCCAGGTGTTTGGCGTTTCCTCCGACACATTGGTGCGGCTGGCTTCCGGGTTACGTGGGCATTGTGTCAAGAAGCAGTGTGGCTTAGTTGGGTTGTGTTTCGGAGGACGCACGGCTCTCGACCTTCACCTCTCCCGAGTCCATACGGGAGTTGCAGCGATGAGACAAGACTGTAACTACCAATTGGATAACGAGAAAATGGGGTAAAAAAATATATTTAAAAAATAATACATTCTTTACGAATGTATTAAAGTAAAAGTTGTCAAAAACAGAAATAGTAAAGTACAGATAGCCCCCAAAAACGACTTAAGTACTTTACACCACTGGTTAGGGTACATGGCATCATGAGATTTTAGGCAAAAACCTGTCTGCCTCTGCCAGGAGGCTAAAACTGGGTCGTCATTGGATCTTCCAACAGGACAGCAATCCAAAGCAAACCTCCAAATCCACAAGAAAAGGGTTCACTGACCATAGAATCAAGCTTTTGCGATGGCCATCCCAGTCCCCTGACCTAAACCCCATTGAAAACCTGTGGGGTGAGCTGAAGAGGGGAGTCCACAAGCGAGGACCAAGGATCTGGAAGAATGGTCTCAAATCGCTTCCTGTGTTCTCCCACCCCATCAAACATTACAAGACAACTCAGAGCTGTTATCTTGGAAGGGGAAGGGTGCTCAAAGAACTAAATGCAGGGGTGCCAATAATTGTGATATGCATGTTTGTTTAAAAAAAAAACATTTATTTATTTTTACTTAAAAGGTTAGATTGATATATTTTGAGTGTAAGATTAAGCTGATAAACAACTTTTTTCCCCAGCCTTTTTTTGTTCATATTTACCTAGGGTGTAGAGTTGAATATATTGGTAATTTGTTCATATTAGAAATCTATTGCACACATGCACAAACATATGTGTGTGTGTGCCCATGTTGGTGTGTGTGCCTTCTGACATGTATGTCATTGGTTTGTGTGTATATCAACTACTTACTAACTGGTACACAAAAACAAATGTTGACCTTTTATATTCTGGACTGGTTGTTTACCTGTAAAGTGTGCTGATTGTGTAATATATGTTGATACTCAGTGGGGATGGAAAACCCCAAAATAAATGTTGTTCTGAAAAAGTGTTTGGATTGAATATGAGTATGTCAACATTGGATCTCTTTTTTTTGACTGAGGATATCTAGCAGTAGATTCAATCAAACTAAGTTTGTTACATGTTTGATGGTATGATTGTTTTTGACTGAGGATAAATGCCTCCTATTCTTGATGTCTTCGAAGCAGTAGTGGGAGACACAAGGATGATGGGGGACCAGGCTATGATGACGGGGGGGTGTGTTACCAGTTTCCCATGTTTGAGACGACACGCTGTACTTATCATGTCAGTCTCCCCACTGGGCTCCAATTACTTACCAGATGCTCCGTTCCCATTCCACCAAGGAACTTTACAGTTACCATAAGACCGATGGCTGCCTTATCTTTCCCTGTGTCTACAGGACAGTGTGAGAGAAAAACCATTAGATCAATGTAATGTTTCACTAAGAAAATATTTAACAGGAGCAAATGCCATATTCTGAAGGTACTGTAAGACTATGAGTTCAGTATTGTGTAATTCAAAGAGTATTTGGAGTAGAAACACGCAGGAAGGGGCTTCAGATGAGCTTGTTTATTGAGGCTATGTACAATAGCGCTTCATTACATGATCCACCTCTAGAACTGTGTACAACATCCCTCTTACAAAACAAATCACAAAAGCAGAACGCCATAACACGATGTGAATCGTGGGGAGAGAGATAAACAGCGTATGAATGGGATTAGAGAGCACAGATGTACAATAGCTGCAGCAGTAGTAATGGAAGTAGCAAGACACAGACCAAAAATGTTTTTTGTTTACTCTCCTCATGAGCTCAATTCCAGCCCAGGGTCCCCCAAGTTACCCAACTGACCCTTAAACTACGGCAGATATTTTTTTGCGTCGGAGAGAAACAACGAGAAACTGAAAAGGAGAGATTGCAAACTGAAGATTCCCTTCCTGATTATCACATTTGTCTTCATTTCCTCCAAAAATATGAATATACAACAATTGAAGAGAGATCAACAAGTAGCAGCCAAGACAGTATCTAGAAGAGCATCACGTCTATTGCACAGACATTTTTTGCTTTGCTTCCTTTCCCCTTCACACCTTGTATATTGTCCTCCTGTCTGACCCCAAAAGTCCTGCTTTTAACCAGCTCTGGTCCTGTGCTGAAGCAAATGGCAGCACAGCCACAGAAGTACACTGCGATATAAATTAGCTTAGTGAGAACAGAATACATGTCATACTGATCCTATCCAGAGGATTTGGGCCCCTTGAGAAGAGAATAATGCTCTCCTTATATGAACTTTACCCTAAAAATCAGTGTGTGTGTGTGTGTGTGTGTGTGTCCATCCTAACTGCACAGAGCATTTATAACATCCTAACTGCTCAGAGCATTTGTAACATCCTAACTGCACAGAGCATTTATAACATCCTAACTGCTCAGAGCATTTATAACATCCTAACTGCTCAGAGCATTTATAACATCCTAACTGCACAGAGCATTTATAACATCCTAACTGCACAGAGCATTTATAACATCCTAACTGCTCAGAGCATTTATAACATCCTAACTGCACAGAGCATTTATAACATCCTAACTGCACAGAGCATTTATAACATCCTAACTGCACAGAGCATTTATAACATCCTAACTGCACAGAGCATTTATAACATCCTAACTGCACAGAGCATTTATAACATCCTAACTGCACAGAGCATTTATAACATCCTAACTGCTCAGAGCATTTATAACATCCTAACTGCACAGAGCATTTATAACATCCTAACTGCTCAGAGCATTTATAACATCCTAACTGCACAGAGCATTTATAACATTCTAACTGCACAGAGCATTTATAACATCCTAACTGCACAGAGCATTTATAAATCAGAACCCACACCAGTCACCAAACGAAGTAAATAAAGATATGCAGTACCAGTCAAACATTGACACACCTACTCATTCCATGGTTGTTATTTTTTACAATTTTCTAAATTCTAGAATAATAGTGAAGACATCAAAACTATGACATAACACATATGGAATCATGTAGTAACCCCCCCCAAAAAAGTGTTAATACATTTTATATTTGAGATTGCTCAAAGTAGCCACCCTTTGCCTTGATGACAGCTTCGGAACACTCATGAAACAGTCTTGAAGGAGTTCCCACATATCCTGAGCACTTGTTGGCTGTTTTTCCTTCACTCTGCGGTCCAACTCATCCCAAATGATCTAAATTGGGTTGAGGTCAGGGGATTATTGAGGCCAAGTCAACTGATGAAGCACTCAATCACTCTCCTTCTTGGTAAAATAGGCAGCACACAGCCTAGAGGTGTGTTGGGTCATTGTCCTGTTGAAAAACAAATGATATCCCATCTGGTTTACGCTTAGTGGGACTGGCGTATCGCTGCAGAATGCTGTGGTAGCCATGCTGGTTAAGTGTGCCTTGAATTCTAAATAAATCACCAACAGTGTCACCAGCAAAGCACCCCCACACCATCTCCTCCATACTTCACGGTGGGAACCACATATGCGGAGATCATCCGTTCACCTACTCTGCATCTCACAAAGACACGGCGGTTGGAACCAAAAATCAAACATTTGGACTCATCAGATCAAAGGACAGATTTCCACCAGTTTAATGTCCATTACTTGTGTTTCTTGGCCCAAGCAAGTTTCCTTATTATTGGTGTCCTTTAGTAGTGGTTTGTTTGCAGCAATTTGACCATGAAGACCTGATTCACACAGTCTCCTCTAAACAGATGATGTTGAAATGTGTCTGTTACTTGAACTCTGTGAAGCATTTATTTGTGCTGCAATTTCTGAGGTGCAATTAACTCTAATGAACTTATCCTCTGCAGCAGAGGTAACTCTGGGTCTTCCTTTCCTGTGACAGTCCTCATGAGAGCCAGTTTCATCATAGTGCTTGATGGTTTTTGTGACTGCCCTTGAAGAAACTTTCAAAGGTCTTGAAATGTTCCAGATTGACGGACCTTTATGTCTTAAAGTAATGACGGACTGAAGTTTCTCTTTGCTTATTTGAGCTGTTCTTGCCATAATATGGACTTAGCCCTATTTGGTAAAATTATATCTTCTGTATACCACCCCATACCTTGTCACAACACAACTGATTGGCTCAAATGCATTAAGAAGGAAAGAAATTTCACAAATGAACTTTTAACAAGGCACACCTGTTAATTGAAATTACATTCCAAGGTGACTTCCTCATGAAGCTGGTTGAGAGAATGCCAAGAGTTTGTAACACTGTCATCAAGGCAAAGGGTGGCTACTTTGAAGAAACTCAAATATAAAATATATGTAGATTTGTTTAACACTTTTTTGGTTACTACATGATTCCATATGTGTAAATTTGTCATTTTCATGTGTTCACTATTATTCTACAATGTAGACAATTGTAAACATAAAGCAAAATCCTGGAATGAGTAGGTGTGTTCAATCTTTTGACTGGCACTGTACATAGAATAAAACAGAGATCCATGTGCTCCTGTAACATCATTCATACTGAGATGAACCATATAAATAAAAACTTTCTGCCACGACTACATAAATACTTTGCATTTATCAAGAATAATTTCAAAAGCAAGCATTCCGTCTGAAGTAACATGATTGGATAAAACCACCACCACCATAGTTATGTTTTAGTTCAGGGATATTATATCCATACAAAAAAAAATACACGATTTGGAAGGGGGGCAAGAACACAAAAGCAGGTGCTTAATCAAATAACTTACAACATTTTAAAATGATACATTTGAGAAAAATATTATATAACTATCCCTCCACCCAAAAAGCTAAGAAAACATTGTAACAGAGAGAGAACTAACATGTGCAGTTAATATGCTTGTTAAACAAAAATGGGTCATACATGTTTGGCCTATAAATAAACTGACCAAGGATGACAGGGGAGAGACCATCTTCCCCCACAACATTATTGCCCATTTCATTCAATCATCACGAGCTTGTAGTTTGCAAAAAATCCAAGAAGTCCAAAAGAAGAGGAAAGTCATAGGTGATTTCTAAAAATAGATTATGCATTCAAATCAAAAGTGCTCACAAAGTGAAGATATGAAAAGTACATCATCTGAAACATACATTTCCATATGGTGGAGGATTTCATTTTTGTTCTGCATTTCCACACTGTTGTCTTCCTGAAGACGCACAACACGGTGTCCAGTCTAACAAAATATGCTTGTGTTACTCACAGTAAAACAAATCAAACTAATATTTATTCCCCAAATACAATTTGGATAAAACAGAGCCATTTGCTATTTGCATAGCTCCTGCAACGGCAACCACATATTGATTGCAATCTTCTGCAAAACGGAAAAGCGGTTGCTGTAACTTTTAGTGATAAAATACTGAACTGTTACAAACATTTAAACTCACATTTTCAAGTGATAGAAAAAAAGTTAAAGGTGCCCTGTAATGTCAACAAAAGCAAAATTATAGAAGGCAATAGAAGGCGATCCTCAATGCAAATTTCACCATCTAGCTTTCCAGCTTCCCTTTAAAAGTATAATTTTAGGAAAACTAAACTGCTGTTCTTTGGGACAACAAGAGTGGTCTCCCCAAACCAAGTATGAATTGCGTGACCAATTGTTTTACAAATCAACAATTTCACCCAGACCGCCTCAGCTGATCTTCAGAAGGGAACCTTCACCCCACAACCCCCACAGAAAAAGGTTCTGAAGCCCATCCCTCGTCCTTGTCCTCTCTAGTGGAGCGCCTCCACACAGATCTGCTCCTCTGTGATGTCATCCAGCAGCAAGGCCTCCGCTGGGCTGCATATGTCACTGTCATAAACCTCTGTCCCCAGTAAGGCCTCCTCCAATGCCACCCCCTTATCCTTGAAGCCATGTGGTTCCGAGGGGGAGGTGCCGGTGCTATCCACAGACTCCAGGTCCTCGATGCCTGCCCGGTAGTGAATCACGAGCAGGGTGAGAGCCTGGAGCCTCTCCCCAGACTTGGCCAGGGCGGCCGTGATCAGGGCCTTCCTCCGGGCGTCCCCAGTCTCCCTCTCCTCCAGCATCAGGGCATTGTTGTGCTCCAGTTCCTGGTCGATCTCCTGCTGCAGCTTGTCTAGCATCAGCTCCAGCTTTTGAGAGCGCTCGTCAGTGGGCAGGCCCCGGTAAAGGTCGCGGCCGATCTCCTTCACTGCGATAAATACACTGTCGTCAAGTCCTCCCTCCCGCCGTACAAGCTTGGTGCTGCCGCCGGCTGCATGCTTGGAGGGGCTGGCCCCAGCGTAGGTTTCTGTATCGCTGCCCTCGTTGTCAGAGATGTCGGGGATGTGCACCACATCTGGCACATCAGCCGCTTGCTCTGCCAGCCGGCTCTTTGGCACCTGGCGCAGATTGAGCAGACGGGAGCCGGTGTTGATGATGTGGCGGCTGAGGCCCGCAGTGGCGCGGTTGATGGTGGATTTGGCCTCCGGGTCGGCACTGCGTCGGTCGGTGGCGGCCACGCAGAAAGGGTGCTCGGCCAGGCACTTCTCTTGGCACTTCTTGTGGCAGACATAGGAACAGATCATGCACTGGGAGGCAGCCTTGGTCCACACCTTCTTCTTGCAGTACTCGCACCAGGTGGGGTTCTGGAACTGGGTGTCCTGAAAGTTGTGGCGCACCTCCACCAGCTGTATGGCACTGTAGGCCAGGTCGTCACGGGGAACAAAGGAAAGCTGTTCCCTCTCCCTTAGCTCCTCATCCGGCATGCTGGCCTTCTTTTCACCCTCCATCAGCCCACCACACATCTCTGACTCTCCATCAGCCAGGTAGCTGAAGTTGAGTGTGACGTCTCCGTAGCAGAGCTTCTCGTTGAAGCCCTTGTGGGTGCTAAGGCTGCGCAGGGCGGTGCGGCTGACGCTGGCCCTGGGCTCTGGGGCTTCCAGTCTGAAAGTGCTCTGGTACTCAGACGAGGACAGACACTCCAGGGCCACATGCTCCAGTGTCAAGCTGACGTGGCCCAGACACAGCAGGCTGCCCAGCTTGAAGGGGTCTTTGCACCACAGGGCCGTGTTAAGGTACTTATGGTTGCTCTCCACCGCTAACACCACAGAACCATTGTCCCAATGGGCCGTCCGGTTGCGGAACATGATCTCTGAGGACTCCCACATTGAGTGGTCCTCCATGATGTCTCGGGTGATGATGGAGCTCTCAGACACCTTGTCTTTGGCCAGGTCCTGCTTGCTGGGAGCGGAGGGGGCCCCTGGTGGCTCTTCGCAGGGCTCGGGTGGTTTGACCGCCGGCTTTGGTTCGGGCTGTTTCACAGGTGTCGTCACAGCACTGCCTTTGTCACCATTGCTTCCAGTGGAGTGTGTAGGAGTCTTTTCTGGAGTTTTCTCAGCCGCGGTGGTAGCTTCGCTCCCCTCCAGCAGACTTTGTGTTTCAGAAGAGGCTGACGTTAATTTAATGTGGGGTCTAGGGGGCACCAGCGGGCGAGTGGGTGGGGGTGGAGGGGGGACAGTGGGGCGCTGTGGCCCCTCTCCTGGCTCGCCACTCTTGTGTGGTGAGTGCTTTGGTGTGGGTGGAGGTCTGACCGGTGACTGAAGCCCTGCCAAGTTCAGTTTGCGGTTGAGGATGGGCGATATGCTGCCAAGGGGTTTGGAGGCCAGATTGGCCACAGTCCTTTTGGGGCTTTGGTTTACTGACAGGAAATCCTCCTTGGCCTCGGCGCTGCTGCTAAGCAGGCTAGACTTGGGGTCTGCAATCGACTCTTCAAACTCAGAGTCCATGTCTCTGCTGTCGGATATGTCGGCGAGGGCGGTGATGGGTGCCGGGTCCTCCTCATAGCCCCCCGGCGGGAGGATGAACCCGGGCTCCTCCAGCTGGCCCAGCCCCTCCTGAAGGGCTCCCAGGCCAATGGTGGTGCTCTGGTGACGCACAGGCCTCTCATACAGGACCAGCACTCTGTCCCCTGCCTGCTTCAGCAGTTTGGGCACTTGGACAGAGGATGTCACTTTGACACCTGCCCAGAGATAGAGAACATGTTAGACTCATATTGAGATAAACAGTACAACTGAACAACATACATCCAGTATTACTGCATGCTGCTGTTCTTAAGTCACTTCAAACATCCTCAGGGTTGCCAGATCATGCCACAGTCGGTTTACTTATGCTGCATGGCCTTAGTGTCTTACCGCCGATGGCGATGAGTCGATCGCCCCTCTGTAGGTCTGCCAGGGCAGCAGGAGAGTTGGGAGTGACTGTCTCGATGCCGACATGGACCGCATCACCCTCACAGTCGGGGATGTGCCTGAATGTCATACCCACACTGCCAAAGGGCCCTTTGATCACCTCCGCCTGAAACACACAGAGAGAAACAAAACACACTTAGTACTTTCAACTTAGGATCACTTTAAAACTAGAATCCTGAAGTGAAAACAATAACAAAGTGTTTTGCTAAAAAGCTAAGAAATGTAACCACTCTCAAATGTATAGATAGAGCTATGGATGCATGGACTGACCATCCATGATATAAAAAATATATACTTTTAACCATGTTTTGAGGCTATACAGTGTTTGTAAGTAAGCTCATAAGGCATTTATAAGTTATATTCTACAAGAATGAATGGGTATATAGAATAATGTGTAAGTCCAAAAATGGATGTAGCAACTAAGGATTCTAACTTTAAGCTTGCTATGGATATCAGAACATTGAAGAAAATACAGTAAGCCAAAGTATCACAGAACAGTTAACACCCTTACAGCATACAAATATTCGACAATATTAGTATTCAACAAATGAAGAAGTTCATTTCTAGACAGTAAGTAAACACTTGACTTCTTGTGAAGAAGTCTTCTCTATTTATAGCAGTCGACTATAAACATGTTGCCTGACTACAATATTTCATTTTGAAACGTTAATAAATACATGCTGTGTTAATTTTGGCAGGGTTACCTGCCTACAATACCCACTGTAGTGTGCGTAGGTCTCAAGCCCATAGTAAGTCAATTGCGCTAACTGGCTAGCTATTAATGTTAGCTAGCCAGATATAAAATTCTCCATGGCTATCTACCTTGGATAACATTGGTTTTAGGTCATTTTAGCCTGTTCTGGTTAGTTACATTATTACGATTCACATATAGCTAGCTGATAGTTATGATGTAAAATGTTTTCTTTGTGTACATCTTGTTTCGTCTCTGTTATCATTGTCCTAGCTAGAAGAAGGAATGTTTCAGTGAATGGGTAAGTCCACAGTAAGTCAATAGGGCTAACTGGCTAGCCACAAATAATTGTTAGCTAGCTAACCATGAAGAATTGACATCTACTTTACCTTACATACCTTGTTCAAACCCCCGAGCTGACAAGGTACAAATCTGAACAGGCAGTTAACCCACTGTTCCTAGGACGTCATTGAAAATAAGAATGGTCTTCTTAACTGACTTGCTTAGTTAAATAAAGGTAAAATTTAAAAAATTGTTTTGTCATTTTTGCCTGTTTAACTAGCTTAAACGATTCATATACAGTGCATTCAAAAAGTATTCAGACCACTTGATTTTTTCCACAATTATTCTAAAGTGAAATAAAAAAAATACCATCAATCTACAGTACACACAATAGCGCTATGGAGCAGGTTTTCATCAAGGATCTCTCTGTATTTTGCTCCGTTCATCTTTTCCTCGATCCGGTCTCCAAGTCCCTGCCGCTGAAAAACATCCCCGTAGCATAATGCTGCCTCCACCATGCTTCACCGTAGTGATGGTGCCAGGTTTCCTTGGCATTCAGGCCAGAGAGTTGAGTTGCTTCAATATATTCACAGAATTTCCCTTAATCATGATGCAATCTATTTTGTGAAGTGCACCAGTCCCTCCTGCAGCAAAGCACTCCCACAACATGATGCTGCCACCGACGTGCTTCACGGTTGGGATGGTGTTCTTCGGCATGCAAGCCTCACCCTTTTTCCTCCAAACATAACGATGGTCATTATGGCCAAACAGTTCTATTTTTGTTTCATCAGACCAGAAGACATTTCTCCAAAAAGTACGATCTTTGTCCCCATGTGCAGTTGCAAACCGTAGTCTGGCTTTTTTATGGCGGTTTTTGGAGCAGTGGCTTCTTCCTTGCTGAGCGGCCTTTCAGGTAATCTCTAGGAGACAGAACGCGTCTCCTTCCTGAGCGGTATAACGGCTGCGTGGTCCCAAGGTGTTTATACTTGCATACTATTGTTTGTACAGATGAACGTGGTACCATCAGGCGTTTGGAAATTGCTCCCAAGGATGAACCAAAGGTCTACAATTTTTTTGTTTTAGGTTTTGGCTGATTTCTTTTGATTTTCCCATGATGTCAAGCAAAGAGGCACTGAGTTTGAAGTTACGCCTTGAAATACATCCCCAGGTACACCTCTAATTGACTCAAATGATGTCAATTAGCCTATCAGAAGCTTCTAAAGCCATGACATATTTTTCTGGAATTTTCCAAGCTGTTTAGAGGCACAGTCAACTTAGTGTATGTAAACTTCTGACCCACTGGAATTGTGATACAGTGAATTATTAGTGAAATAATCTCGTCTGTAAACAATTGTTGGAAAAATTACTTGTGACATGCACAAAGTAGATGTCCTAACCGACCTGCCAAAACTATAGTTTGTTAACAAGAAATTTGTGGAGTGGTTGAAAAAATGAGTTTCAATGACTCCAACCTAAGTGTATGCAAACTTCCGACTTCAACTGTATGTAAGCAAGGTTTGAAATGATCATGTTGTTTTAGTCAAATATTAAAATCGGACAATTTGCAGTCTACAAATTATTTGTAATTATGTTCCGGCTCCCTGACTATCTGCTCAAGAAAAAAAATCCTGCCTCCTGTTGAGTCATGCTGATGGCAGAGTCAGCACGAGTCCATGGGCCCATCCTGCCTGGTGTCAACGGTACAGACTGGTGGCAGTGGTGTAATGGTGTGGGGATTGAGCAATGTTTCCTTGCCTTGAAGAAAATGAAATACAGAGATAGAGGTGCTAGTGTCAGAGGTTACGTAAAACCAAACGGTTTTACTTGGCTCGCTCGGTTGTGGCTTGACAAGTCAAAATAAAAGCATAGCTACAAATAGAGGACAATAGAACAATTCAAGTTGGTTTAGCAATGGCAACTATACTTCAAATGAGTAGGCAACACTCACCAATAAGCCTTCTATCCTCAACAGCTCAGGCCAACATTGCTGTTCTGCAGAATGGATGAGTTGTGTGTTCCACCTGGCCACCACATTCAGCAGCGTCTTTTGCGCATCACACAATGTGCAGGTGATGGGTTGAGTGAGTGGAAGCCTTTTCTGTTCACATAGCTTTTATGGCGATGTGGGCGCCGTCTATTGCTCCATTCGTATTTGGGAACCTATTGATGGCAAAGAAACACCTCAACTTTAACCTGTTGTGAGATGGTGTATGGAAATTGTATGCAACTGTTAGTTTTGCTAATGATCACATCCAAAACACAGTCCGTCGAGCTGTGAGATGCCGATCGGTAAACTCCTGCCAAAAACCCTATGGTGGAGAGCACTTGGATGTGCACCGGAGTGGCATGTGCTTGCCTTTCTAAAGTAGGTATTAAATCCTTACAAAAATTCTATAACATTGGTTTGGGGAAACTGTCTGATGATCCAATTTGTACTTGTCGCTAAAAAGTCCCACCTGTCTCTAAAAACATGCTCTCTGCAAAATACAATAACAGCTCTCATTCCATTTCCCCATTTCCTTTAATTGTATTTCAACAATGGCTTCCCTTTCACACGTACCTCTAATTTAACAAATAACTGTACTTTAGAAGGATTATTATTGTAACAAATGCACTGTCAAGATATGTTGCATGACTTCACAATCAAAATTGATTACAATTTCAACATATATTTGACCCATTCACTAGGCTACGCTTGACCAGCAGTTCCCGTATTCTGACCAATCGACACTGTGCGTACGCATGGTCATGGATGTAAATTTACACACACTCTCAAGCAAACGTTCATATTGATAAATCTCACACTTTGCGCGGAAATGATACCCTGCATCGTTTACGCACAGATTTGTGCCTACAGATGATTGATAAATGAGGCTCCTGGAGTTTACCAGCTGCCTCAATCACTGTCACAGCGCACTGAGAACAAGTCACGTATCCACCATTCACCGGTTGTGACGTTGGTGCAACCTGCTTTGTGTCTCCCTGGCCCAATACAACATGACAGCATGTGTCGCTAAAGTGCAGTCCATCTAAAGTTGGAGTCCCCCTCTATTGTATGCAGATCCTCATAACACCATGTCATCATGGGACAATTCCAACTATCAACATCGTGCACACACCAACACATCTATAGAATTGTGGAGGAAGTTGATGAAGTCGGTCAGATCTTGAATGAGAGTTCAAATGTGATGAGAGATTGATGGTTGAGGGAGAAGGGGAGACAGAGAGGACTGAGAGAAGCCAGAGAGACTGAGACGAACAACTGTAATTTCCCAGCTGTCATTTGGCATAATTCTCAAGGAGGGCACTGATCAAGTTAGGGGCGGGGATGAAAAAGCAAATGATCTATATGAGCTGGCAAGCCGAGGGGGGTTGATTCACTTGAAGCTGACGGATGATTTCAAACCTGGGATGGGAACCTTTTGGAGATAAAGAGATGTGGCTACATCACAATGTAACACTATAGGCAAGAACAGATCATAATGGTTTATATTTCTAATAAAAGTTTCAGGTATCATCAGAAAAAGTAAAATGGTAACTTGTGCTTTTGACGTACATTTATTTGACTATTTTATTGTTGGAAATCAAATGATTGTGCAACCATAAAGAACTGCAGATTATCTTGACTATGTTCACACATGTTGCAGATGGTTTAAAAATACTTACAATACACCAGAAAAATAAAAACACAGTTGAGGTGTGAACCATGAAAATAGCCTTTTTTTTTTAATTAAAAAATAAAACAAAAAACAAAATCGGTTTTATTGTCACATACACCATATAGGTGCAGTGAAATGTGTTGTTTTACAGGGTCAGCCAAATTAGGGTTAAGTGCCTTGCTCAAGGGCACAGACAAAATAAAATATTGTCAGCTTAGGTTTTCAAACCAGTGACCTTTCGGTTACTGGCCCAACGATCTAACCGCTAGGCTACCTGCCGCCATTATATGGTGTGGACAGCAGTTTTTTAAGTTAGTCCTATAACCTGTTTATAAATCCTGTGGACCCAGGAACCTGCCTTTTCATTTGAGACATTCCAAATTCATTTAATGCAGGTCTCTGCCTCACGGCTGAACTTGATCTGGCCACGTTGCTCCCCTTTCCTAGAATGTCCTAACGACATTTAAAAGGCAACAGGTGTTTGTCGGGAAACTAGGAGAACCGCAAAGCTAACAGTAGCTGTAAAGACAAACTGTGCACAAGAGCCAAAGTCATCAAAATTGTGCAAAGGTCAATGATGAAGACCACTGTGTATCTAAGGATTAAATGTCAGGAATTGTGAAAAACTGAGTTTAAATGTATTTGGCTAAGGTGCATGTAAACTTTCGACTTCAACTGTGTAAATATACACACACACACACACACACACACACACACGCGCGCGCGCGACACATATATTCTTACACAAATATATATATATATATTTGCAAGTGGCAAACAGAGTTGACAGCATGCTCTTGTAATATTAGAGGAGGAAACTACACATTTTGTAGGTAAGTCAAACTATGGGGGCCAATCTTGCCAAAGAAAACATGTTTTCCCCTTTTCTAAAATAAGAGGCCAGTGAGATTCAGAAGAGGGTCTGAAAGCAACACATACCGTCAGCTCCAAAATGATTGAAACCCTTGATAAAAGACGAGCAAACTCGACTTCAGAAAATAAATATACAAAATACTGTATAATCTATATTTTATGCCAAAAGAATTACACTAATACAATTGCTCAGAGAAAGAGATATTGTTTAACAAGTCATATTTACTTTGTTTTTATTGGCACCCTTCTTTTAAATACCTTTACCTTTAAATACCCTTACCTTGCAAACATAATGGCACTGGGCCTTTTAATAAAATGTTTTAGGAGATTGGAGAACACATTGGGAGGGATTTAGACAATTCCTCCATAAGTAATCTTTCCAGATTCTTGATATCCTTCATCTGTGCTTATGGACTGCCCACTTCAATTCAAACCACAGGTTTTCAATGGGGTTCAAGTCTGGAGACTCAGATGGCCATTTTGCAAAATGTTGATTTAGTGGTCAAGTAACCATTTCTTTATGGATTTTGATGTGTGCTTGGGGTTACTGGCTTGCTAGAAGATTCACCTGCGTCCAAGTTTCAGCCTCCTGGCAGCGGTAACCAGGTTTTTGGCTAAAATGTTGTAGTACTGTGTAAAGTTCATGATGACGTAGACCTTAACAAGGGCCCCAGGAGCAGTGGAAGCAAAATAGCCCCATAACGTCAAAGATCCACCACCATATTTTACAGTAGGTATGGGTTAATCTTTCTTTCGAAGCCAAACCCACCACTAGCCCAAGAGCTATATTTTCATGTCATCCAACACATGTAAACGCCTGGAGTATGCTAAACGGTAATGGCACTTGGATCGGAACCTGTGCTGGGGTCAGATTATATGAAAATATAGGCCACGTACACCAGTGGTGGAAAGCTGCATAAAAAGAAAAGGCCATACCTACTGTAAAATACATGGACTTGTTCATCAAAATCTCTTTCTCTGAGTAATTGTATTAGTATAAAATATAATTTAAAAAATGTAGCATGCAATATAGCTCAGAAATGTTAATTGTATTATTTATTTTCATTCAGTCTTTTTCGTTTATCTATCAAGGGTGCCAATCATTTTGGACCCGAGTGTACATAAAGCAATTCAAGCTCAACATTTAGCATGGCAGAGTGAATATCAAGGGTGCCGCCGCTATTACTGAGGCTAATATCTTCTTTGTGCCAGGAGCGGAAACGCTGTGTGATCTAAACCGGAGGCTTTCATCTGAGAATGTCTGCATCTGAAAGCATTGCAATCCACTTCAGTCGCTGGTTATGATGCAAATCACACACAAGGCTGCGACTGACAAAAGACAATTTAACATCAGATCGAATGGTCTGCTATACACTGCTGTAGTCACGAAGCAAATTCAATTGACTGCAAACCATCAGCTGGATCCTCATGAGTTTCAGCATCCAACCTGAAGAAACACTGATCTCTGAACTAGACATTCAGTCTAAAACCTCACAATTCTAAAAAGCATTAAACAAAACTGTTTATGGTACTGCAGCTTATCAACATTTTGTGATGATAATGCTCGCCGGGGTCCTCCCGGGTGGCGCAGTGGTTAAGGGCGCTGTACTGCAGCGCCAGCTGTGCCATCAGAGACTCTGGGTTCGCGCCCCGGCTCTGTCATAACCGGCCGTGACCGGGAGGTCCATGGGGCGACGCACCATTGGCCTAGTGTCGTCCGGGTTAGGGAGGGCTTGGTCGGTAGGGATGTCTTTGTCTCATCGCGCACCAGCGACTCTTGTGGCGGGCCGGGCGCAGTGCGCGCTAACCAAGGTTGCCAGGTGCACGGTGTTTCCTCCGACACATTGGTGCGGCTGGCTTCCAGGTTGGATGCGCGCTGTGTTAAGAAGCAGTGCGGCTAGGTTGGGTTGTGTATTGGAGGACGCATGACTTTCAACCTTCGTCTCTCCCGAGCCCGTACGGGAGTTGTAGCGATGAGACAAGATAGTAGCTATTACAACAATTGGACACCACGAAATTGGGGAGAAGATGGGGTAAAAATCGCCCCCCCCCCCAAAAAAAAAAAGATAATGCTCGCCGGGTCAAGGAGGGTTAGGCTTGAAGCTCATCAGTTTGCCTTGAATAGGATTTGTAGAAAATCGGTTTATCTGATAGGCATGTCACCTCTTGAAGGCTCTCAAAAATGAGACTCTATACAAAAGAAGAAAGCAGAGATAATACCCTCTGCTATGACTGTTCTACATGCCCTGGCAGCAAGACCCTGAGATAGACATCCTGTGTGTGTCCATGTCACTGTTTTCCCCCAAAAATCCTAACCCACTCAGAGGAGTCATTGAGTGGCAATTATGGGTAATTTGCAAGGATGAACGCCGACTAAAGGGCAATTATGGAGGAGACAGTAGGAGCAGTGGGGAGCGGCGTATGATTCAGCCAGGCCAATAATTTCAGGGAGCAGGTAAACAGATGCTGCCGCTCACCAGGGCCGTGGCGTGCAGTGCTCCGCACCACATCAATTTAAACTGATGCTGTACACGGTCCCTATAGATCAGCACGCCTGGCCCACAGATGGCCTACCTGCCATGAACTAAAAAGAGGCACACCAAACACACACCTCCCTGAGGAGGAATATTCATTGACCAGCATTAATGTCCCCTCGAGCTGTGTGTACAACATGGTACCATTGTCTTGAGTGACATGTGATTACATTCATAGGGGTGACGTAACACTAAAAAGCTTTACAGTTAGATGACCAAGTCGTAGGCTGCAGCAAAATAATACAGGGTTGAATACATCTATGCTTGCAGTTACAGCACTTCAAGTATTTATACTGAAAAAATGATTGCCTTGCACTGAGTGGAAATCATATGTTTTTCAGTACAGGAAGTGAGGTGAGTCAACACCATTGATGACTAAATACAACTCCACTACGTCCTTTATTCAGTTACTGTTCACAGGGAAACAAGTAGTGAAATCGTAAACATAAAACTGCAGGATGATTCACACAAAAAAAACAGTGTCCCCACAAATACAATTGTATGCTCTGCTAAGCAACATTGCCTCTGAACAGAATGCACAGACATCAAATTGTACGCTGCAATTGTAATGACAGGCCGTCTGACAGAGTACATTGTGAGAAACAAATGACCCATGTAGCAGATGCCAAGAGATTGAGAGGCGGCGGGTAGCCTAGTGGTTAAGCGGTGGAAAATCTGTCGATGTGCCTTTGAGCAAGGCATTTAACCCTAATCGCTTCTGTAAGTCACTCTGGATAAGAGCGTCAGCTAAATTACCAAAATGTCAAATGTAAATGAGCAAATATGCCAAGTTGAGGCACATGGATGGGTGTGTGTGTGCTGACGGACAGTCATTGAAGCTATTGTGCTCAAACACAGTAGCCTTGCATATATACCTGTTGCACGAGCGACGCTGCTGTTCAATCTACCTCTTCATCCACCCCCTGGGTCATTCGCATATGAGAGCAGAGTTTTTTTTTGTTTTTTTTGTGAAGTGCAAATAGTGCCTTCTCCCCTCCCGCACAACACACACACACGGTGGACACTGACAAGAAAGAAAACCCCTAATGAATTTAGAAATAAGACCGCTGTTCTCTCCCAGATGTTCATTAAAGAGTGTTTGTCCCTGGCTCCTTCAGAGTTATGGTCTACTGTACATCGATGATTCATTCAACTAACATAAGAGAAACCAGCACAACCTCTTATAATCCACCAGTGCTGCTGCTGACACAAAACAATTATATTCCTTTCAGCTTGATGTTAGTATCCAAATATTAATATAAAGTATATCTACAGTATGCGTCAGTAAACACTTTTTTATAATTTAGAAAAAAAATTAAGACTGAATATCAACCATGGTGTTGGACAAAAACAGACCTGAAATTCAACTAATGAAAAACCATGTGTGCCAAACAGGCCTTTTTTTATGGCACTTTTCGTGCTTAAAGTTGTTTTTAAATGGCTTTTACCCTCAAATGACATTGTTTTATTATTTTATGTGGGTGCTTAATCTCAAGCGCGAGCTGAAGTGACTGAGTAATCTAGTTAACATTGACAGAGAACAGACAGCTCTTGGTTTCTTCTCACTGAGGAGAAAAACAAACAGGAAGCGTAGCAACAGTGAATGGCCTTGGTGTAAATAGAACAATTTTCTGCCTATTTCAGCAAACCTCTCTTTTATCTGTGCTGCCATGAAGAACAAATGAAAGGTTAATATTACTTATTTTGCAGGTATTCCTGATTAAAATACACATTCGTCTGTAGCCTTGTCCTCCGCTTGAGTAAGAATACAGTTGGCCATTATCTTCTTTGATTCATCACAGTATCTATTTAAATCGCACGTTGGATTTTTACTTAAATTAGTTTGTTGATAATGTGTGTGTGTCTTCTTTGTTATTGTGTAGCCTAATGAAATTGTGAAATTCTATGACAGAAATTTTAGATAAATGTTCAACTTCAGCACTCCCTACATCAACGTCCATGTGTAGACTGACACCATGCTAGATGCCAAAATATAAGCAGCAATATCATGACGTTAGGCAGCAAGAGGTAAAAAACTAGAAAGGTTAGCCAAAACAAACACATAGTTTCAGTGGTTTTGCACTATTCTGAAAAATTATAAAACATGTCAACGATACTAGCCCCTTACTTTCCTTCTGCCTCAAATTGTTTCATATAATACCCTGTATAGGACAGGTAGTACCACAGTCATAGCTTAACCAGCTTCATCTATATTTCAGTTTGTACCTCTAAAAGCACATGTTACACTCTTGTAACATGTGCTTTTAGAGGTACAAACTGAAATATAGATGACCTGAGAGGGCTGGGGCTTCTGCAGAATGGCTGAACTTGAAGCTCCTCTCGGGCTGGTCCAGGGGGTTGCACGTGAGCAGAGTGTCTGCCGGATGCTGGTCGGGGCAAACAAATCCTTTTCCCTGTCACTGGGCTGCCCAGTAATCTAATCTAATGCCACATGTCAGATCGATTTGTGTATGCTTATAGGGTACAAGTCCCTGCAAGGCATGCAGACAACTACTGCAGGGGGTCTGCGGCCAGATCTCAAAATATATTTAAAAATACATGTTTATGAATATTATTAAAAACAGATTAAACATATTTTGGCAAAGGGAATAAGTTGAGGGTGTAATACAGTATTATGGATCTAGAATTTCTGTTCTTTCCACCAATTATCAATGTTTTCAACTCAATACTTGTTGTTTTCCCCAAAATAAATACATTAAAAAATATATATATTTTTTTTTCTTCACATGCTTTAAAATGGCAAAGTTCTCCCTCTGCCTCATGGAAAAATGTGTTGAATTTCAGGATATTAGCTTTAAAACTGCATCAAAAAAAATCTCTGCCACATGACAAAATGTCACTTGGTGGTAGTCAATTTAAATGAAGCATTAGTGGCCTCCACTAATAATTAAGTAATTAAGCTACTATATTAGTTATTTTAGAATGGGAAGATGTACCCAAATACATTTAAATAATACAAATCTAGAAAAATTGAGTTGACAAAGCTTGCGGTCTAATTTATGATCGTGTTTGTCATCAAAAGTTATTTGAATTTTAATGTTTGCACTGTGGCTTATGATAGGAGGCCGGGTTCAAAAGCAAGGGGACAAAAGAGTTGTTATGGAGAAGAACACAAAAAGGTACTCATGCCCCCCTCCCCTAATTTGCACTTGCATATACAGCCTCCCCTGTAGGTTCTTCACCCACACGTAGTCCACAGGTCTGTTTATAGCAGACCCATTGTCCTTCGCACCCAGATAATAATCTCTCATCAGCAGCGGTTTTCCCAAATGGAAATAAAACCACCACAAAGACACAAAATGTCCTTCCTCTCATATCAGCAATTTCCTTTCAAACAGCAATGACACACTTTTATTTTCCTTATCACGTTGGCATTTAATTATTTATTCTTGGTCCTTTGAGCTCCAACGTGCAGCTTGTCAATCAGGCAAATGCAGTGTTAGCCTGGTCATATCCTTGTCTGAACTTCTCAAGTGGAGGCTCTCTGTGGGATCGCAGGTGCTACTCAGCTCTCTGGGACTTCTCAATCCTGACTTGCCTGATTAACCCCTGGCATTTACTTAGCTTACCTTAGGAGCTGATTGGAGCCCGTAGGTAAACAGCAACACAGTGTATTAGTCTGGTCCAACCACAGTGTATTAGTCTGGTCCAACCACAGTGTATTAGTCTGGTCCAACCACAGTATATTAGTCTGGTCCAACCACAGTGTATTAGAACATCCCCTGCCAACCAACCCTTTGAACCCTACCAGAGCAGACATGGAGCCAGTCCCATAGCAACCCCCTCCAGCACCAGTCTCTTCATTTGTCTCTTAGCCTTCCTGTGTACTATCAGAGTTTTGGATCAGAGGAAATGCAAACTGCAGCAGAAAAAAATTCTAAGAAAAGAAATTACCATCAATTTATTTCATACTGAATGAAGTTAAACTGAGGAGAAAAAAACATGGCCCTTGTCAGAGGAATATAAGCTGATCATAAAACTAAACAGTTCTCCTTCAGCTCATCTGAGCAGTTTGCCAACTAGTGTGATCTACTGTAGGCTATAGCCTAAGATCCATCTGCTGTGAGTTTATACCGGTACTAATAAAACAAGCATTGATTTGCTGTGCCACAGCAAAAATCAATATTTTTTCTTTATTTTTCTCCAACATCATAGTATTTCTACCAAACTTAGTTGTAATAAACTTGTGTTATGCTTTTCTTCAGTAAATAGATCTGTTTGGGTACAACAACAGCTTTCTAAAGGTTATGTAGTTCTTTGTGGCACTGTGGCAGCCAAACCTGCCTGCGCATGAAACACAGAGCATCGCATTTGGTTAATTTCCTCACAGTATTGATGTTTCTTTCAGAACCTGGGACAATTCTGACATATAGCAGCAAATAACGTGAGGTCATTCACGCTCGAATGAGTGATGCTGTCCAAGGTATCAGATGAAGGCATTCCGAGCCCAAATGACAGGAAGTCAGTAATGTGGTTGTAGCGAGGTCTGTCATGCTCACCCTCCGAGGTGAATCGATTGTAAATTCAATGATGATAACAAACAGCCTACGAGACCTGGTGTCTGTGTCTTTAATCTGTTCCCACCTTGCAGACACACAGCTGTAAACAGAATTATAGTGGGCCATTTATTGGCCACACCTAGGAGGAAGGCGCTGATAAGTGTCACACAATCCGGCAGTCAATTTGTTTGCCATGTAACAGATATTGAGGTGACAGCAGTTCTCCAATGGCTAGATCATCAACTATCCCCACTGGGTTAAGAAATAAAAGTATTTTACTGGCTTTTGAGAGAGTTTATGCATGTTGCTTGTTTAATTTGATTCATATGATGATGTTTCTATTCCAAGAAAAACAAAAAAACTTGGGTTTCCGTTAGGATGGAACAGAAAATATGGCATTGTACAACATGACGGTCGGGAGTACAGTATTGGACTACTTCGCTAAAAAATCTCCGTGTCGTGCGGGCACGTGGGAGACGGGTTCAAATCCCCGACAGGGAGGAAGGAGTAGGCTGTCCTTGTAAATAAGAATTTGTTCTGAACTGACTTGTCTAGTTAAATGTTACACGAGCATAACATTTTTATTCCCTAATTTTCTAATTGTAGTCTAACCAATACCCAAATGGAAATTCAGTGAAAATAAATATCTCAATGATTTATCAAAACCAGTCCCCATGCTTGTTTCAGAGCAGTGCGATACTGTGCTAAAATAGTTGTAGGCTATTGCTTCAAATTCTATTGCTTCTAACTTCAATATGCTCTTTAAATAAATAAGACCTACACCACTTTTAACAGCACATTACTCAACACTAGTGAGACTCATGTCGCCTACGGTTGGCCTTCAGTATATCGAAAAATATGACTTCTCTCCGCTAATAATTACATAGAGGATTGGAGGATATTTCTGTAATTCAGTGATATTTATTCCCATAGTAATTCATTATGGAGCCATAACTAAATAAAACATCTGCATTTTGAAAGAGTATTTTTATAATTATTTTATTAACGAAAGCATAAAGATGCCATTATTAGTTACATTGTTTTAGGTTGAACGTGCAGACTGGCACTAAGAACAAACAGCTAGAACGTTTCCCTAGTCAGCGACATTATTAGTACAATGCCTCAAAGTGTTGCCAGTGTGGCGAGGTGGGGGTCCTTCCTTCCCTCCCTCCCTCCGGGCTAGGTCGGTCTTCTGTGCACGGCTCTGCGGCCCATCCCGTGGCCCCTGACCCCGTGCCTTGAACCTCACACGCTTTCAGTGGATACAGCAGGAGAACTGCAAGGCAATCCCATTGTGCGCCACTCGGGAGCCATGACCGATATATATTGTCCTGCTAATAACGGGGTTAATAATATATCTGTGAGAATATCCAACGGGCTTTTATATAATTCTAAACTAATAAATAATAGCTTTGTTCAAAAAAATAATATTTTGGAGATGACATCAAATGACATCAAATGAGCGAGAAAAAGGCCATTCTTGAACATGGGGTGAGACACCGTTACTAATTTGTAAATAAAGCCAGTTTGTTATTTAGAATTATTTATTTCTGTTTTTAGAGGGAGAGAAACCAATAACCTACAGTCATCTCATGTGCCTCCCAGTCGAGGCCGGCTCGGGTATTGAACCAGCATCTGTAGCAACACAGCTTGCACTACTATGCAGTGTCTTAGACAGTTGTGCCACTCAGGCGCTGTATAACATGACCAATCGGGAGTGGCCTACAGTAAGAGCAAAATAATCCTAACAAAATAAAATAATAAAAACCTTAGTGTAACAACAGTTTTAGTAAGTAATACTGAAGTCGTGCACAATTATCAGTTTATATTTAGGTTTATGTCACCCATTCATTGTCAGAGACACAGTAGGACACAAAAGCATAATCGGTGCTCCAACTCCCCCGTGCACTGGTCTGGAGCAATGAAGTGGTGACGCAGGGTACCGTCCTAAACCACACATTACCTAAGTCCCGCAGCATAATCACAAAACTTTTAGTGGCGCAACCACTGTATATTATCACTGTCCCTCAGGGAATTGAATAGCCACACCAACACGATGACAGCAACTAAAAAATACCTGATAAACCATCTACTTTTTCACATCCTCTCCATGTAAATCAAACATTTGCCTCAAGAGAAGAGCTTGAAGAGCTCTGCCACACAACAAAGGAGCCAATAAGTGCACTGTGTATACCTGACCTGTATGGTGGAGTTTGGGGTTGTGTGCAGCCCATCGCCTGAATGAACCTCATCTTTGCAGGGCAGAATGAGCAGGGGCAGGCGAGGTCAAAGGGAGGGGGAGAGAGAGAGGGGGAGACAGACCTGTCAATTGACTGCCTTTCATCAGCTGTCAGTGCGAACCATGCACAAGGTGGATTAAAAGAGACAGGAACGCACACACGCTGGAGTGGAACAACAAACAGTGGGGAGTGAAGAGGTGCGTCAGAGTATCTCTGATTACACCAATGGACACAGGAAGTGCTCCCTTTCGATTGCTCCAAACCAGCACTGGTGAGATGCTGAAGGCCAGACTGCAGAGATGGACACATGGAGTTGTTCCAGGTGAACTATTATGATGGCATTTTGTGATGTCTATTGTTCGTTTTGGTCTTTGGCAAGGTTTTTTTCCGACTGTTTGGGCAAACACATTTTTCTAGAGGCTATCCACAGTTCGATAGGGATTCTTCAATTAAGTGTGTTGTCATTCAAGGAGGGAAGACTCGTTTTCATGCATATTAATTAAATTGAGAAATACTGCACCAAACATCTTAGTTAGAGGTAAAACTGTGTGACTAAGACCTACTCCTAAAAAACAACAAAATTACAGATTTCTTGAGATATCTTAGATCATTAGTGTCCAGGACGTTGATCGCGGTCGACCCGTCAATTGCAACGTTCTTTCTAGTAGACCGCATAAAAAAGTTTCAAAATGTATGCACAATTTTTATTTTTTGGGGCAATTCAGCGTTACCATCGAGTCTGCTTAAAAATAATGAGGTCCACTGTTCTGAAGCACCATTTGCTTTGCTTACAGGTTAGCTTCTTTCTCAAGTACTACTGCACAGCCAAAATATTTTCTCATTTTTTAAACTGCATAATAGACATACAATTGGACCAACCCGCAGCACTATAGCTGCTACATTTGTTTTCCAAACTGTAACTACCATAGCAACTGTCTGAAGTTAGTACGTTTACATTTCCACGCTTGCGAGACCTGTAACAGAATATTCTTTGTTATTCCATTGGTAGTTGTTATTTTACTATGTTTTTTTCTATGAAGTTGAGGTTCCATTTTTAATATGAATGCTGGACCAAGCAGCAAGAAATCGAAAATCTACCACTTTCACAGTGAGTGGGAGGAAGATGATTTTTTTCAAAATTCCAAATGTGTGTGTCTGATCTGCTATTCAAACATAGCTCTTGCTAAGAAGGGAAATGTCGAGAGGCATTTCAAAACTGTTCACAAGAAATATGAAAGTGACTTTCCAGCTCAAAGTGAACTACGTAGGAGAAAAGTAGCTGCCCAACAATCAATCTTTACAAGGCCCAGCTCAAAATCAAAGGCAGCCACAATTCCATCATTCCAGGTGAGTCACATACTAGCAAAGCACAATAAACCGTTCCAGGATGGAGAAATGCTAAGAGAGGCCTTTTTAGAGGCAGCAGAAAAGTAGATCGTACGTAACTAAAGTCTGGGCACCCCTGTCTTAGATAAATTCAGACTATTTTGAGGAAGTGTATACTGGCTACGGCATCTCAAGGGGGACAAACAGTGTCTATTTTTTCTCATTTATCAAGTGAAGGTCTTTTAAGGGAGTACAGACATTCGCTTCAGCCGAGTTCTGCTTGGAGCAAACCAAACCTAGTATGCAGACAGACGCCTTTACAGTGAAAAGTGAGGAAATGTCTTATTGATTATTCATGAAAGAAGGGGAGGGACAGAAACACAGAAAAATGCTGAATAAAAGAAACAAAATCGTAAGGAAATAAAAGCAAACAAGCTCTCTAGGTCACAGGAACTGGAACACAGGAACTGTGGTACTGCGTGCACAGTACTACATCTAACTGTGTACAGACAGACTCACTAGTCTCCAGCCAGCTGAAGAGAGTGAAACTCAGAGAGACAGCTCCTAACTCCAGCCAGAGACATTGTCTGCCTGTGTCATTCCCATGACCAACAGCAATGATGATGGAGAGAGTGAGAGAGATGGACTGCTCTGTGGTGAGAAACGCTGTGTTCTTTTGCAGTGTCATGATCTCCTAACCACTGAGCGGAGGTGATCCTATCAACAGAGCAGTGCATTTCCCTTAACGTGTAGTAAAAATAAGTGTGTGTGTGTGGGGGGTCATTGAGGAGAACTAGACATCAGTTCTTAGATATAGCCATTCAGCCAGTCACTTTCTAATCTAAGCACACACCTTCAGGCACATTTGGACAACAGAAGGACCATGTAAAAAAAGAAAAAAAATCTAGTTTAAATCAATTGGTTATTTACCATTAACATTTTGGTACTAAAGAGATGGACTGATAGACACACAAATATGAAAACTTATGTATAAAACACATACAGACACACATTGTCTGGTAGGCTGTCTGAAAGCATCAGCACTCGGGGCCAGTTGATGGCTGATGATGGAATCAATGGGGCAGATGTGCAAACACGTAAGGCGGAGCAGTCTGCACCACAGGCCTCCTGTCACTAATAAACCCAGCCCAGCTTAGTCATGGAAAAAGGCTAAATTTACCCAAGCGTCCGCAACGTTTCCTCTCCCCCTGCACATATTGAGATGGGTAGAATGTGATGGCAGGAAGGAGTGTGAAGGGAGCGAGCCCCCCCTCTAGTCTACAATAGGAAGGGAAACGCATCTAAAAATCAATATTAGGAATGCAAACCGTGCTATAACTCGATGTAGAGGAGGGTGGTCAAGGTGAGAGTAAAACGGAAGCAGATAGCTCAAACCTTATCCTGGTTTACAATAATTTACCAGTAAAATTACACTATACTCTAAGCTACAACTGTGACCACACAACTAGTTTGAATGACAACACTATTTTCTTTCTGCAAACAGGTTATTCAAGAGCCGGCTTTGCAGCACTCTGCAATGGAAACCAGTATTATGCATGTCTTTTGTGTGAAACCACTAAGTAAATATCTACAGACAGCTGCAAATGGCTGTGAAAAACACTGTCAATAATATAATTTAGGAGCTTGAACCAATTCTCCTGGAAAAATGCTACTCTGAGGACAGAGCTGCTCAAGGGAGGAAGGGAGGGAGAGAGAGAGAGAAAGTAGTTCAATCGCATGAAAACCATGAACCATTTGTGTGTGCCACACAAAGAGCCCAGTTCAGAGGAAAGTTGGGCCTCATCTCAAGCGATCATTCTTGGGAAAAAAATGCAAAGGAATATGCAAAGAGAGAGAGAGAGTGACCTTTTTTCAGATGGTATCGCCTTTAATCCTTAGCATGGAGTCCTGTTGGGACACAAGCTGGAAGAGGCTGATAAAACAGCCTAAATGCCACTTTGCATCTGCATCTCTAGGTTGCATATTAATGGAGAGCTGGCAACAGATCTGTCTGTAGAGGAGCCATTAGAGGGATGCACCGGGCAAGTTGAACACTTTTACCTCAGCAGCTGCAGTTGAGGTTTTACATTGGAAGGAATGTTTGAGGAAAATGTGTTGTAGCATGTCTGTGATTCATAGCTTTTACAAAAATGGCTACTGCCTTCGGCTATCACTTGCACTATTACACACAGTGCATTCAGAAAGTATTCAGACCCTTGGACTTTTTCCACATTTTGTTAAAGCCTTAATCTGAAATTGAATTTTTTCCCTCAATGTACACACAATACCCCATAATGACAAAGCAAAAACAGGTTGACATTTTTGCAAACATATTTAAAAAAATAAACACACCTTAAGTGTAAGTATTCAGACCCTTTGTTATGAGAATAGAAATTGAGCTCATCCTGTTTCCATTTAACATCCTTGAGCTGTTTCTACAACTTGGAGCCCACCTGTGGTAAATTCAATTGATTGGAAATTACTTGGAAAAGCACACACATGTGTAAGTAAGGTCCCACAGCTGACAGTGCATGTCAGAGCAAAAACCAAGCCATGAGGTTGAAGGATATGTCCGTATATCTGGGGAAGGGTACCAAATAATGTCTGCAGCATTGAAGGTCCCCAAGAACACAGCGGACTCCATCATTCTTAAATATAATAAGTTTAGAACCACAAGACTCTTCCTAGAGCTGGCTGCCTGGCCAAACTGAGCAATCGGGGGAGAGGGGCCTTGGTCAGGGAGGTGACCAATAAACCAATGGTCACTCTGACAGAGCTCCAGAGTACTTCTGTGGAGTCAGGCCTTTATGGTAGTGGCCAGACAGACGCCACTCCTCAGTAAAAGGCACATGAGAGCCCGCTTGGACTTTGCCAAAAAGGCACCTAATGGACTCGCAGACCACAAGAAACAAGATTCTCTGGTCTGATGAAACCAAGATTGAACTCTTTGGCCTGAATGCCAAGCGTCACGTCTGGAGGAAACCTGGCACCTTTCCTACGGTGAAGCATGGTGGTGGCATCATGCTGTGGGGACTGGGAGAGAAGTCAAGATCAAGTGAAAGATGAACGGAGCAAAATACAGAGAGATCATTGATGAAAACTTGCTCCGGAGTCATCAGGACCTCAGACTGGGGTGAAGGTTCACCTTCCAACAGGACAATAACCCTAAGCACACAGCCAAGACAACACAGGAGTGGCTTTGGGACAAGTCTCTGTATATGTTTGAGTGCCCCAGAACCCAATCAAACATCTCTGGAGAGACCTGAAAATAGCTGTGTAGCAACACTCCCCATCCAACCCGATAGAGCTTGAGAAGATCTGCAGAGGAAAATGGGAGAAACTCCCCAAATATGCGTGTGCCAAGCTTGTAACGTCATACCCAAGAAGACTCGAGGCTGTAATCGCTGCCAAAGGTGCTTCAACAAAATACTGAGTAAAGGGTCTGAATACTTATGTAAGTGTCATATCTTTTTTTAAATGTTTAATACATTTGCTAAAATGTAAAAAATAAAAAAGTCATAATGGGGTAGTTAGTGTGTGTAGCTTGATGAGGGAATTTTGCAATCAAATTTAGAATAAGGCTGTGACGTAACAAAATGTGGAAAAGGTTTGAATGCTTTCTGAATGCACTGTAGGCTACAGAGCAACAACAAAAACACAGTTTGAAGCTAAGCGTAAAACTCAAACAAGCTTAATATGGGAAAATGTAATGGTAGAGATAATTAGGTCTCTCTCAAATTAATGTGGGTAAAATAAAAAATGTTCATTGGCTCCCTCTTCAAAACAAACATCACACACACACACACACACACACACACACACACACACACACACACACACACAACTGTAATTTACAGATCATGTCATGCTAGAAAGCATGGCTTACTGAGAGGATACTCCGTAAATAAGGATTACTGAGACATTTATTGGAAGAGACGTAGCGAAGAACAAATGTTAGTGGCATTGCCCCCTGCTGGACAGGATGGAAGCTGCTCCTTTAATTACAATGAATATGAAATAATTGTTCAGAGAAATTACATCTTGAATGAAACTAAAATTAACTTTGAGCCAATACAAATGACAGTTATACACACAGAAAGAAGCAGCGTTGGGATGTGTGAGCGGTGGAGTCAGCAATTAGCCTAGACTTGACATTTCAGTCCCAAATGGTCGTTAGCCGTTACTTCCGAAAAAACCCAATGTGAAAATGCTAATATCTCTGAATTGCTGCAATTAGAAAAGGTTTGCTCTAAGGCCTGATTATGTGTTTTCTTTCAAAATGTTACTGGGGGTAATTGACTTCTCAGACGGGGGAAGTTAAAACATTTGTGTCAATAGATCAAGTATGTCATGCTTCTTCTCTAATGGCTATGGTCTCTATCATGTTAATATCTGTGAAAAAAATGCATAAAAATCAGTGAAACCGATAAATGTCACCATTAGGTGTTTTGTTGTTTAGCAAATTAACGTTTCACAAATGTACCTCATCTATAAGAGTTAAACACCATTGCCAAAATGTGACAATTGATTTGGACCCCAAAAATAACATGGAGCACCGATACGATACTTTGTTTGTTATTCTTCTTCAGGAAAACGGTTCCCCTTGTTGAACATGGGGGATCAAACGTGTCAGTAGCCTTCTGGCTTTTTGTCGGAAACAAATAGGCATTCAACTCGGGTGGTCTTTAAGAAAGATGACTGCTGTTTTACATGGGGGAGGGGGGACAGTATCTTAAGAGAAGCCCACCGTTTTGATGGAGCTGCGCGTCTTCTCTTTCCACTCATGGCTGCTCAGCTCAAAGGTGCAGTGCACGTAAGTCTCTCTGTCATACGAGCCCAGGATAAACAGCCTGAAGGAGAAATTACAGAACAAAAAGCTCATTTAGACAGTACATCATTGCGGATTCTCCTGGTCTCCCTATGTATAGTGCATAGCCTACTGTATGTAAACCTGTTGCTGCCACTATGTTTTCTGGTGCTACTAAGATGTATCAGAGAGACCCCTGACCAATGGTTGCAATGATACTAAAGCAAACAAACACTGTCAAGGCTATTGCTGCCCCCTGGTGTAGTGATGAAAATACACAAGAAAAGCATAAACTACTGTACTATAGCAGTAGTACCTGCACATTTGAAGTGTTGAGCTATTTACACTCCCGTAATTATTTATTTTGGACGGTGAAGATAAAATGTTTCAGTACAGAATGTCACCTTTTATTTGAGGGTTTTTTTTTTAATACATACCCGTTTTACAGCACTTTATGTATCTAGTACCCCAATTTGAAGGTGTCATAAGTATTTTTACAAATGTACTTGTGTATAAAAGTAGTCAAGTGTTTTATTTGGTCCCATATTCCTAGCACAAATTGACTACATCAAGCTTGTGACTCCAAACTTGTTGGGTGCATTTGCAGTTTGTTTTGGTTGTGTTTCAGATTATGATGTGCCCAATATAAATGAATGGTAAATAATGTATGGTGTCATTTTGGAGTCTTTTTTTATTGTAAATAAGAATAGAAAATGTTTCTGAACACTTCTACATTAATGTCATGCTACCATGGATAATCCTGAATACTGATGAGAAAGTTAGATGCACAAAGATCATACTCCCAAGACATGCGAACCTCTCACCATTACCAATAACAGGGGGTTAACATTTGTTTTTTGTTTTTTTGGGGGGGGGGGTATAATATTTATGCCTGTAACTTTCTCGCTCATCATTATTTAAGACTGATTCATGATTATCCGTAATCATGGTAATATCCACATTGTGTTCAGAAACATTCTATTCTTATTTACAATAAAAGTGACTTCAAAAAGACCATATATTATTTTCCATTCATTTCTATTAGGCACAACATAATCCGAAACACAACCAAAATAAACTGCAATAATAAACTGCATCCAACAATTTTGTAGAGTCACAAGCTTGATGTAGTCATTGTGTGATAGGAATATGGGAGCAAATACTACACTTGACTACTTAAGACACCTTCAAATAGGCGGTACTAGATACATAAAGTTATTTCTTTCATAAAGTTCTTTCTAAACGGTAAAACAGTTATATAAAAACACCCTCAAAAAAAGGTGACATTCTGTAGTGTCTCATATGAAATGGTTCATCTCAAATCCAAAATGCTGGAGTATAGAGCCAAATGAAAAGTTTTTGCTTCACTGTCAAATTAATACATAGGAGAGTATTCTTGTGTATTGTGGGATTCATTTCTACAATATACAGTACGTAGACCTATTTGAAATTGATGGTTTCAAAATGTATATTTTTTTAACTTAATTTTATGGTCATAAAAATAAGTGTTTAAAAAAGCAAATAAAAGAAATGGTAGTAACTTTTTTTTTTTTCCTCAATTAGACCACTGGATAAACCCATTACTTAAATCCATTGAGTCCCCAATTACTGTATACAACAAGTGCAGTATTTATACAAAATGTGTGGATTCTGGATTAACAATATACTGACTATGTCTCCATCTAGTGGTGGTAGACAGCACATTTTACACAGACTTGATAACGTAATACTGTCACGGACTGATTGCAAATCTTCGAGCTCCTCTCTGAATTTGGGTAAAAGCCAACCACTAAAACCTTGGACACTTCTTCTGTCTTGACCAGGGGTTCTTTATTTTTGCTATTTTCTACATTGTAGAATAGTGAAGACATCGAAATAACACAGTAATAACCGAAAAAAGTGTTAAACAAATATATATTTTAAATTTGAGATTCTTCAAAGTAGCCACCCTTTGCCTTGATGACAGCGTTACAAACTCTTGGCATTCTCACAACCAGCTTCATGAGGAAGTCACCTTGGAATGTATTTCAATTAACAGGAGTGCCTTGTTAGAAGATCATTTCTGGAATTTGTTTCCTTCTTAATGCTTTTGACCCAATCAGTTGTGTTGTGACAAGGTAGGGGTGGTATACAGAAGATAACCCTATATGGTAAAAGACCAAGTGATTTATAAATCAGTCAGTGGCATTATGGTAAGAACAGCTCAAATAAGCAAAGAGAAATGACAGTCCATTACTTTAAGACATGAAGGTCAGTCAACACAGAACATTAAGAACCTTGAAAGTGTCTTCAAGCACAGTCACAAAAACCATCAAGTGCTTGCTGTAACTTGTTAACTGCACCTCAGATTGCAGTTCAAATAAATGCTTCCCAGAGCTCAAGTAACAGACACATCTCAACATCAACTGCGTGAGGAAACTGCGTGAATCAGGCCACTATGGACACCAATAAGAAGAGACTTGCTTGGGTCAAGAAACACAAGCAATAGACATTAGACTGGTGGAAATCAGCCCTTTGGTCTGATGATTCCCAAATTTGCGATATTTGCTTCCAACGGCCATGTCTCCGTGAGATGCCGAGAAGGTGAACGGATGATCTCCGTATATGTGGTTCCCACCGTGAAGCATGGAGGAGAGGTGCTTTGCTGGTGACACCGTCTGATTTATTTAGAATGCAAGGCACACTTAACCAGTATGGCTACCACAGCATTCTGCAGCAATACGCCATCTCATCTGGTTTGTGCTTTCAAGCTACAGGCTGTGTAAGGGCTATTTGACCAAGAAGTGCTGCATGAGTGCTGCATCAGATGACCGGGCCTCCAAAATCACCATTGAGATGGTTTGGGATGAGTTGGAATGCAGAGTGAAGGAAAAGCAGCCAACAAGTGCTCAGCATATGTGGGAACTCCCAGAAAAGCTGGTTGAGAAAATGCCAAGTGTGCAAAGCTAATTTATTTATTTTTACTTTTAATGAACTAGGCAAGTCAGTTAAGAACAAATTCTTATTTACAATGATGGCCTAGGAACAGTAGGCTAACTGCCTTGTTCAGGGGCAGAACAACAGATTTTTACCATGTCAGCTCGGGGATTCAATCTAGCAACCTTCCGGTTACTGGTTCTAACCACTAGGCTACCCTGCCACCCCGTCATCAAGGCTACTTTGAAGAAACTCAAATATAAAATAGATTCTCATTTGTTTAACACTTTTTTGGTTACTACATGGTTCCATAGTTTTGAAGTCAACACTATTACTCCACAATGTAGGAAATAGTTTTTAAAAATAATAATAATTAAAAGTAAACGAGTAGGTGTCTCCAAGCATTTGACTGGTAACTATATTCATACAGAGCCTAGTGAAAGTCTACACACCCCTTGCACAGTCTTCACATTTTGATGCCTTACAATTACATCTGAAAAAAGAGATTCATTTGGATTTTATTCCAACAAGATCAACACAACCTACTGCTCGTGGCAATGTCATTTTGCTAAGTTTACCTTTAAGGGCCTTGTTGCAAACAGAATGGATGATTTGGAGTGGATTTTTTAACACCAGCTTTCTTCTTTTCACTTTGTCATACAGGCCAGTAATGTGGAGTGAAAGCAAAGTTGTTGATCCTCTGTATTTTCAAGTATTGTGGTGGCAGCATCAGGTTATAGATATGCTCGTCACCTGCAGCGACTGGGGAGTTTGTCCGGATTTAAATATTAAAAAAGGAGCCCAGGTTAAAAGTTAGAGGAAAACCTACAGTAGTCTGAGTTTTATTTTCAGTGGGAGAATTACACAGATTTTAACACCAAAGTCAACGTTTGAATATTGCTGTCCATCAATGATTCCCAACCAAATTGACTGAGCTTGAGCAATATTGACAAAAACTATAGCTGCTGTAAGAGTTGTGCTTAGTTGGCCAAATCTTATTCAAAATGAGTCACAGTTGAATTACTGCCAAAGCTTCTTCCACCAAGTATTAACTCTGGGGTGTGAAAATATATGCATTCATATATGCAATGTGTATTTTGTATTAATTTGGAGTGGAATAAATTGACTTTGAAATCCCTTTTTAGATTGAATTTTAGACTTTCACTAGCGATGTATTTTGGACACATGGTAGGCAAGAAAAAGCAAGCATGCTATCATTACCTTTTAAGAGGTTTCTCACTGTCTGTTGGTAGTAACCAGACAGAAAGTAACCAAAACTAAGAGAACATGATAGGCAGTTTAAAGAGATCCTGTTGCAATTTGCAATCGATCAAATATTCATCTGGACCAGTGCACTGTTCATTTCAGGCCTATGTAGAATATCCTGAAATTCCTCTGAATATCAACAACCTTTTTTTCCTTAAAAATGCATTGCCTATCCCCCAAAATCTAAAACCTCGCAGTTTGGTTGCAGTTGGCACCATCCCAATGGAATTCCACATAGACAAACCCAATATTGGGCACTGTAAGTTGAGGTGGATGGTTGTCATTGTCAGACACGTCTGGCTGGCCCAGTGAGGTAATAGGGTATCCATTTGCAGCAGCTGTGAGGATAGGAGTGTCAGCCAGCCAGTCATAGCGTTGGCCTGGCCTCATAATGGGCAGGGACTGTGCATTATTAATGAGGAGCGGTTTCTGGATGTCCTACCGTCTGCAGCCACTCCACTACTATACCAGACCCAAGCAACATAAAGGCTTACACCACCGTAAGCAGAGGGTGGAGGAGACAGAGCTCAGACCCAGAGCTGGCATGTTTACACATTTTCATTGGCCCAGAGTAGAGCTCTGGAGGTCATGAAATTGTGTCATCTGGTTGTCATGCAAAAGTCTGCCGGTCTCACGGTAATTTGCAGCTAATTAACATAAACATGTTTAGCGTCTCAAGGCCTCGGCGCATACAAGCCGCTGATGCATGCATTTCCAACATCTACATTTAAAAAAGTCTAATAAATCAATTTAATATACACCATCACAATAAATCCATTATTTATTTTAGTCAGATCTAAAGGAATTTGCCCTCCTTTCGGCAAATCTGAGCACGACTCCATTTTGTTGCTCCCAGCCTATAGACAGAAACTAAAACAGGAAATGCCCGCGCTCAGGTCTGTTCAACGCTGGTCCGACCAATCTGATTCCACGCTTCAAGATTGTTTCGATCACATGGACTGGGATATGTTCCGGATAGCATCGGACAACAACATTTATGTATATGGTGAGTTTATTAGCAAGTGCATCAGTGATGTTGTACCCACGGTGACTATTAAAACCTTCCCCAACCAGAAACCGTGGATTGATGGCAGCATTCGCACAAAACTGAAAGTGCGAACCACTGCTTTTAATCACGGCAAGGCGACCGGAAACATGACAGAATACAAACAGTGTAGCTATTCCCTCCGCCTTGGCAATCAAACAAGCTAAGCGTCAGTATAGAGACAAAGTAGAGTCGCAATTCAACGGCTTAGACACGAGACGTATGTGGCAGGGTCTACAGTCAATCACGGATTACAAAAAGAAAACCAGCCGGCCCTGACGGCATCCCTAGCCCCGTCCTCAGAGCATGCCCAGACCAGCTGGCTGGTGTGTTTATGGACATAATCAATCTCTATCCCAGTCTGCTGTTCCCACATGCTTCATGAGGGCCACCATTGTTCCTGTTCCCAAGAAAGCTAAGGTAACTGAGCTAAATGACTATCGCCCCATAGCACTCACTTCCGTCATCATGAAGTGCTTTGAGAGACTAGTCAAGGATCATATCACCTCCACCCTACCCGACACCCTAGACCCACTCCAATTTGCTTACTGCCCCAATAGGTCCACAGACGACGCAATCGCAATCACACTGCCCTAACCCTAAATAAGAGGAATACCTATGTAAGAATGCTGTTCATCGATTACAGCTCAGCATTTAACACCATAGTACCCTCCAAACTCGTCATTAAGATCGCAACCATGGGTCTCGACCCCGCCCTGTGCAACTGGGTCCTGGACATTCTGACGGGCTTCCCCCAGGTGGTGAGCATTGGAAACAACATCTCCACCCCACTGACCCTCAACACTGGGGCCCCACAAGGGTGCGTTCCCAGCCCTCTTCTGTACTCCCCGTTCACCCATGACTGCGTGGCCATGCACGCCTCCAACTCAAATAATCAAGTTTGCAGACGACACTATAGTGGTAGGTTTGATTACCAACAACGACAAGACAGCCTATAGGGAGGAGGTGAGGGCACTGGGAGTGTGGTGTCAGGAAAATAACCTCACATTCAACGTCAACAAAACGATAATGATGATCGTGGACTTCAGGAAACAGCGACGGGACAGTAGTGGAGAAGGTGGAAAGTTTTAAGTTCCTTGGCATACACATCACAGACAAACTGAAATGGTCCACCCACAAGGACAGCGTTGTGAAGGCGCAACAGCACCTCTTCAACTGAAGAAATTTGTCATGTCACCGAAAACTCAAACTTTTACAGATGCACAATCAAGAGCATCCTCTCGGGCTGTATCACCGCCTGGTACGGCAACTGCTCCGCCCACAACCGTAAGGCTCTCCAAAGGGTAGGGAGGTCTGCACAACGCATCACGGGAGGAAAGTACCTGCCCTCCAGGACACCTACACCACCCAATGTCACAGGAAGGCCAAAAAGATCATCAAGGACAACAGCCACCCGAGCCACTGCCTGTTTACCCCGCTATCATCCAGAAGGCGAGGTCAGTACAGGTGCATCAAAGCTGGGACCGAGAGACTGGAAAAACAGCTTCTATCTCAAGGCCATCAGACTGTTAAACATCACAAACATTGAGTGGCTGCTGCCAACATACTGACTTAAATCTCTAGCCACTTTAATAATAAAAAATTGGATGTAATAAATGTATCACTAGTCACTTTAAACAATACCAGTTTATATAATGTTTACATACCCTACATTACTCATCTCATATGTATATACTGTACTCTATACCATCTACTGCATCATGCCTATGCCTTTAGGCCATCGCTCATCCATATATTTATATGTACATATTCTTATTAGTTCCTTTACACTTGTGTGTATAAGGTAGATGTGAAATTGTTAGGGTACTTGTTAGATATTACTGCACTGTCGGAACAAGAAGCACAAGCATTTCGCTACACTTGCATTAACATCTGTATGTGAGCAATAAAATTTGATTTGGATAGACATTTTGGAACGTAGCATAAGGTAATCACACCATCTGGTATGAATAATAATAAATAAATAAATAACTGTCCACACTCAAAAGCAATTATTCTAATTTGTTTAATTGTGGAGTATAGGCTAGACCAATTATGTACCAAAGGCATCTTAAAATCAGTTTAGTTTCTTGTTTTTCTGCCATGCGTAATATGCTGTAGGTTATATATTGTATAACGGCAGAGTCATAATTCAGGTTTTTATTTCATGCTTGCGCTCATAAGCCTCTGCGGCTGTATAAGCCCTAATATGCCAATGTGTGTTTTGAATTAATCATCACCTTTGAAAGCACTGTTCCATTTTGTTGTGTTTCGTTACCATTTGCATCGATGTCAGAGTGGTTAGAGGGACAATAGAGCCCTGAGTACCAGGCCATTAGGCCATTAGCAAGTTGGGTACTACTAAAGCATGTCCAGTGTGCATAAAAGGAGATTACCATGACTCAACAGTCACATGGAATTTTACTGCGGTCATGACTGTCGGTGAGGTGGTGAAACAGTCACCGCAACAGCCCTAGCCCAGTGCAGAAGTGGGTGTTTCAGGAAGGGAGAGGAGACTAGTGAAGGGATACATCACCTACCCCGAGACAAAGGGCTGCTTTTTAAGTGCGCCCTCTAACATGGAAACCAAACCAGCTACGCGCGTGCGCCATCGTGCATAAATGTATTTTGTCCCCCCACACCAAATTCGATCACGACACGCAGGTTAAAAATGTCAAAACAAACTCTGAACCAATTATATTAATTTAGGGACCGGTTGAAAAGTATTAAACATTTATGGCAATTTAGCTAGCTAGCTTGCACTTGCTAGCTAATTTGTCCTATTTAGCTAGCTTGCTGTTGCTAGCTAATTTGTCCTGGGATATAAACATTGAGTTGATATTTTACCTGAAATGCACAAGGTCCTCTACTCCGCCAATTAATCCAAACATAAAATGGTCAACCAAATCGTTTCTAGTCATCTCTCCTCCTTCCAGGCTTTTTCTTTTTCTTCTCTTGACTTTATATGGCGATTGGCAACTTTTATAAATTAGGTGCATTACCGGCACTGACCTCGTTTGTCTTTCAGTCACCCACGTGGGTGTAACCAATGAGGAGATGGCACATGGATAGCTGCTTCTATAAATCAATGAGGAGATGGGTGAGGCAGGACTTGCAGTACAATCTGCATCAGAACTGACTTCTATTTTAGCCCTTGGCAACGCAGACGCTCATTGGTGCACGCGAGCAGTGTGGGTGCAATAATTGAATAACATGCATGTCTAAATTGATTTTGCAATGCTCGCGCACACGACGTGAGCGGTGTAGTCAGCCTGAAACTGTGGTAGGCATTGTCGACCCAAACGGATTAGGTTAGTTTGAGTAGGCGGTAAGTCAATCACCTGGTAAATTTGTAGCCTTTTGCTGGTTAAGTTGATTAGTGCTGCATTTCCTTTCTGTGGCTAGAGAATAAAAGGCCTTGATTATTTATGAAGAGCAGGCTTGAACACCTAGCATAAATACTAGTGACAAATGCAATGTTAAGATATAATCCAGACATCTTAGGTCCGTCCTTTTAATACTTATGTAATAAAAGTGGTTTTCACTATAAGATATATCATAACCTGTCAAGTAGCTCAAACCAGGCTAGAATACACACAGCGGGTGGCCTACCTTATGAGTCTGCATAAAAAGTGCTGAACATAGTGTGTGTTACTTAAAGTATATAGTATCCCTGTGCAGAAAAGCTGTGGAGACCAGTACTGTTGAACTATTAACAATGATGATCAATAGCATTTCATTCTTATGGTCTCATAGGCCTGTTAGGACCATAACACTAACTACATACAACACGGGAAGGGTTGACTTAGTTTGAGTATAATTATATTATTTGATATATTCTCTGATAAAAGGGGGATTGCTGTAATGCATAGGGAAATACCACCCCACCCCCCTCTCAAAGATGACCAAGAATGAGTCATCCTACCTGCTACATTCAACGAGGGTGACCCTAAGCCGACCCTCAACCAATCCTGAGTCCTGAACAGAGAGGTCCAAGTCACAGGCGGAAGATCCAATGGAAGGTTGCACTTGGAACGGGAAGAAGGGTTTGTATCTGGAAAAACACAAAAAGGTAAACAATGAGTAAATTATTATACATTTGTTGTATACTGTTAGGGATTTCAGTGAGACTATAACTGCTGAGGAATTCTACACTTGAAAGAACTCGGGGCCTAACTGAAAACAAAATTTTGCCATGTTTGACAATCGAAGCATAGGCCTCTGGCTTTTCCATTGGGGGTAACATCTACGTTTCAGAGGATGATCTGCTGTTAGCCCACAGCAAAAGATTAACAGACACAATCGTTAAGCATTTCTGCTTTGTCAGCATCCTCAGGATTGTCTCTATTAAGTGACAGAAATACAGGCTCAGTGATAAAACTAGAGACAACCAACAGTCTAAAACGCATGCTAAAGCTGCTATTGACAGCTTATTTACGATACCTACACATAAACAAAGCCACACAGTATAGGACTACAGATATAAAAAGGCACAAAACAAAAAAAATGCGCTGAATCAATGTGTGTAATAAATTAGTGTAATATGTTATTGTAATTACAGGAATAATTACACAGTAATAAGGGCACTTCCTTGCTCAGAGAATGAATGGGTTGGAAAAGGGAATGAAGAAGACAACGAGAAGAAGAGATGAAGTAGAAAGAGAAATGAGGAGAAAATAAACATTTTAGAAAATAAAAAGGAGAGATTGAGAGGATATGGAGTTGAAACATGAAGGAGGAATGATGTAGAGATGAGGAAGATGGTGAGATGAGGAAAAGTAGGGGAAAGACGGAGAACAGATAGATAAGAAATGTTGGAGATGCTATAGGAGCGTCTACAGGAGCCACACTGTTCCAGTTGGCAGGCAGGTAGGAAAGGCAGGAGGAAATCCATATCCTGTTGGGATCAGATTATCTAACAAACCCTGGTTGTTTCCTGCTCTCGCTCCACAGCAGGGAGGCTGACCTCAACCAATGCGGGGCTGAGAAAGACACTCACAGCTTGGCTCTCCATCTCTCAGGCTCGCCCTAGCTCACACTCTTCTACTCACACACTGGCCCACTCTCCGAACATGACGTTCTCCTGCCCGTTGCTCGCACAACCTCTCTCCCTGACCATACACACAGACACCCTCACAAAATGTTTGGTCCCAGCACTGTGACTTCCGCAATTGGGTGTGGCCATTGGCTAAAAGCAGCAGTAAGGCAGGTGGTTAAACCGTAAATAATGGGTTGTTGTAATTAGGTAATAAAAAGCATGAGCTGGCACTCACCCAAAATAGTTATTTGAGGTGCTGACTAATGGTGAATAAACGGTATGCTATTAAATAAGACTCACACTCCATATACAAGCTTCCAGTAATTAATTGGATAAAGCACCAACTGCGCAAAACAGTGACGCAGAAACGTTGGTGGTTCACCCAATAAATTACTGGGAGCTTGAATATACAGTGTGCAACTCCCTTTACTCATTGTAATTAAGAACATCATGCTGTTTGGGACCACACGTATGCCTTTATTTTTGGCCCCTGATGCTATTTCTAGCCTGAAGCCCCTCGCATTCTGAACCAGATAAGATTGTGTAACTGTTCAAAATAATCTAACATGGAAGATGTGAGATAGCCTAACCATAGACGTATTGAATAGAAAAAAGTATAACTCATTCTAGTTCTGTGAGCCTAACTCATCTCCAAAAGTCAAAGCAGGGAAACTTAAAATCTCAATCAACATGTCAATGTCCAAGCAGAGAGAAAGAAAATAGACCACCTTTACTCCACACAGAGACGCGAACAAAGCTCTAACCCACCTTCCATTTGGCAAATCTGACCATAATTGTATCCTCCTGATTCCTGCTTACAAGCAAAAATTAAAGCAGGAAGCACCAGTGACTCGGTCTATAAAAGTGGTCAGATGAAGCAGATGCTAAGCTTCAGTTTTGCTAGCACAGACTGGAATATATGTTTTGGGATTCTTCCGATGACATTGAAAAGTAAACCATATCAGTCACTGGCTTTATCGATACGTGCATCGAGGACGTCATTCCCACAGTGACTGTACGTAGATACCCCAAACAGAAGCCATGGATTATAGGCAACATTCACACCGAGTAGAGCTGCCGCTTTCAAGGAGCAGGATTCTAACCCGGAAGCTTATAGGAAATACCGCGATGCACTCCGACGAACCACCAAACAGGCAAAGCATCAACAAAGGACTAAGCTCGAATCATACTATACCGGCTCCGACGCTCGTTGGATGTGGCAGGGCTCGCAAACTATTACAAACTACAAAAGGGAAGCACAGCCGAGAGCTGCCAAGTGACACGAGCCTACCAGACGAGCTAAATGAATTCTATGCTCGCATCGAGGCAAGTAACACTGAAACTTGCAGGAGAGCATCAGCTGTTCCGGACGACTGTGGGATCACGCTCTCTGCAGCTGATGTGAGTAAGACCTTTAAAACAGGTCAACATTAACAAGGCCACAGGGCCAGACGGATTACCAGAACGTGTACTCCGAGCATGCACTGACCAACTGGCAAGTATCTTCACTGACATTTTCAACCTCTCCCTGGCCGAGTTTGTAATACTTACATGTTTCAAACAGATCACCATAGTCCCTGTGCCCAAGAACACTAAGGTAACCTGCCTAAATGACTAGCGACCCGTAGCACTCACGTCTGTAGCCATAAAATGCTTTGAAAGGCTGGTCATGGCATATACACCACATGGCTCAATACACCACCATTAGACCAGAAACCCTAGACCCACTCCAATTTGCAAACCGCACCAACAGATCCACAGATGATGCAATCTCAATTGCACTCCACACTGCCCTTTCACACCTGGACAAAAGGAACACTTATGTGAGAATGCTGTTCATTGAATACAGCTCAGCGTTCAACACCAAAGTGTCCTCAAAGCTCATCACTAAGCTAAGGACCCTGGGACTAAACACCTCCCTCTGCAACTGGATCCTGGACATCCTGACAGGCCACCCCAGGTGGTAAGGGTAGGTAACAATATCTGCCATGCTTATCCTCAACACGGGGGCCCCTCAGGGGTGCGTGCTCAGTCCCCTCCTGTACTCCCTGTTCACTCATGACTGCATGGCCAGGCACAACTCCAACACAATCATTAAGTTTGTCGATGACACAACAGTGGTTGGCCTGATCACCGATAACAATGAGACCTGACCGTGAGGTGCAAGAAGAACCACCTCTCCCTTAATGTGATCAAGACAAAAGGAGAGGTCTACTTTTGAACTCAGACAGAGATGCTTGTTCTAGGTCCCAAGAAACAAAGAACTCTTCTGTTGAATCTGACAATTTATCTTGATGGTTGTACAGTCCTCGGAGTTACTCTGGACCCTGATCTCTTTTGACCAACATATCAAGACTGTTTCAAGGTCAGCTTTATTCCATCTATCTAACATTGCAAAAATCAGAAGCTTTCTGTCCAGAAATTATGCAGAAAATATAATCCATGCTTTTGTCACTTCTAGATTAGACAATTGCAATGCTCTACTTTCCACCTATCCGGATGAAGCACTAAAAAAACTTCAGTTAGTGCTAAACACAGCTGCTAGAATCTTGGCTAGAACCAACAACAAAAAAATATCATATTACTCCAGTGCTAGCCTCTCTACACTGGCTTCCTGTTAAACTTCTTAGGGCTGAGATCCCGCTAACGAGATCGATATGACAACAGCCAGTGAAAGTGCAGGGCACCAAATTCAAAACAACAGAAATCCCATAATCAAAATTCCTCAAACATAGAAGCATTTCAAACCATTTTAAATTTGCACTTCTTGTTAATCCCACCACAGTGTCCGATTTCAAATAGGGTTTACGGCGAAAGCAACACAAACGATTGTTAGGTCAGAACCAAGTCACAGAAAAACACAGCAATTTTTCTAGCCAAAGAGAGGAGTCACAAAAATCACAAAGAGATACAATTAATCACTAACCTTTGATGATCTTCATCAGATGACACTCATAGGACTTCATGTTACACAATACATGCATGTTTTGTTCGGGAGAGTTCATATTTATATAAAAAATCTCAGTATACATTGGCGCATTGTTCAGTAGTTCCAAAAACATCCGGTGATTTTGCAGAGAGCCACAACAATTTACAGAAATACTCATAATAAATGTTAATGAAAATACAAGTGTTTTGCATGGAATTTTAGATACACTTCTCCTTAATGCAACCACTGTGACAGATTTCAAAAAAGCTTTACGGAAAAAGCAAACCATGCAATAATCTGAGTACGGCGCTCAGAGACCGAACAAGCCAAAAAGATATCCGCCATATTGTGCAGTCAACTGAAGTCAGAAATAACATTATAAATATTCACTTACCTTTGATGATCTTCATCAGAAATGCACTCCCAGGAATCCCAGTTCCACAATAAATTTTTGTTTTGTTTGATAATGTCCATAATTTATGTCCAAACAGCTACTTTTGTTAGCACGTTTTGTAAACAAATCCAAACTCACGAAGGGCGTCCACTAGGAGCAGACAAAATGTCAAAAAGTTCCATTACAGTCCGCAGAAACATGTCAAACGATGTACAGAATCAATCTTTAGGATATTTTTAACATAAATCTTCAATAATGTTCCAACCGGAGAATTCCTTTGTCTTCAGAAATGCAATGGAATGCGAGCTCTCTCTCACGTGAACGAGCGTCACGAGCTTGTGGCACTCTGCCAGACCACTGACTCAAAGAGCCCTTATGAGCCTCTCCTTTACATAAGAAGCATCAAACAAGGTTCTGAAGACTGTTGACATCTAGTGGAAGCCTTAGGAAGTGCAACATGACCAATATCCCACTGTATCTTCAATAGGGAAGGAGTTGGTCCAACCTCAGATTTCCCACTTCCTGGTTGGATTTTTTCTCAGGTTTTTGCCTGTCATATGAGTTTTGTTATATATGCATATATTAGCAACTGGGACTGAGTAGCAGGCAGTTTACTCTGGGCACCTTATTCATCAAAGCTACTCAATACTTCCCCCAGACATAAGAAGTTAAGGCTAGGGCTGATTCCAAGGTTTTACTGCTAACCTACAAAGCATTACATGGGCTTTACATTACATTTCCGATTTGGTCCTGCCGTACATACCTACACATACGCTATGGTAACAGGCCTCCTTACTGTCCCTAGAATTTCTAAGCAAACAGCTGGAGGCTGGGCTTTCTCCTATAGAGCTACATTTTCATGGAATGGTCTGCCTATCGATGTGAAAGACACAGACTCGGTCTCAATCTTTAAGTCTTTATTGAAGACTCATCTCTTCAGTAGGTCCTATGATTGAGTGTAGTCTGGCACAGGAGTGTGAAGGTGAACGGAAAGGCATTAGAGCAACGAACTGCCCTTGGTGTCTCTGCCTGGCCGGTTCCCATCTCTCCACTCGGATTATCTGCCTCAAACCCTATTACAGGGGCTGAGTCACTGGTTTACTGGTGCTCTTCCATTCCATCTCTCGGAGGGGTGTGTCACTTGAGTGGGTTGAGTCAATGACGTGATCTTCCTGTCCGGGTTGGCCCCCCCCCCCACCCCTACGGTTTGTGCCGTGGGGGAGATCTTCGTGGACTATACTCAGCCTTGTCTCGTGATTATAGGTTGGTGGTTGAAGATATCCCTCTAGTGGCATGGGGACTGTGCTTTGGCAAAGTGGGTGGGGTTATATCTTGCCTGTTTGGCCCTGTCCGGGGGGAACGTCCGACGGGGCCACAGTGTCTCCCTCCTGTCTCAGCCTCCAGTATTTATGCTGCAATAATTTGTGTGTCGGGGGCTAGGGTCAGTCTGTTAATATCTGGAGTATTTATATTGTCTTAGCAAGTGTCCTGTGTGAATTTAAGTATGCCCTCTAATTCTTTCTCTCTCACTTTCTCTCTCTGTGTCTCCCTCGCTCTTGGAGGACCAGAGGCCTAGGACCATGCCTCAGGACTACCTGGCCTGATGACTCCTTGGTGTCGCCAGTACACCAAGTCGTGATGCTGCTCAAGTTTCAAATGATCTGCCTGTGGCTATGGAACCCTGGCCTGTTCACTGGACGTACTACCTTGTCCCACACATGCTGTTATCAACTCTCTAGAAACAGCAGGTGCGGTAGAGATTCTCTGAATGATCGGCTATGAAAAGCTATGAAAAACCAACTCACATTTACTCCTGAGGTGCTGACCTGTTGCACCCTCTACAACCACCGTGATCATTATTATTTGACCCTACTGGTCATCTATGAACATCTTGGCCATGTTCTGTTATAATCTCCACCCAGCACAGCCAGAAGAGGACTGGCCACCCCTCATAGCCTGGTTCCTCTCTAGGTTTCTTCCTAGGTTCTGGCCTTTCTAGGGAGTTTTTCCTAGCCACCGTGCTTCTACACCTGCATTGCTTGCTGTTTCGGGTTTTAGGCTGGGATTCTGTACAGCACTTTGTGACATCAGGTGATGTTAGAAGGGCTTTATAAATACATTTTATTGATTGTGGACTACAGGAAAAGGAGGACTGAGAACTCCTCTTTCTCATGTAGTGAAGCAGGTTGAGAGCTTCAAGTTCTTTGGCGTCCACATCACCATCAAACTAACATGGTCCAAGCACACCAAGATAGTCGTGAAGGCACGACAAAACCTTGTCCCCCTCAGGAAACTGAAAAGATTTGGCATGGGTCCCCAGATCCTCAAAAGGTTCTACAGCTGCACCATCGAGAGCATCCTGACCGGTTGCATCACCGTCTGATATGGCAGGCAGTGATGCAACCATAAGGCGCTACAGAGGGTCGTGCGTATGGCCCATTACATCACTGGGGCCAAGATTCCTGCCATCCAGGACCTCTATACCAGGCGGTGTCAGAGGAAGGCCCTAAAATTGTCAAAGACTCCAGCCACCCAAGTCATAGACTGTTCTCTCTGCTGCCACACGGCAAGCAGTACCGGAGAGCCAATTCTAGGTCCAAGAGACTTCTAAACAGCTTCTACCCCCAAGCCATAAGACTGACTGCTAAGGGGGGGGGGTGGAAATGTTCTTAAAACTGCATTTTTGGTTAAGGACTTAAGTAAGTAAGCATTTCGTAAGTAAGCATTTCACTGTAAGGTCTGTTGTATTCGGCACATGTGACAAATAACATTTGATTTGATTTGTTTTGAAATTCACAGCTAACACTGATCTTTTCTTATCTAGCATTGTCCAAAATCAATATCTTAAAGTCCCATTTACCTTCCATGTTGACATTATGGCTGACCCCATTTAGTTGACTGGTCGATTGTTTGGTCGATAAATATTTTTTTAGTTGAGCAGTTGCAAATAAAGTGCCATCGGAAAGTAATTAGACTCTTTGTTTTGTTACAGCCATTTTGTTACGTTACAGCCTTATTCTAAAACGGATTCAATCAATAAAAATTCCATTGTAATCTACACACTATCCCACAATGACAAAGCAAAAACTGTTTGTTTTTCTAAACGTATTAAAAATAAAAAACAGAAATACCTTATTTACCCAAGTATTTGCTATGAGACTCGAAATTGAGCTCGGGTGCATCCTGTTTCTCTTGATCATCCTTCAGAAGTCTCTACAACTTGGAGTCCACCTGTGGTAAATTCAATTGATTGGACATGATTTGGAAAGGCACACACTTGTTGATATAAGTTCCCAAAGTTGACAGTGCATGTCAGAGCAAAAACCAAGCCATAAGAGCGAAGGAATTGTCAGTAGAGCTCCGAGACAGGATTGTGTCGAGGCATAGATCTGGGGAAGGGTACCAAAACATTTCTGCAGCACTGAAGGTCCAAGAACACACTGGCCTCCAAGTTAGGAACCACCAAGACTCTTCCTAGAGCTGGCCGCCCAGCCTTACTGCGCAATTGGGGGAGAAGGGCCTTGGTCAGGGAGGTGACAATAACCCGGTGGTCACTGAAAGAGCTCTAGAATTCCTGTGTGGACATTGTTGTTCTTCTGGAAGGTTCTCCCATATCTGCAGCACTCAGCCAGAAGAAGCCACTCCTCAGGAAAAGGCACGACAGCCCGTGAGGTTTGCCAAAAAGACACGTAAAGACTCTCAGACCATGAGAAACAAGATTCTCTGGTCGGATTAAATTAAGATTGAACTCTTTGGCCTGAATGTCAAGCGTCAAGTCTGGAGGATTTTTTAAAAAAAACTTTATTTAACTAGGCAAGTCAGTTAAGAACAAATTCTTACTTACAATGACGGCCTACACCTGCCAAACCGTGACAACGCAGGGACAATTGTGCGCCGCCCTATGGGACTCCCAATCATGGCCAGTTGTGATACAGCCTGGATTCGAACCAGGGTGTCTGTAGTGCCACCAGGGTGTCTCAGTGCCTCTAGCACTGAGATGCAGTGCCTTCGACCACTGCGCCACACGGGAGCCCAAACCTGGTACCATCCCTATGGTGAAGCATGGGGGTGGCAGCATCATGCTGTGGCGACACTAGTCAGGATCGAAGGAAAGATGAACTGGGCAAAGTACCAAGAAATCCTTAATGAAAACTTGCTCCAGAGCACTCAGGACCTCAGAATGGGGCGAAGGTTCACCTTCCAACAGGACAATGATCCTAAGCACACAGCCAAGACAACACAGGAGTGGCTTCGGGACAAGACTATGTATATGTTTGAGTGGACCAGCCAGAGCCCGGACTTGAACCCCATCGAACATCTCTGGAGAGACCTGAAAACAGCTATGCAGTGACGCTCCCCATCCAACCTGACAGAGCTTGAGAGGATCTGCAAAGTAGAATGGGCGAAACTCCCCAACTACAGGTGTGCAAAGCTTGTAGCGTCATACCCACGAAGACTCGAGGCTGTAATCGCTGCCGAAGGTGCTTCAACAAAGTACTGAGTAAAGGGTCTGAATACTTAAATGTGATATTTCCTTTTTTTTATGTATAGGAACCTGTTTTTACTTTGTCATTATGGGGTATTGTGTGGAGATGGATGAGAAAAAAAAAACAATTTAATCCATTTTAGAATACGGCTGTAACGTAGGCACTGAATATAAAAAGATTCTGGCACACGAGACACCCATCTGATTCACGCCTGTCTGAGTGGACTAATCCATTGCAGAGGCTGCAGGAATGGCACACCAGTATCACCAGTAGTACATTTACTGTCAATTCCCATTATTTCTCATTTACAATGTTTGTTTGGTTACTGTAATTTTTGTTATGCATTTAATATTATTATAATAATAATTATTACAGTCTTACCGTTGTCATTGTAGGAGTGGACACGTTGTTTGCAGAGAGCACAACCTAGGCTAAACTTGTGAGAAAAAAGTTTTGGTTCATTCCATTTCCGAGTTTTTGTTTGGAGGAGTCCTGTCAATCTTGACTAAGGACACACACCTGTTTACGCATATAGAAGTAGGATGAGGCTACCAGGCCTGCGCACAAGTGTAGGTCTATAAATGTGCCCATTTGGTGATCTAATACTGTTATCTGATTGTCTTAACTCACTGACAAAGTCTGTTTTTACATCCATTAAGAATTACAACAGTTCCTCAATTTAGCCTTAATTGTAAAATCTTTCCAGCTCTCTCCCTTTCAATAACCACTAAGCATGAAAGGAGGAAAAAAATGTAATGCTCTGATACGGTGGAAACGTCATAAAATACACTACATGACCAAATAAGTGTGTGGACACTTGCTCGTCAAACATTGTATTCTAAAATCATGGGCATTAATATGGAGTTTCTGCTATAATAGGCTCCACTCTTCTGGGAAGGAACTCCATTAGATGTTGGAACATTGCTGCTGGGATTGCTTCCATTCAGCCACAAGAGCATTAATGAGGTCGGGCACTGATGTTGGGCTATTAGGCCTGGCTCGCAGTCAGCGTTCCAATTCATCCCAAAAGTGTTTGATGGGGTTGAGGTTAGGGCTCTGTTCAGGCCAGTTAAGTTCTTCCACTCCGATCTCGACAAATCATTTCTGTATGGACCTCGCTTTGTTTCATGCTAAAAACAGGAAAGGGCCTTCCCCAAACTGTTCAAATTAAAGCTCAACTCAAATTTTATTTGTCAAATGTACCAAATACAACAAGTGTAGACTAACGTGAAATGCTTACTTAAAAGCCCTTAACAAAAAGTGTAGTTCAAGAAGAAAATATTTATCAAGTAGACTAAAATAAAAAGTAATAATAAAAAGAATAACGAGGCTATATACAGGGGGCACCGGTAGCGAGTCAGTGTGCGGGGGTACAGGCTAGTTGAGGTAATCTGTACATTCAGGTGGGGGAGAAGTGACTATGCACAGGTAACAAACAACAGCGAGTAGCAGCAGTGTTCAAAAGGAGAGGGGGGGGGGGACTCAATGTAAATTTAATGAATTGTTCAGCAGTCTAATGACTTAGGGGTAGAAGCTGTTGAGGAGCCTTTTGGTCCTAGACTTGGCGTTCCGGTACCGCTTGCCATGCAGTAGCTGAGAAAACAGTCTATAACTTGGGTGATTGGAGTCTCTGACAATTTGATGGGCTTTCCTCTGACGCGCCTATAATATAGGACCTGGATGGCAGGAAGCTTGGCCCCAGTGAAGTACTGGGCCGTTCACACTACCCTCTGTAGCGCCTTACGGTCAGATGCCGAGCAGTTGCCATACCAGGCGATGATGCAACCAGTCCAGATGCTCTTGATGGTGCAGCTGTGTAACTTTGAGGATCTGGGGACCCATGCCAAATCTTTTCAGTCTCCTGAGGGTGAAAAGGCATTGTCGTGCCCTCTTCACAACTGTCTTGGTATGTTTAGACCATGATAGTTTGTTGGTGACGTGGAAAACAAGGAACTTGAAACTCTCGACCCGCTCCACTACAGTCCCGTCAATGTTAAATAGGGGCCTGTTTGGCCTGCCTTTTCCTGTAGTCCACGATCAGCTCCTTAGTCTTGCTCACACTGAGGGAGAGGTTGTTGTCCTGGCATCACACTGCCAGGTCTCTAACCTCCTCCCTATAAGCCGTCTTCATTGCTGTTGGTGATCAGGCCTACCACTGTTGTGTCATCAGCAAACTTAAAGTACACACCCCTGAGGGACCCCAGTGTTAAGGATCAGCGTGGCAGACGTGTTGTTGCCTACTCTGATCCCCTGGGGGCGTTCCGTCAGGAAGTCCAGGATTCAGTTGCAGAGGGAGGTGTTTAGTCCCAGAATCCTTAGCTTCGTAATGAGCTTCGTGGGCACTATGGTGTTGAACACTGAGCTGTAGTAAATGAACAGCATTCTCACATAGGTGTTCCTTTTGTCCAGGTGAGAAAGGGCTGTGTGGAGTGCGATTGAGATCGCGTCATCTGTGGATCTGTTGGGGTGGTATGCGGATTGGAGTGGGTCTAGGGTGTCCGGGAGGATTCTGTTGATATATGCCATGACCAGCCTTTCAAAGCACTTCATGGCTACAGACGTGAGTGCCACGAGGTGGTAATCATTTAGGCAGGTTACCTTTGCTTCATTGGGCACAGGGACTATGGTGGTCTGCTTGAAATATGTAGGTATTACAGACTCAGTCAGGGAAAGTTTGAAAATGTCAGTGAAGACACTTGCCAGTTGGTCAGCGCATGCTCGGAGTACACGTCCTGGTAATCCGTCTGGCCCAGCGGCTTCATGAATGTTGACATGTTTCAAGGTTTTGTTCACATCAGCTACCGAGAGCGTTATCACACAGTCATCCAGAACAGCTAGTGCTCTCATACATGCTTCAGTGTTGCTTGCCTCGAAGCAAGCATAAAAAAGGCATTTAGCTTGTCTGGAAGGCTCGCGTAACTGGGCAGCTCGCGTCTGGGTTTCCCTTTGTAGTCCGTAATAGTTTTCAAGCCCTGCCACATCTGACGAGCGTCAGAGCTGATGTTGTAGGATTCAATCTTAATCCTGTATTGACGCTTTGCCTGTTTGATGGTTCGTCTGAGGGCATAGCAGGATTTCTTATTAGCGTCCGGATTAGTCTCCCGCTCCTTGAAAGCGGCAGCTCTACTCTTTAGCTCGATGCGGACATTGCCTGTAATCCATGGCTTCTGGTTGGGATATGTACGTACAATCACTGTGGGGACGACGTCATCGATGCACTTATTGGGAAGCCAATGACTGAGGTGGTGTATTCCTCAATGCCATTGGATGAGTCCCGGAACATATTCCAGTCTGTGCTCGCAAAACAGTCCTGCAGTGTAGCATCCGCGTTATCTGACCACTTCCGTATTGAGCAAGTCACTGGTACTTCCTGCTTTAGTTTTTGCTTATAAGCAAGAATCAGGAGGATTTGCCAAATGGAGGGCGGGGGAGAGCTTTGAATGCATCTCTGTGTGTGGAGTAAAGGTGGTCTAGGATTTTTTTTCCCCTGGTTGCAAAATGTGACATGCTGGTAAAAATGACATAAGTTTGCCTGCATTAAAGTCCCCGGCCACTAGGAGTGCCACTTCTGTTACCACAAAGATGAAGCACAGAATAGTCTCGAATGTCATTGTGTGCTATAGCATTAAGATTTCCCTTCACTGGAACTAAGGGGCCTAACCCGAAACATAAAAAACAGCCCCAGACCATAATTTCTCCTCCACCTAGATTTACAGTTGGCACTATGCATTCGGCAGGTAGCGTTTTCCTGGCATCCACCAAACCCAAATTTGTCGTTCAGACTGCCAGATGGTGAAGCGTGATTCATCACTCCAGAGAACTCGTTTCCCTTGCTCCAATGGCGGCGAGCTTTGCACCAGTTGAGCCTACGCTTGGCATTGTGCATGTTGATCTTAGGCTTGTGTGTGGCTGCTCGGCCATGGAAACTAATTTCATGAAACTCCAGAGGCAGTTTGGAACTCGGTGAGTGTCAACTGTGGACAGACGATTGTTGCGCGCTGCAGCACACGGTGGTGCCGTTCTGTGAATTTGTGTGGCCTACCACTTCGCGGCTGAGCCTTTGTTCCTCCCAGATGTTTCCACTTCACAATAACAGCATTTACAGTTGACAGAGGCAGCTCTAACAGGGCAGAAATTTGACTGACTTGTTGGAAAGGTGCCATCCTATGCTGGTGCCACGTTGAAAGTAACTCATTAAGGCCATTTTACTGCCTGTTTGTCTATGGAGATTGCATGGCTGTGTGCTTTTATACACCTGTCAGCAACAGGTTAGGTTGAAATAGCCCGAATCCACTAATTTGAAGGAGTGTCCACATACTTTTGTATATATAGTGTAGGCCTACCAGATTACTTATTTTCCCTTGCGCAAAATAGCCTACAGCTGTGTGTCTGTCCCGAGCTTATTGGCCCCGGAAACTCTGAGGGTCCAGAATATTTCATACAATGTTGCAAGTTTGCTAGCACGAGCTTCGGGCCAGACCAAGTTAATACAATAGTTAACACAATATTTAAAAGTTCCATGAGTAGCCAATGTTATTTACAGGATATTTATCAGGATATTTTCTACCTTCAACATTTTTATTTGTTGGCTTTATAGGCTATTTTTATATGGCAATAGATGTTACTTTTAGATTTGAATAATTTAGATATAATTGATTAACCACATAACATTGATTTTGAGATATGAAGACATTATTATAAAGGAATAAATGAATTGGCATGCAGATCAGTAGAAATTCAGATAAATCAGATAAATTGGCACTCCAACTGGAAAAGGTTGCCGAATGCTGGTGTAGCTTATTCCCGGCAACATCAGGAGCATAATGGTAGAATCTGCGAAGGCCAGCAGCAGAGGGCAGCGGGAGGAGAACGGCCGGGAACAGGTTTTTTTTCCTTCTAGTTAGGCTATATTGACCTGTGTCTTCATCTTATGCGCAGTGCTTAACGCATCAGACAAGCTCAGTAGCCAAACATATTGCTTGCCAAAAATATTTTTAAAAATATACGTTTTAAAATTTCAACCAATCGATTCGTCAGAAGAACAGACAACTCTTTTTTTTCTTTTACTCGGATACAGCCATAGTTAATACCGTGCTCCCACCCATCCAGGACATCTACTCAAAACAGTGCCTAAGGAAGGCATGCAGCCTCATCAAGGACCCCACACACCCCAGCCACGAGCTGTTCTCTCCCTTACTGTCAGGCAGATGCTATCGGAGCATGAGGTCTGATACCAATAGGCTCAGATACAGTTTCTATCTACAATCCATTAGAGTGCTGAACACTTACCATGCGTTTCCCGTACATACAGCAGTAAAAAAAAACTAACTACACTGAACAAAAGTTAGTTAATAAGGAAATTTGTCAATTTAAAGAAATAAATTATGCCCTAAATCAATGGATTTCACATGACTGGGAATAAAGATGTGCATCTGTTGGTCACAGATTCTTTTTAAAAGTAAGGTAGGGTGGGGCTCATTAAACCAGTCAGTATCTGGTGTGACCACCATTTGCTCCATACAAAGCAATCTCCTTCGCATAGAGTTGATCAGGTTGTTGATTGTTGCCTGTGGAATGTTGTCCCTCTCCTCTTCAAATGGTTGTGTGAAGTTGATGGATATTGGCGGGAACTGGAAAACGATGTCATACACGTCGATCCAGAGCATCCCAAACACCCTCAATGGGTGACATGTAGGCCATGGAAGAAGTGGGACATTTTCAGTTTCCAGGAATTGTGTAGACCTTTCTGACATGGGGATGTGCATTATCATGTTGAAACATGAGGTGATGGCGGTGGATGAATGGCACAGCAATGGGCCTCAGGATCTCGTCACGGTATCTCTGTGCATTCAAATTGCGATCGATAAAATGCAATGGTTTTTGATGTCGGTAGCTTATGCCTCCCCATACCATAACCCCACCACCACCACGGGGCACTCTGTTAACATGGTCATCAGCAAGTCGCTCACCCAAACAATGCCATACATCCTGCCCGGTACAGTTGAAACAGGAATTCCTCCATGAAGCGCACACTTCTCCAGCATGCCAGTGTCCATCAAAGGTGAGAATTTGCCCAATGTAGTCGGTTACGATACTAAACTGAAGTCAGGTCAACACCCTGGTGAGGTTGACAAGCACACAGATGTGCTGCCCTGAAAAGGCTTCTGACAGTTTATGCAGAAATTCTTTGGTTGTGCAAACAGTTTCATCAGCTGCACCTGGTCTCAGACGATACCGCAGGTGAAGAAGCCGGATGTGGAGACCATAGGCTGGCGTAGTTACACTTGGTCTGCGGTTGTGAGGCCGGTTGGACGTACTGCCAAATTCTCTAAAATGATGTTGGCGGCGGCTTATGGTAGAGAAATTAACATTGAATTATCTGGCAACAGCTCTGATGGATATTCCTGCAGTCAGCATGCAAATTGAACGCTCCATCAAAACATGTGTGGCAAAATTGCATATTTTAGAGTGGCCTTTTACTGTTCCCAGCACAAGGTGCACCTGTGTAATGATCATGCTGTTTAATCAGCTTCTTGATATGCCACACGTCAGGTGGATGGATTACCTTGGCAATGGCGAAATATTCACTAACAGGGATGTAAACAAATTGTTCCCCAAATTGAGAGAATCTTTTATTTCAGCTCATGAAACATGGGACCAACACTTTACATGGTGCATTTATATTTTCGTTCAGTGTTTATCAACATTTTTAGCTAAACGTGGAGCCTAAACAGCTTCTACCCCCAAGCCATATGACTTCTAAACAAGACTGCTAAATAGCTAATCAAACAGCTACCCGGACTACCTGCATTGATCCTTTTTTGCACTGACTATGCACACACACACTGGGCTCTACCCACACACGCACTATATACACCCACAACATTCACACACATGCATACTGACACCACACACACCATACGCTGCTGCTACTGTCTATTATCTATCCTGTTGCCTAGTCACTTTAACCCACCTATATGTACATAGCTACCTCAATTACCTCGTACCCCTGCACATCAACTCAGTGTATAGCCAGGTTATTTTGACTCGTTATTGATATTATTCATTGTGTATTTATTCCTGGTCACTATTTCTACTTTTGGTAACACCTTATTTGGATAGTTCATCTGTAGAGCATGGACTACCTACTAATCCTTATCCTAACCCTAAAAACCTAACCCTTACCCTAAACCTACTCTTAGCAAGCAGTTGGTCATACTATCTGTTGATAAGCATCTGTAGAACATCTACAGATAGAAAATCTGGACTATTAAAAAAAGTATACATCTTATCTTTAACTCTGCATCGTTGGAAAGGGACCCATAAGTAAGCATTTCACAGTTAGTCTACACCTGTTGTTGTTTACGAAGCACGTGATGAATCAAATGTGATTTGAACTGCCTTGGTTGCCCAATAAAGATCTGCAAAACTCAGTTTAATAGTCCTGGTGTGATCGGTGAGGATTAAAGTCTATTTTGGGAGGACTGGATAAAATGCAGCCTGACAGATGTTTCAGGCAATAATCCTAAAATGACTGTATGAGGGTTGCTAGGTGAGAGGAAATGATAAGCAGAGGTGACCAGTAAAATGCAACAATCTGATGGAATAACCAAACACATTGTGATTCTCTTAAATAATGTATGAAAACTACATTACTGAGCAAAGCAGACTGAAAATCCTTCCACTACCTAGTCTACATTTTTTTGTAAAGGTATCAGTCTCAAAATGAGAAGAAGCATGTCTGGAAAACATGCCAATGGCCCATGTGGTGAAAATATCAGCAATTATTTATGTTATGAAAATGGACTCAACACCACCTGTGTAACCCCCCCACCCCCCACTGCTCAATGCCCTAACAGGATCAGGGAGCACATGTGTCATCATAAACTGGTCGTGTATGTGCTAAAGACAGTAGCATAGCATTTTCTACTACTTCACTCAAAATAGAACTGAAATCACATGCATGCTCCTTAAATTATTACTGCACTCCGAGACAAATGTACTTCATTGTTATGCCCGGTGCCCTAGCAACAGTGAAATCTAAAGATGTTAGATAGAAATCTTGAAAACATTGAGCTGAAACAGATTGCGATCCATATTTAAGAGACAGTGAGTTATCCTATCACTTTAGCAAGTAAAGAAAACTGGTCAGGTGTCTTGTAAAAAGAAATATCAAAATTTCAAGCAAAAGGAATCGATGAAGTTATTCATTATCAGGATGTCATGAACAACATTATCAGGATGTCTAGCACAATTACGAATAACCGATGGTTATGGATGAAGACCGTAATGAAAATAAAACAGCCATAACCATTTAGAATTTTTGTTTCCGATTTTTTTTGTGCAATGAGCAGCTGACTGAAGACGAGACGGCCAGGCATTCGTGCAGTCTTGTCAGTTTCTGCGGTAACATGGACTGTTAATAACGTGATGAAACTGTTGGTCCTTGCTACAACAAGCAAGGTGTTGCCTTAAGGTTAGGCATAAGGTTAGCAGTGTGGTTATGGTTAGGTTTTAAATCACATTTTAATAGATCAATTGTAGAAATGGGCAGAATTCAGCCATAAAATTTTGGACATTGTTGCTATGGAAGCTAATGATGACCAGTGGGGTTGGAGCAAAGGATTTGTCGGTTACCTAGGCAACACCCCCCATATTGCAGCTGCAACACACATTGCCCATACAGTCAGGAGCGGAGCAGAGGAGAAAACATACATACATTTTTGTGGATGGCCCATTAGTGTCATCCAAAATCCCATGACAGTCACAGCCCTACCCTGACTTAGGGTGACCACATATCCCAGATTGTGCAGGAAAGTCCTGCATTTTGGCCCTTTGTCCCACAACCAAACAATTGTGTCCCACATTTTATCAAAAAATTAACTAATTTACAGAAAAGGTAAATTTATCACGCATTTCACTCAGACTTCCTCTTCAATCGAGGACAATAGACATTCCAACCTGTACCTTTTGACGAGATAGATCATAAGGATGTGGTGCTGGTGATGTTAAACCCTTCTCCAATCGTTGTTGAGATCTGATATTATGCACAGCGCAGGATGAGACATTGGTTGAGATATGACATTGGCCTATCACATTTGTCAAATCCTTTTGGGCTGAATTCCATCTAAATTTAGAGAAAATTAGACAGTTAAGTACTTACAAAAAGCGTGCTTTTAACAAAGAGCTACAGAAGTATGTAAATCGCCATATTAGACTGAAACATAAGGTAAATTTCAAACTAGTGCGGTTTGCTCATTCAACATATTTGCTTCTACTTCACTCAATCCCATTTTTAGTCTCACTTCCTAACTGTTTTACATTCCCTGAAACCAACCAGAAAATGTTCTTTGGCCACATATTCCACATTTTCAGAAAACAGCTACACGTGGTCTCGTTTTCTGCATCACCAAATTTGGCATGAGGCGAGAGTAGGCTAGGTGCACTTTAGTTAAAGGGGATGTGTGTGTGTTGGGGGGTGCTGGCCCCCCAAAATTATTAATGTAGGCTACACTGTCCCACAAAATCCTGTTCTCCCTCATTTGGGTATTTTAAATGTGGTCACTAAAACACACACTTATACAAGAGTATGCAATATGTTGTTCTATTGACAGAGGTTGGACATAAGGGGAGATTGGTGGGTGAGGGCATGGCCATTTGTCCTGTATGAAGTACAGGCTGTAGTAGTAGTAGTAGTAGTAGTAGTACAGGCTGTAGTAGTACTTCTAGCTTCATTGTTTTATAAACCTCTTTTTCTCCCTCTCTGAGATCCAATAGAACAGCTAAATAACAATGACAGCTCAATCAATGAAGTGTCTGAAGTCCCAGGTTATCCAGAGTGGAGCAGAGAGGAGAAGAGGGTCCATTAAAAAGTGGCTACCTACATGTAAAACTGTGCTGTGTCCAGCTGTGTCCCTCCCTCAGCATGTAGAGTCAAAAAGCTCAAAGAGAGCGATAGAGGTTAGACGTAAAAGTGAAGGAATAACAGATGTCTGGAGAGCGATTATGTAACAAACAACCCAGCTGACAGTGGATAAGTGAGAGGTGGGGGTTGTTTGATGCCGTAATGGCTCCAACGCCATGAGGCTTCACCCACTATGGATGGTCCAGGACATCTCAAACTAAAATCATTTCTGAATTTCACACAGGACATACGAGTCATATTGTAGAGTCAATCCAACAACCACCCAAAGTCATGACAATTAAAAAGGAATGATGCACGGTAAGCACAAGCTTACAAAAAAATGATTCCAATCTGGTCTGTCCTGTCCACTCTCAGATTAGGATGGGAACAGGGTGAATGGTTTAGTGCATTTTACTCTGATCTGATCCACCAAGTGATTGGCCCCTTACCTGGCAGAACAGATCAACGTAAATAGTCCGGGTGGCCATTTTGATTAATTGTTCAGCAGTCTTATGGTCTTGGGGGTAGAAGCTGTTAAGGAGACTTTTGGTCCTAGACTAGTCAGTATGCTCTTGATGGTGCAGTTGTGGAGATTTTTGAGGATCTGGGGACCCATGCCCTCTTTACAACTGTCTTGGTGTGTTTGGACCATGATCGTTTGTTGGTGATGTGGACACCAAGGAACTTAAAACTCTCGACCTGCTCCGATTAAGCCCTGGCGATGTTAATGGGCACCTGTTCGGCCCTCCTTTTCCTTCAGTCCACGATCAACTCCTTTGTGATGCTCACATTGAGGGAGAAGTTCCCGTCTCTGACCGCCTTCCTATAGGCTGGCTCATCGTTGTCGGTGATCAGGCCTACCACTGTGTGTCGTCAGCAAACTTAATGATGGTGTTGAAGTCGTGCTTAGCCACGCAGTCGTGGGTGAACAGGGAGTACAGTAGGGGTGCATGCTTAGTCCCCTGAGTGAGCCCAGTGTTGAGGATCAGTGTGGCAGATGTGTTGTTGCCTACCTTTGCCACCTGGGGACAGCCCATCAGGAAATCCAGGATCCAGTTGCAGAGGGAGGTGTTTAGTCCCAAGGTCCTTAGCTTAGGTGATGAGCTTTGTACTGTAGTCAATGAACCGCATTCTCAGAAAGGTGTTCCTTTTGTCCAGATGGGAAAAGGCAGTGTGGAGTGAGATTGAGATTGCATCATCTGTGGATCAGTTGGGGCGGGATGCGAATTAGAATGGGTCTAGGGTTTCCGGCATGATGGTGTTGATGTGAGCCATGACCAGCCTTTCAAAGCACTTCATGGCTAGCGACGTGAGTGCTATGGGCAGTAATCACTTAGGCAGGTTACCTTCGCTTTCTTGGGCACAGGGACTATGGTAGTCTGTTTGAAAGATGTAGGTATTACAGACTTGGTCAGGGAGAGTTTGAAAATGTCAGTGAAGACACTTGCCAGTTGGTCTGCGCATGCTTTGAGTACACATCCTGGTAAACCGTCTGGCCTAGAGTTCTGCCATCTGTGACATTCAGCAAATCCTAACGTCCACTGCTCTGTCCTCAAAGGCTGTTTTATATTACATCACCTCAGAACCCTAGCTTGCTCAGTCAGTCCTTATCATGGGCACCTCAGACACATGCACCCTTTTAGGCAACTCGTCCAGATTGGTGCATTTAGTCTACAATTAACAGTTAGCTCCCACACATGAGCCGAAACAGATCTTTCACAAGAAGTGGCTATGCCATGCCAATAGGTGTCTGTGGCCACACAGAGGAACATTGAAATAGTTACATTTAGTTGTTGTTCTCACAAAACAACCAAACCATTGTTTGCCTGCTCTGCAGCCCACACAGTACATAGTGGATAAAAGGAAAGTCTGACAAAATGAACGGACACAAGACAGCATTTCATTGATTTTCAAGTGAAACAATGTGCCTACTCACATTCTCTGGCATTTAAACAGCAATAATTACCTGATTAATCTCACCTAATTAGTTAAGTGTAATCTAAATCAATGAGAAAAGCTGGTTTTGTAGGGACTATTTCCTGCATTACAGTGTTAAAAATGTTGATATCAAATCAAACATGTAAAAATCAACAGCCAGGGGCCTCCCAAGTGGCACAGTAGTCTAAGGCACTGCATCGCAGTGCTTGAGGCGTCACTACAGACCCGCGTTTGATCCCAGGCTGTGTCACAATTGACCCAGGCTGTGTCACAATTGACCCAGGCTGTGTCACAATTGACCCAGCGTCATCCGGGTTAAGGGAGGGTTTGACCGGCTAGGATTTCCTTGTCCCATCGCGCTCTAGCGACTCATTGCGGGCCGGGCGCCTGCAAGCTGACTTCGGTCACCAGCTGGCCAGTGTTTCCTCCAACACATTGGTGCGGCTGGCTTCCGGGTTAAGCGAGCAGTGTGTCAAAAAGCAGTGCGGCTTGGCAGGGTTGTGTTTCGGGGGATGCATGACTGTCAACCTTCGCTTCTCCCGAGTCCGTAGAGGAGTTGCAGTGATGGAACAAGAATGTAATTACCAATTGGATATCACAAGATTGGTGAGAAAAAGGGCAAAAAAATATTTAACATTTTTAAAGCAACAGCCAGGTAGAACAATGATAAACATGATTTGAAATGGAGCAGAACATATTACAGTAGTTTATTACACAACCCTATAATCACAACTACGCATTCTGAAAAAGGGCAATTCCACAGTAACACAGTGATGCAGAGACACCAATTTTTTTTAAACTTTAAAATGTATGCCAAACAAAAACCAATGATTGCAAAATTAAGCAAACCATACAACTCCATGCACAAGGCCAACTTTTAACAATTTCCACCCAATTTCACTAAAAAAACACATTTCCTTGAAGATAGTGCTGAGCAATTAGTGCTTTTTGAGGCCGGTTCAGTTTTGGTTGGATTTTCTTTTTTTAAATGATCAGGCTTTTCGACTTCAATCATTTGAGTTGAATGCTGTACCACAGAATAAAAACATTAATAGAATTCCCATGACGCTAGTGACTGCCCATTACTGCTTATCACTTATTAGCCATTTATTCACATTACTTATATATTTTCAGTTGTGTATATTACATGCGTTTTATTTGATGACTATTATTTTATTCCAAGTCATCATCTCATCTCTATAGAGCTGCTGCCTATGCTTTCTGACAAAAAAGTATATTTTGTAGTTCTTCAAAGTAAATAAGGCATACTTTTATGACTGCTGAATACCAATGATGAATCACTTAAAATCATGTATTTTCAGGTAGAGATATCTCGCGAAGCAACAGCTGCTCTCTATATTTATTTTATTTAACTAGGCAAGTCGGCTAAGAACTTATTTACAATGACGGCCTACCCCGGCCAAACCCTAACCCGGATGACGCTGGGCCAATTGTGCGCTGCCCTATATCCCCTCACGATCGTGCATTCTTCTGCCTCTTTTGTAGCAGGCATAAAATAAGCACAGACCGGACAAGTAGAAGTGGATCGTGGTAATTGTTAGGGTTGGGAGATATGGCCAAAATCTAATATACCGATATAGGTCATTTCATATCCCGATAACGATACATATCACGATATAGCACATTTTCTGTAAATTCAATGAATAAATAGTTTATATAAGATGACCACATGTAAAGGCCTGTACATATCAATGATATTGCTCTTGCTGCGGGCGATTCCCTGATCCACCTCTACGCAGACGACACCATTCTGTATACTTCTGGCCCTTCCATGGACACTGTGCTATCTAACCTCCAAACGAGCTTCAATGCCATACAACACTCCTTCCGTGGCCTCCAACTGCTCTTAAACGCTAGTAAAACCAAATGCATGCTTTTCAACCGTTCGCTGCCTGCACCCGCATGCCCGACTAGCATCATCACCCTGGATGGTTCCGACCTAGAATATATGGACATCTATAAGTACCTAGGTGTCTGGCTAGACTGTAAACTCTCCTTCCAGACTCATATCAAACATCTCCAATCTAAAATCAAATCTAGAGTCGGCTTTCTATTCCGCAACAAAGCCTCCTTCACTCACGCCGCCAAACTTACCCTAGTAAAACTGACTATCCTACCGATCCTCGACTTCGGCGATGTCATCTACAAAATCGCTTCCAATACTCTACTCAGCAAACTGGATGCAGTTTATCACAGTGCCATCCGTTTTGTTACTAAAGCACCTTATACCACCCACCACTGCGACCTGTATGCTCTAGTCGGTTGGCCCTCGCTACATATTCGTCGCCAGACCCACTGGCTCCAGGTCATCTACAAGTCCATGCTAGGTAAAGCTCCGCCTTATCTCAGTTCACTGGTCACGATGGCAACGCCCACCTGTAGCACGCGCTCCAGCAGGTGTATCTCACTGATCATCCCTAAAGCCAACACCTCATTTGGCCACCTTTCATTCCAGTTCTCTGCTGCCTGTGACTGGAACGAATTGCAAAAAATAAAATTAAAATAAAAAATAAAAATTTTAAAAAGAAAATTTAAATCGCTGAAGTTGGAGATTTTTATCTCCATCACCAACTTCAAACATCTGCTATCTGAGCAGCTAACCGATCGCTGCAGCTGTACATAGTCCATCAGTAAATAGCCCACCCAATTTACCTACCTTATCCCCATACTGTTTATATTTATTTACTTTTCTGCTCTTTTACACACCATTATCTCTACCTGTACATGACCATCTGATCATTTATCACTCCAGTGTTAATCTACAAAATTGTAATTATTCGCCTACCTCCTCATGCCTTTTGCACACAATGTATAGAGACTCTTTTTTTCATTTTTACTGTGTTATTGACTTGTTTATTGTTTACTCCATGTGTAACTCTGTGTTGTCTGTTCACACTGCTATGCTTTATCTTGGCCAGGTTGCAGTTGTAAATGAGAACTTGTTCTCAACTAGCCTACCTGGTTAAATAAAGGTCAAATTAAATAAATAAAGAAACATTTTTTACATTTTGAATTATACTCAACAAATAAAAGGTACTTACTCATATTTGATTATTTCTCCTTTTATTTAGAACCTTTGTGCAAATTTTCAGTTAAGCATGTAACAAAATAAAAATATTAATGTATAAAATCTAAAAAAAAAAAGGTAAATAGAAAATACTTCAACTATAGTTTCAAACAAAATAAATATAGGCCTAAAATAGATATATTTTGGGGGGCTTGCCTGTTATTTTGGCATTAATACTTGTCACATATTAATTTGCATTTGGTACCTTGGGTCGACTGTTAGCACCAACTCAAGAAACTCCCGTTTCTCGACCATGTAAATTGGGGCCATGTCTGGACAGATGTAAGTTGTAACGGCAGCTGTTCTCTTCTTCCATCTTCGGGATTCTTTGGCATATGGTGTGCCGCGGGCAAAAACCTCTTGCAACGTCTGAGTCAGGGGTTTGTTTTGAGCACTCGACTGTACTTTTTTGGGTCTCATCCGTAGACTCTCTCCATACTATTTCACATGATTCTTGCGTAGGTGGTAAAGAGGTTTGTCGTGTTTGAGCTTGTTGTCAGAACTCTGGCCTGCGGCATATTTTGCAGAGGACGGTTTTCTGGTCTGTGTCAGACTTTTCATACCAAAACCTAGGGCTGGGCAATAAATCAATAATTAATCGAGGTAATTACTTCCCTCAATATTGATATAAAAACGTTTAGATTCATTTTCGATAATGTCGATATAGAATAATTAGGTACAGCAGTCAATTTGACCTCTGACGCAGCAGGAACGTAAGGAGAAGTGACAATATGCACCTGGAGAGGTATACGCCAACTAAAAACCACTTAGCACCTCATGTGATGGAGTAGCCACTATTAAGCACAAAAAATTATTGATGTAAGCGAAAACAGTGGCAGTGATAGCCATGGAGAAGGAGCAGCTTCCAACGAAGAAATTGATAAAAAAAGGGTTAAACTGTTTCAGTAATTTGGAAGTGGTTTGGCTTTTTGAAGTCCGACAAAGAGCAGAGCAACATTCGGTGCAAATTTTGCCGTAGACAGGTGGCTACAAAGTCTGGTAATACGACAAACCTTATTCAACATCTGAAACAAAGTCACTGTTTGGAACATGCAGGAAGTTTTGAGTTTGCGCCACGGTATTGATAAACGCCCCTCAAGCACCAGCCAATCTAGGGATGTTTGCCCGAAGCAGTCAACACTGACAGCGTTTATGCCCTACAAGCAAACATTGAAAAGACAAAGACATCACAAATGCTATTATGCATTGCTATTATGCATTTTTACCTTGTCAGCTCAGGTATTCGATCTAGCAACCTTTCGGTTACTGGCCCAACGCTCTGCCTAGTGGTTTGTTCAGGCATTAGGCATTCTTGAGTCTGAAGCAGATATGCACCTTTTAAACATTATTTGATTAATATCGTGATAACTTTCGTTATCGAATGAAAAAAATATATATAGATAGTGATCATTTATTTGCCATATCGCCCAGCCCTACCCAAACCACATCCTTGCGACTGAAGTAGCCCCTCTTTTAGGTACGAGCTCCGTGTCTCCGTGCTCTGTGTCACGTTCACGCTCCTCCATGTTTGTTTGTGTTGCAAATTTCAAGAACACAAAGCATCGTCAATTGACGAAAAATATTGCCGTAAAGAATGCGATTTACGACAACGGAATAATTACCATGTTATATGCGCTAAACTACGTAGAATATTGGCCTGTTAACTACAACTCCCTACTACATCCCAGTTCAGACAGGACCTGATTTATCTCTAGAGAAACTGTGCAATGTGCACGTTGAGCTCACAGAAAAAAACTAATAAAGCGGAATTAAATAATAAACAATGTTGGTCAACTAATTGATTAAAAATAAATAAATAACCGAAATTTCAGGTAATCGCTCAGCACTACTTGAAAAACAGTGCAAACGCAAAGTGTCTCTGATTTTTCACTTTAAAATGTATTTTTAACAAAAACTAATTACTGCAAAGTTCAACAAACCATATAAAATAAAATAAAAACACATGTGCTTGCAGAACAGTGCAGATGCAAAGATTGGTAACAGAATGACAGTTTATGCTGTTGGTACCATTCTTCTGTTACCGAACTGTGCATCCCTCTGTTAGCGTGGATTTGCCCCCAAAAAAACTCACACGCAAAGACCACATCTTGAAATAAATCATATTAGGCTAATAGCAAACTAAAAAGTGATTTTGGCATGCTACATTCTAGTGAATCTCCAACGCACCTGCAGACAACCTACCCAGGATGTGAAGTGCATTTCACTTCAAAGGATAGAACAGGCAACAAGATAACATTTTGCTGGAATACTGCTATTCTAACAATCCAAGCAAAGGAATGAGACAGGAATAATGTTAATCACGCTGTACAGGAGACTGAATGTATAGAGGTTTTACATTCCAGTGCAGCTATCGCTGCAGTTCCAGCACACCGGTGTGACCCTTCCAAACATAACAGCCAGCTGCATGGGACAGTGTGCCATGTAATTGGGGCCACCAATTCTGAGTCCAGAGAGTGCTGTCACAGCATTTATGATAAGCTGACAGAGCCACTAGAAGCATTTAGAAGAAGATCAACCATAGCAAATTATAGGTGATAGGCTAAGGCCTACCTTTTCAGCATAATTCAATCGATTAGTTTTCCGCAACTTGAAAAGGCATTGATTTATTCTACATTAAGGCCTAGTCACGTTGAAAAGGTAATGCTTAACATTAAATTGCTCTTATACCTGAGAAGTTACAGTAGTGGTACAGTGTAACAACATTACGGTAACAAAATAGCCTAATTTAGTAAGGCAGTATATCATCAGTTAAACCTACATTTAGGCTATGTGACATACGTTTATAGAAAATCGGAAAACTTCCAGGCCTAGCTTAGTCTAAATTGTTTACCTATGAGAGTGCAACCAAATACAAGAGTGAAGGGGAACACTTCCAGTAAAAAAAATACCTATAAAAAGGGAGCCTGAAAAAAGTGACAGAGATTAATAAATAGGAGGAGCTGAAAGGATGCTGCACGTGCATTCATGTTTCTAACAGGGAAATACTAGAAAGCTTTTGTCTTTCAGTTTTACACAAGTGTTGGCTAAATGTTTAACTGTCACTACTTCACACCAGGTTGTGATTATTTAAAAACATTCTGAATGTAGTGACAGAAAGCACTCCTCTGTCTAAAAAGGATGAACCCTATCCTTTCATAGGTCTGCAACCATGATGTCCCTCAATGGCTTTCTTTGCAACAGGTGCCATCCCATGTCTCAAGACCTTAAACTAACACTCTGTGTGCATACTGAAAGTGGGTATGTCCTGGCTGACAGTTGAAAAAACATCAAGACAGCATGTTTTGTTGTCATTAAACCTTTCAGTAACATGGTGGTCCATTTTTAACCAAAACATTTTTCTAAAAAAGGTGGCAGTAAGCCTAAACAGAGCCTTAAACTGAGCTAAATAGAAGGCTCTGGGCCTATGTATTATCACCAACTTGGAGTCCAAATATGCATCTTACAGATCTTGGTAACTATAGAAATAAGGCTGTTGAGGGCCACTTTCCATAGTCCTTAGGTTAGCTTGAAATATTGATACAGATTTTTGACCATCTCTCCGCAGGCCTACTGACTTGCATAGACCTAAACAAATATAAAACTATAGTTTCTGAGCAAGTTTTACCTGATTTTGTAATTTGGCAAGGTGTGTTTCTTCTTGATGACTCTTTTCAACTGGTTGACAATGATTGAGGTAAGCTGAGGCAAGGGCCTTCCCTCGAACTGTGACTTCACCTCAAAGTCTATCAATGGGTCCTCGAGGAACGTGAAGGACCAGTGCGTAAAAGGCACGCGAGTGAACTGCAGCTTCAGTCTTCCAACCACACGCGTCATCTTTACGAACAGGTAGGCTGACTTCCCAAAAACAAGGTCTACATCAATTGCTAGATGGAATCCCCCATTATATTCTAGGTCCACCTCGAAATTGAGTTCCTCGGGCATGCCGTCTTCATTTAAACGCACTGGATTAATAAGTTTGGCCGTTTTAAAAACGGGCAAAGAATTACCCAGGGAGATATCCCTGAGACTGAGTCCCTCCAACAGCCGACCAGCTGTCTTGGTTTGTAATAGCTCCTCGAACTCCACCTTGATCTTTTTGGTCAGCCAGTGCCTAACGACAGGAGTGTCGCGGAGTTCTCTGAATAGGAACAAAAAGATAGCGTTTAGAAAATTGCACGTCTCCGGTTTGGAGGTGTGGAGTGGCTCGCTTTGACAATGCGGTGGCGGTTGTTGTTTAGGGCTACTGCTTGTGACAGCTGCTTCCTGTTGCCTGGGAGAGATGGCCTCTTGCTGTTTGGATGCAGCAGAAGCTGCGATATCTTGTTGTTGACCTGATTCGGCATGTTGGTTATTGAAGTAATCCTTCAAGGCGGGATCAGGCACTGCTTTGACATATTGCACTGTCCCGGTTTTTGGCTCGGGGCTTCTCCAGTAAAGCAGTAAGAATTGTAATACCAACGTAATGAGTGCGCCAGATAATGCGGAAATTACTATCAAGTAAATCATTTCGAGCAGTTGCCTCTTCCCGTTTCCGCGTTATAAAACAATCATATTCCGACGTTTAACCGTAATAACAAAGCAAGTTCCACCTGGTTGCTCACAAACCTGCCATATTAGCTGCCTTTTTCTTGGGGTTCAAGCTCTTCAGCTGATTGGGCGAACGTATTACGTGGTTGTGCGTAATGACGGATTTAGAAAAGTGTACACTACCATACCAAAGATTATGGATATTTTGCCGCCTTCGTGTGCTAGTCGGAACTAAACTCAAATTTCCGACTCGCTAACTGGTTCAAATGTGGCACTTGTATGACTACAACTAGTTAGCAAATCTGAAATGTCAGAGTTTGACTAGCACTTGAACGCGGCAATACTACTTGTCTCTCCGCCCTAACACAACGCTGCACGGAGCTCTCCCTATTCCTCTCTTTGGATTGGTGGATACCTCTCATTATTTGAGTTGTTAACATCAACCACCTGTATTAAATATCTGCTACACTACTAGCCTTATGTCATGAATATGTATAGCCATCTCGAGACAACTCCGATATAAAATGTTTTTTTCAAAATTGCCGGGATATCACGTGTCCTACTTATCAGTACACTCGTAACAATCTAAGCATGACAAAATTTATATTCGATCAAATAAACCTCATAAATAAATAAACTAAACAACGTCGCCTGCTGGATAAGAAAGATTTCTGGCAAAGTTCTGCCTCTCGCTTAGCCTTTTCCGAAATGACCATAAACACCAACCGAGCCCAGGGAAACTGTTGGTGCATTCAATGCCATGTTCAAAACAACTGGGAACTCGGATCTCGGAAATCTCCGACTTCTGACTTTAGCACATTCAAAACAACTGGGAACTCTGGAAAAAAAAACGAGCTCCGACCGGGAACAATTGATTTGAATGGTCATCCAACGCGGAACTCCAACTCGGGAACTCAAACCACTTTCCAGAGCTCTGACTTTCCGACCTGAAGATCACTGAGGTCATGATTTGACCTCATATTTTATTTTACATATTTTTTTAAGAATGTAGTCCTCTTTGTGGCATTTTGTGAATGCTTTATTTTTTACTGATCGCACTATACGTTTTTGTGCTTGTGGATTAGAGGTCAACCGATTAATCGGAATGGCCGATTAATTAGGGGGTTTCAAGTTTTCATAACAATAGGAAATCGGTATTTTTGGGTGCGTATTTGCCGATTTTAATATTTTTTTATACCTTTATTTAACTAGGCAAGTCAGTTAAGAACACATTCTTATTTTCAATGACGGCCTAGGAATGCTGGGTTAACTGCCTTGTTCAGGGGCAGAACAACAGATTCTCACATTGTCATCCCGGGGACCCAATCTTGCAACCTTATACGAAGGTTGAACGAACTTTATTTAACTCTCTGCAAACTGGAAACGATTTATCCGGATGGCTGCATTCATTGTAGCTGGGGATTTTAACAAGGCTAATCTGAAAACAAGACTCCCTAAATTTTATCAGCATATCGATTGCGCAACCAGGGGTGGAAAGACCCTGGATCATTGTTACTCTAACTTCCGCGACGCATATAAGGCCCTGCCCCGCCCCCCTTTCGGAAAAGCTGACCACGACTCCATTTTGTTGATCCCTGCCTACAGACAGAAACTAAAACAAGAGGCTCCCACGCTGAGGTCTGTCCAACGCTGGTCCGACCAAGCTGACTCCACACTCCAAGACTGCTTCCATCACGTGGACTGGGAGATGTTTCGTATTGCGTCAGACAACAACATTGACGAATACGCTGATTCGGTGTGCGAGTTCATTAGAACGTGCGTTGAAGATGTCGTTCCCATAGCAACAATTAAAACATTCCCTAACCAGAAACCATGGATTGATGGCAGCATTCGTGTGAAACTGAAAGCGCAAACCACTGCTTTTAATCAGGGCAAGGTGTCTGGTAACATGACTGAATACAAACAGTGCAGCTATTCCCTCCGCAAGGCTATCAAACAAGCTAAGCGCCAGTACAGAGACAAAGTAGAATCTCAATTCAACGGCTCAGACACAAGAGGCATGTGGCAGGGTCTACAGTCAATCACGGACTACAGGAAGAAATCCAGCCCAGTCACGGACCAGGATGTCTTGCTCCCAGGCAGACTAAATAACTTTTTTGCCCGCTTTGAGGACAATACAGTGCCACTGACACGGCCTGCAACGAAAACATGCGGTCTCTCCTTCACTGCAGCCGAGGTGAGTAAGACATTTAAACGTGTTAACCCTCGCAAGGCTGCAGGCCCAGACGGCATCCCCAGCCGCGCCCTCAGAGCATGCGCAGACCAGCTGGCCGGTGTGTTTACGGACATATTCAATCAATCCCTATACCAGTCTGCTGTTCCCACATGCTTCAAGAGGGCCACCATTGTTCCTGTTCCCAAGAAAGCTAAGGTAACTGAGCTAAACGACTACCACCCCGTAGCACTCACATCCGTCATCATGAAGTGCTTTGAGAGACTAGTCAAGGACCATATCACCTCCACCCTACCTGACACCCTAGACCCACTCCAATTTGCTTACCGCCCAAACAGGTCCACAGACGATGCAATCTCAACCACACTGCACACTGCCCTAACCCATCTGGACAAGAGGAATACCGATGTGAGAATGCTGTTCATCGACTACAGCTCGGCATTCAACACCATAGTACTCTCCAAGCTCGTCATCAAGCTCGAGACCCTGGGTCTCGACCCCGCCCTGTGCAACTGGGTACTGGACTTCCTGACGGGCCGCCCCAGGTGGTGAGGGTAGGCAACAACATCTCCTCCCCGCTGATCCTCAACACTGGGGCCCCACAAGGGTGCGTTCTGAGCCCTCTCCTGTACTCCCTGTTCACCCACGACTGCGTGGCCACGCACGCCTCCAACTCAATCATCAAGTTTGCGGACGACACAACAGTGGTAGGCTTGATTACCAACAACGACGAGACGGCCTACAGGGAGGAGGTGAGGGCCCTCGGAGTGTGGTGTCAGGAAAATAACCTCACACTCAACGTCAACAAAACTAAGGAGATGATTGTGGACTTCAGGAAACAGCAGAGGGAACACCCCCCATCCACATCGATGGAACAGTAGTGGAGAGGGTAGCAAGTTTTAAGTTCCTCGGCATACACATCACAGACAAACTGAATTGGTCCACTCACACAGACAGCATCGTGAAGAAGGCGCAGCAGCGCAACCTCAGGAGGCTGAAGAAATTCGGCTTGTCACCAAAAGCACTCACAAACTTCTACAGATGCACAGTCGAGAGCATCCTGGCGGGCTGTATCACCGCCTGGTATGGCAATTGCACCGCCCTCAACCGTAAGGCTCTCCAGAGGGTAGTGAGGTCTGCACAACGCATCACCGGGGGCAAACTACCTGCCCTCCAGGACACCTACACCACCCGATGCTACAGGAAGGCCATAAAGATCATCAAGGACATCAACCACCCGAGCCACTGCCTGTTCACCCCGCTGTCATCCAGAAGGCGAGGTCAGTACAGGTGCATCAAAGCTGGGACCGAGAGACTGAAAAACAGCTTCTATCTCAAGGCCATCAGACTGTTAAACAGCCACCACTAACATTGAGTGGCTGCTGCCAACACACTGTCAATGACACTGACTCAACTCCAGCCACTGTAATAATGGGAATTGATGGGAAATGATGTAAATATATCACTAGCCACTTTAAACAATGCTACCTTATATAATGTTACTTACCCTACATTATTCATCTCATATGCATACGTATATACCGTATTCTATATCATCGACTGCATCCTTATGTAATACATGTATCACTAGCCACTTTAACTATGCCACTTGGTTTACATACTCATCTCATATGTATATACTGTACTCGATATCATCTACTGTATCTTGCCTATGCTGCTCTGTACCATCACTCATTCTTATATCCTTATTTACATATTCTTTATCCCCTTACACTGTGTATAAAACAGTAGTTTTTTTGGAATTGTTAGTTAGATTACTTGTTCGTTATTACTGCATTGTCGGAACTAGAAGCACAAGCATTTCGCTACACTCGCATTAACATCTGCTAACCATGTGTATGTGACAAATAAATTTTGATTTGATTTGATTATAGTTAACTAGTCCAACGCAATAACGACCTGCCTCTCTCGTTACACTCCACAAGGAGCCTGCCTGTTACGCGAATGCAGTAATCCAAGGTAAATTGCTAGCTAGCATTAAACTTATCTTTATAAAAAAACAATCAATCATAATCACTAGTTAACTACACATGGTTGAGGATATTACTAGATATTATCTAGCGTGTCCTGCGTTGCATATAATCTGACTGAGCATACAAGTATCTAGGTATCTGACTGAGCATACAAGTATCTAAGTATCTGACTGAGCAGTGGTAGGCAGAAGCAGGCAAGTAAACATATATTCATCCAAACAGCACCCTGAATTTGTAACTTGTTAGCAAATGTGTAACATTAACAACTGTAAATTATTTTACTAGCTACCTGTGTAACAATTTCAATCTCACAAAATTATAAGCATGACACAAGATAAGATTCCAAACTAATGTATATCCACCAAGCTAGCTAGCTAAATTTACTTGCAAACATTGAGGAGAAACAATAATACAACAATTTACTATTGTAAATCTAAAACTGAAGCCGGTTTTACTATAAAATAATATTTGCCAAAGCATGCCTGATAGACATGGCTGTAGGTAAGATAGTTACTGTCTGCCTACCTACCTACCAGGTTTTACTTCATTTCAAACTCAAGTTTGTACTATGCTATAAACTGTCTCCAGACAACACCACTGAATAATTTTCTACTTTGAAACCACCGAAGTCCAGTCTTGGCCATGGCAGGCAGTGATTAGCCAATTTGGTCCATATTGCCCCACCCCAGAGACGATAACACGCACTGCCTTGTCAGAGAGTCTCATTCTTATTTTATTCAGCCACCGCTGTTTATCGAAGCCACCATTCTTATCTTCTGAAAATTAATCTTTACTTTTTTCATCCAAATTGCTCAATTTCAGATACCCTACGCCTTCGACCAAGCGACAAAGACATATTTTTTTTACATTTTAGATTCCTTTGACATCTGTCCGTTTAGAAGCCTGAGTCAGCTAGCTTTCTAGCCACTGCTAACGGTCCTTCTAGCTAGCTAGCTAACGCGTCACGCCTGCAGGAGACAAGATTCTGAGGTAATTATTTTATAATCGCCTTCCCAATCACACTCAAACAGTGTTCTTAAGCTTTGAGTGAGGGTACCAGATGGATTCCTTCAGATTTCTGTTTTTTAACTGTTTATTTCTCCTCAGACGGAGGTGTCGTCACCTGCCGGGATAAAACAGTGCGTCGAGTTCATGTCAGGGAGGGACTTTCACGGAGAGTGCGCCCAATGCCTCGGACCACGTAGAGGTGGACGTAACGGACCCCTTCTTCTGTATCCACTGCTCCGGGCTTCCTCTGCCTTCTCTCCGCCATCGAGTGGACCTGGTCTCTATCTCTACACCACCCGGCTCCTCCCGTATAGCTCCATGAGAACTTACGGAAGAGCGGCCAAGGTGCGGCTCTCCAATACTGGACTCTTCCTCTGCCCTTCCCCAAACTGCTGGTTCTTTCGAGGACGCAGAACACCGGGAGCTGAGAGACGTCCATGCCAGCCTGTAGGATACCACAAAATTGGGGAGAAAAAAGGTGGTAAAATAATCAAATAACAAGATGCCTCTCTGAGGATCCGTAACGACTAGTTAGTGGGAAGAACGTTTTTTGTATGCTGTACCATTGAGATTTCCCTTCACTGGAACTAAGGGGGTGGCAGGTAGCCTAGTGGTTAAAACTTTGGACTTGTAACCGAAAGGTTGCAAGATCGAATTTTTGAGCTGACAAGGTAAAAATCTGTTGTTCTGGTCCTGAACAAGGTAGTGACGTCTTTAAAAATAAGAATTTGCCTAGTTAAATAAAAAGGTTTTTAAAAAGCGGGCTTAGCCCGAACCATGAAAAACAGCCCCAGACCATTATTCCTCCTCCACCAAAATGTACAGTTGGCACTATGCATTCGGGCAGGTAGTGTTCTCCTGGCATCTGCCAAAACCCGATTAGTCTGCTGGACTACCAGATGGTGAAATGTGATTCATCACTCTGGAGAACACATTTCCACTGCTCCAATGTCCAATGGTGGCGAGCTTTCCACCACTCCAGCCGATGCTTGGCATTGAGCATGGTGATCTCAGGCTTGTGTGCGGCTGCTTGACCATGGAAAGCCATTTCATGAAGCTCCCGATGAACAGCGCTTGTGCTGACATTGCTTCCAGAGGCAGTTTGGAACTCGGTAGTGACACAATAACAGCACTTACAGTTGACCTGGCCACTCCAAGCAGGGCAGAAATTTGACAAGCTGACTTGTTGTAAATGTTGGAATCCAATAACGGTGCCACGTTGAAAGTCACTGAGCTCTTCAGTACGGTCCATTTTACTGCCAACATTTGTCTATGGAGATTGCATGGCTGCTCCCTGCTCAATTTAATACACCTGTTGGTGTCACTGAAATAGTCAAATCCACTAATTTGAAGGGGTGTCCCCATACTTTTGGAGATGTAGTGTACCTGAACGGGAACGTCTTAAGTGATGGGTTAGCTCTGGCGGTTATAAAGACTATACAGAGTGCTAGGGCTAGTTCAAGAAGGTCTCTACACATACAGGTGGCATGCGTTTGCAAGCGCATAGTGAAGACTCATTTCACTGCAGTATCGGTATCATACTGAGCTTCCTTCAGAGTCTATTTGATAAAGGTCTTTCTCCTTCTACATTGAAGGTCTATTTGGCTGCTATATTGGCTTACCACTCTGATATAGATGGGAAGCCACATTTTGGCCTCTCGGTTTATGAAGGGCACCTGTCGTCTGCGCCCGCCTACACGTTGTCTATTCCCCAGATGGGATTTGTTCACAGTTCTGGATGCATTAACTAACTCTCCTTTCGAGCATAGAGACACAATAGAATAAAAATTCCTCTCGTTTAATTTAAAACGGCGCTACTATTATCCCTTGCCTCCGCAAAATGGGTAGGTGACCTGGCGGCCCTTCTCCGTGCACCAGTCATGCATGGTGTTCTCAGAGGACAAGTGGAGGGCTACATTGACACCTAACCCCGCTTATTTGCCTAAGATCATTACATCTGGTTTTAAATCTATGGTTATTGATCTGGCTACATTCTCCCTCTGTTCCGCTCTGAGGAAGAGGTGTGTCTTTACACCCTGTCCGTGCGCTCTCGGAAAAGCAGCCTGCGCCGCTCTGACCAGTTGTTTATGTGCTTTGGTACACAAGCACAGGGTAAGGCTTTGTCCAGAGAACGACTATTTCGCTGGATAGTTGAAGCTATCTCTTTGGCATACTCCTCTGCATGCAAGGCTCCCCCCAGAGGCACTTAAAGCACATTCTACTAGAGGTGTGGCAACATCTGGACACTACTTTGGGTCGTTACATTGGACGATGTATGTGGGGCAGCTTCTTGTGCCACACCTCACACTTTTGTCAGGTTCTATAGTCTTGACATGACTGCTTCGTCATTGTCACATTCAGTACTGGCTGCAGCCAGACGTTAGTTCCCACAAAACATGTATTGTACACATCCCTTTGGGCCCTACATGTCCACACTATAAACCCTTCTACCAGTGCATAGTTATAGAAGAAGGTTATTCTTTAAAATTACCTGTGTTACCTATTTCTTACTAATTGTATCACATAGCCTGCAGGCTTTGCTTGTCTTATCCCGGTTTAATCAATTTTACAATAAGGCTGTAACGTAACAAAATGTGGAAAAGGGTCTGAATACTTTCCGAATGCACTGTATTCCCGGAATTTTAGTACATTGATGATACTGTATGTTTCTTTGTGAATGGCAATTTCATCATGACCACTAGTTCTTAGCTACAGATTGTTATACCAGATAATGTGATTTAACCAAAGATTTATGCTATTCAATTACTGGGAGTTACAGGATAGGTTATGTTTGACGTAGCACAGAGAATTTAACCAATCTTAACGATGTCGTCTTCATCCTTGATTCAGGGAAACAAGAGTCTCATAAAATGTCTGCATCCAGTTGCAGGGGGTCAGTTTGGATTTAAAAAAATGCTTTGTTAATAAAATACTTTTTGCTCCATGACATAATCCATCAATTTGTAAGCCGCCATCTTGTCTATTTCAAGTCTTCTCTCATTAATCGAAGCAGGTCTCGGTTATCATGCCATGCAGCTCTTTGGGGTGCACACTCACCTGTCTCGATCAATGAGAGAAGACCTGAAATTAGACAATGTCTGCAAGAATCTTTGGGTAAATCACATTATCTGGTGTAACAATATGTAGCTACAGTTCCCTGCACTTGTGTGTCTCTACACCTGAGAAACACCCAGACACACTGAACTGTAATACAGTGTTCATACAATGTTTTTGTTTTTTTACTTGATTTAGCATTAAATAGTGTACCCTTGTATTTTAGATTTTGACAAAAACAATGTCGAGCATCTGTTTGATACTACATAGCCCTGTACAGGAAATATAAATATATTCTCTGAATCCATAAAGGCATACAAATTTCCAAGATATTTTGAAAGAAAAGATCCATATTTATCTCATGGTGATTCTGCATCAGGGCTCTACAACCCTGTTAATGGAGAGCTACCGTCCTGTAAATTTTCCCTCAACCATAATCTAGCACACCTGATTTTAATAATTAGCTGGTTGATAAGCTGAACCAGGTTAGTTACAACTGGGGTGGGAGCAAAAACATAAAGGAGGGTAGCACTCCAGGAACAGGGTTGGAGACCCATGTTCTACACATGGTCTTATGCTGAGCCACACTGGCTGTGTTTACAGAGGCAGCCCAATAGTGATCTTTTTTCCCACTATTTGGTCTTAATCACATATATTTTTCAGAGCTGATCTGATTGGTCAAAATACCAATTAGTGAAAAAAAGATAAGAATTGGGCCGACTGTGTAAACGCAGCCATAGTCCTTTATCCGGCTTCTGTACACTGGCAATGGTGTTTGGCATTGGTGGGTTGGGGAAGCTGAGACTTTGTGCTTATGGCGAATGTTCTTGTCCTGTCTGCAGTAAGTGGCCAGCTGGATAAGACTCTGCCAAAAGTGGTGTAGGGCTTCTTAACCAACAACTGTTTGGTCCTCTTGCAGAAGATTTGCTGGTACTGCTCGTCTGCTGGAAAGACATGGTCGTGGCGTAAGCATTTTACACTTTTTGTGGAAGGGATGTAGGGCAACATGCCTTTGTTGGTAAAGGTGTCAACAGAATGGGACCATTTAGCGTATTGTTTAGGGACAATGAGGGGACATTTGGAGCTGCTTTAGAGAGGAAAGATCAGTCAACACAGTGAATGGGCTGGGGGTCTAAAGAAAGTGTAAAAAGTATTTGGAAGGAAGTTCTTACACAGTATGAATAGTTGTGTTGGAGATTAAGGAGAAATGGCACCTCAATCGCTCTCATAGACAACAATACATTTACTGTCTAAGCAGAACCCTGCACAACCAAAAAAAACTTTCTCATCTCAAAGTACTGTCTGTAAATGAGGTGGTTGTGTCATTACTGTTGTCTTTATTTTATATCCTTCAAGTGCCCCTTTCTGGTTTCTGTCCCACAATCTTGTTGTGCTCCATAACAGCAAGATGTGTCCGCTCCCTCATGCGTGTATCCAAAATGTCACTGCTTTGGGGTATTTTTTTAGCAGGGCACTGGGGAATGGCTCCAGATAACCCAGGTTTTACAAAAAGAAAAGGTTAAAAAAAACACTTGGATACCCCATAACAAACACTACCCAATTCATGTTTATACCATGCTTACTGTAAATTGAGCGACCTTAGTAAATATGCCAACTTACCTTCACCTTGTACAGAGCTAGAGGTTGGAAGAGCATGTGGGTGGAATCAGATTCTGTACCACCTACAACAAAATACACAATTTAACCACCCCACTATTTGTATTGATGTCTATTAGACTGGCTAGCTTAGCATACCTAACATGGACATTTCAATGTTGTCAGTTTGCTGTTAGCTAACTACGCTTAGACGTTGCTAACGCTTGCAGATTGTACAACTCCTGGATAAGTATTTTAAGTGTCTTAGCTAACCAGACCACATGTTATAGCAATTTTTTTTGTCGGTGACGTATCACGCCACCATTGGTTGTTGCCTCGCCTCGCCTTAGCTGTGGTACGTGCCCAATTTTGTGCATCAATTCTGGCCTAACCTAGACCAAAATATTGTATTGTAAAAACAATACAAAGCATACACATGCAAACGACATCATCAAACAAACATCAACTGATCACACCTGCCCAGACACACTAGCACACATCACTTTCCCCCACAAAGCCTGAAACTGCACCATTTTTTTTCTCTCCGTAGCCCAGCACTTTCATTATTTAAATAATAAATAATTTGATTTTTCCATTGTAATTAATGAAGGCGGAGTGATTAATTTCCACGTTTTTTGTTTACATTTTCTCAAGATGAGTGATGAAAAGAGGATCGTCCAACCCGTCGGGTATCTCACTACACCCCATATGCAATGTATTGTAATAAGCAGACAGACGGGTTAAAGGTAAATGTTCATTATAATACTTCTGACAGCCAACTTTCTACCTCCGCTCACAACTTCCGGACTTTATAGCATTCCCAGAAAGCATGGTTGGATTTTTGATTATTGAGTCATTATTACTTTACACTTGACTTGGGCCGGCGTTATAATTGGAGTGCCTTAGGAGGCCTGGCCCGCACTACCGTACCTCCTTGCCCGTCCAAATAAAATATTGATTTATTGATTAATTTGACTGAGACACGCATCGACAGAAAGACGCATCAATCTCATATAAAACATCTGATCGAGCGAAACAGCGCCCCTCTGTCTTAGCATGTGTAAACCATGTATCTGATGCTGTTTTGACAAAAATAGTACGATATCTCATTTTACTCTCTGTTCTGAACGTGCTAGACGGCCAGTTCATATACTCTTTAGCCGTACTCTTATCCTACTTCTCCTCTGTTCCTCTGGAGGTTAATCCAGGTCCTACAGTGCCTAGCTCCACTCCCACCCCACAGGTGCTCTCATTTTGTTGACTTCTGTAAACGTAAAAGCCTTGGTTTCAGGCATGTTAACATTAGAAGCCTACTCCCTAAGTTTGTTTTACTCACTGCTTTAGCACACTCTGCCAACCCAGATGTCTTAGCCGTGTCTGAATCCTGCCTTAGGAAAACCACCAAAAACCTTGAAATTTCCATTCCTAACTATAATGTTTTCCGCCAAGATAGAACTGCCAAAGGGGGCGGTGTTGCAATCTACTGCAAAGATAGTAATACAGAACTCTGCAGGCTATCTAAGTCTGTACCCAAACAATTTGAGCTTCTACTTCTAAAAATTCCTTTCCAGAAACAAGTCTCTCACTGTTGCCGCTTGCTATAGACCTCTGCCCCCAGCTGTACCCTTGATACCATATGTGAATTGATTGCCCCCCCATCTATCTTCTGAGCTTGTGCTACTAGGTGACCTAAACTGGGACATGCTTAACACCCCGGCCATCCTACAAACTAAGCTTGATGCCTTCAATCTCACACAAATTATCAATGAACCTACCAGGTACAACCCCAAATCAGTATACACGGGCACCCTCATAGATGTCATCCTAACTAACTCGCCCTTAAAATACACCTCTGCTGTTTTCAATCAAGATCTCAGCGATCACTGCCTCATTGCCTGCATCGGTAATGGGTCTGCGACCAAACGACCACCCCTCATCACTGTCAAACGCTCCCTGAAACATTTCTGCGAGCAGGCCTTTCTAATCGACCTGGCTGGGGTATCCTGGAATGACATTGACCTCATCCCGTCAGTAGATGATGCCTGGCTATTCTTTAAAAGTGCCTTCCTCACCATCTTAAATAAGCATGCCCCTCTCAAAAAATGTAGAACTAGGAATAGATATAGTCCTTGGTTCACTCCAGACCTGTCTGCCCTTGACCAGCACAAAAACATCCTGTGTCGTTCTGCATTAGCATTGAATAGCCCCCGTGACATGCAACTTTTCAGGGAAGTTAGGAACAAATATACACAGGCAGTTAGAAAAGCTAAGGCAAGCTTTTCAAACAGAAATTTGCATCCTGTAGTACTAACTCAAAAAAGTTCTGGGACACTGTAAAGTCCATGGAGAACAAGAGCACCTCCTCCCAGCTGCCCACTGCTCTGAGGCTAGGAAACACTGTTACCACCGATAAATCCACTATAATTGAGAATTTCAATAAGCATTTCTCTACGGCTGGCCATGCTTTCCACTTGGCTACCCCTACCCCGGTCAACTGCCCGGCACCCTCCACAGCAACCCGTCAAAGCCCCCACCATTTCTCCTTTACCCAAATCGAGATAGCTGATGTTCTGAAAGAGCTGCAAAATCTGGACCCCTACAAATCAGCCGGGCTAGACAATCTGGACCCTCTCTTTCTAAAATGATCTGCCGAAATTGTTGCAACCCCTATTACTAGCCTGTTCAACCTCTCTTTCGAGATTCCCAAAGATTGGAAAGCTGCCGCGGTCATCCCCCTCTTCGAAGGAGGTGACACTCTAGACCCAAACTGCTACAGACCTATATCTATCCTACCCTGTCTTTCTAAGGTCTTCGAAAGCCAAGTTAACAAACAGATTACTGACCATTTTGAATCCCACCATACCTTCTCCACTACGCAATCTGGTTTCAGAGCTGGTCATGGGTGCACCTCAGCCACGCTCAAGGTTCTAAACGACATCATAACCGCCATCGATAAGAGAAATTACTGTGCAACCATATTCATCTACCTGGCCAAGGCTTTCGACTCTGTCAATCACAACATTCTTATTGGCAGACTCGACAGCCTTGGTTTCTCAAATGATTGCCTCGCCTGGTTTACCAACTACTTTTCTGATAGAGTTCAGTGTGTCAAATCGGAGGGACTGTTGTCCGGACCTCTGACGGTCTCTTTCGGTGTGCCACAGGGTTCAATTCTCGGGCCGACTCACTTTTCTGTATACATCAATGATGTTGCTCTTGCTGCTGGTGATTCTCTGATCCACCTCTACGCAGACGACACCATTCTGTATACTTCTGACCCCTCCTTGGACACTGTGTTAACTAACCTCCAGACGAGCTTCAATGCCATACAACTCTCCTTCCGTGGCCTCCAACTGCTCTTAAACGCAAGTAAAACTAAATGCATGCTATTCAATCGATCACTGCCCGCACCTGCCCGCCCGTCCAGCATCACTACTCTGGACGGCTCTGAATTAGAATACGTGGACAACTACAAATACCTGGGTGTCTGGTTAGACCGTAAACTCTCCTTCCAGACTCCCATTAAGCATCTCCAATCCAAAATTAAATCTAGAATAGGCTTCCTTTATCGCAACAAAGCATCCTTAACTCATGCTGCCAAACATACCCTCGTAAAACTGACTGCACCTGTACATACTGCACCTGTACATAGCCCATCTGTAAACAGCCCATCTATCTACCTACCTCATCCCCATACTGGCATTTATTTATTTTACTCCTTTGCACCCCAGTATCTCTACCTGCACATTCATCTTCTGCCGATCTACCATTCCAGTGTTTAATTGCTATATTGTAATTACTTCGCCACCATGGCCTATTTATTTCCTTAACTTACCTCATTTGCACTCACTGTATATAGACATTTTGTTTTATTTTGTTCTACTGTATTATTGACTGTTCGTTTTGTTTATTCCATGTGTAACTCTGTGTTGTTGTATGTGTCGAATTGCTACGCTTTATCTTGGCCAGGTCGCAGTTGGAAATGAGAACTTGTTCTCAACTAGCCTACCTGGTTAAATAAAGGTTCATTAAAAAAAATAAAACATTTAAACTATATACAGATCTCTGGTTTCAGCATCTTGCAAATTGGAAAGGAAAGCTGGTGATTGCACAGTGCACTGTTCGGGTGCTGGCTTCCCCTAAAGTAAGTGTATGTTTTGCCACAATTATATAATTACTCTGGTCTAAATTAATTAATTAAAAATACTTCACTTCATTGAGGCTGTTGAGCTGTCTGGTATTTACCATTACACCCATGAAAAAATGTGAGGTATTTCCTGCCTATGGAAATCAAACGCCGGTCCAACTGATTTGTTCTGCGGCAGGACCTGGACATAACTCTGCCATTATGATGTAAAATGTGTGAATTTTGTCTCTTGTATAGTACATTCTATACATTATCTTTATACTGGATTCATCGTACAAATTCGTTAACCGTAATTTCGTTCGCTATGCTCCAACTTTCCCTCCATTTGGTGCCAACAGCAGTTCTTTTCAGGTCTTGGTTCGAATAGTTTATTTTTTCTAAGAGATTGTCAATTGAATATGCTCACTGCAAGGTTTTGAACATTTTACCTATCATATGAACATCATTTTCTGACTCAAGTAAGATTCCCTCAAGGTTGCGCAGTTGTCTAAAATATTTCAAATCGAAATTTCGTGAATTTTAAATTGCATGTATTTGAAACTATCAACACTGGTCAGTCAAATTTATTTTTAACTCTGTCATTGAAATACATGTATTTTCTGTTATCAAGTAATTTACGGTTTCTCCGCCTTTTTTTATTTTATTTTTATTGCCATTATTAAAAACAATCCACGTTAATTTGATAAGTTACTTTCTAAATGTAATCATTTACAGTTACCTGTCAAATTGCAATCAGTAACGTAACCTTTGGATTACTCAAACTCAGTAATGTAATCTGATTAATTTTATTGTATTACTTTCCCCTTGAATGGCATTAGAAGAAGACGAGAAGGATCCATCAAGCACATTTGGTGTGTCATTTATAGTGGTATGCCTTGTGGTCAGACTCGCTCAGGTGGAGTACACTTTCACCTTTTTGCTGAATTGAATGTGATTGAGAAAATAGAAAGGTGTCATCATGTATTTGTTCGCAAACCTTTCGGATTTGAAAAGTAATCAAATAAGTAATTAACTAGTTTTTCAAAAGTATCTGTAATCTGATGACAATATTACCACTGGTAATGTACCTGATTTACAGTTTTTAATAATCAGATTACATGTACATGCTTACATGTAATCAGTTACTCCCCAACAGAACACTCTTAAATCTTAATAAATGCGTAGGCATAAAAGTATGTGTTGTATTGAATTTCTAAGAGAAGCTGTGTTTTGTCCACATTGTGCAGGACATACCCAAACAGTACAGCAGATGGCAGCAACTTTACATTTGAATTTTCAAAGGACTCTCGAAAGGGATAATATATTATGCAGTATAAGTTAACTGTTATATTATACGATGCAGCCTGGTCTCATAGAGTAGACGTAACATAGTAAATGTAAATTCGGGAGACTCAACTTAATGTTGTATTACGTTAAGTATGGTTACACAAGACAGAAGATGACTTAATCATCTGTTTTATACAACAACGTGAATGTCGAGCTAACCAAAGGTTGCGTGTTCGAATGTCATCATGGACAACTGTAACATTTTAGCTATTTAGCAACTTTGCAAATACTTAGCATGTTAGCTAACCCTTCCCCTTTAACCTAACTCCTAAACCTAATCTTAACCCTATGCCCTACCCTAGCTAACGTTAGCCACTTTTGCCACACAATTGGAATTCGTAACATATCATACGTTTTGAAATGTATAACATATTGTATGGATTGCTAGTCGTAACATATTGTACGAATTGCAATTGTAAAATATATGACTTGTAATTTGTAACATATACAAAATGGATGATGGACATCCACAAATTAATAGCCTACATACCATACAAAACGTAACATTTTATATTAATTGGAGTGGCCGCCATATTTCATTCTGGGATGTTTCCTACTGTTCAATATTCACAATCAGTGGAGAAAAGATCTCAATTTGGCTTCCTGTGTAAATTTAGCCCAAAAAGTGTGGCTGCATTAAAAAAAAGTAGGCCTATGCTTTAATTTGGACCACTGGTTAACTGGAGCCACTGCATAGCCTTATAACTGTTTTTAGACTATTTTCCACACCAGTGTTATGGGGCATAGCATCGGTCTGTTTCCTTGGCTATATAGCGTAAAATAGCATCCTATAGTATAGACTAAGAAAAGTCCCCATTGTCGGGTCATCAGACATGGCGGAAAGTGAATGGTAAATCTGTAGAAGGGGTCTGTCAGCCTCCATGTCTACCATTAATTTATGTGTATGGGAAGTTACGTGACACTTGTGGTCGGGGGAGCGGTTTTATGGTGCTTTCAAGACTGGGAAATAACCGAGATCAGGTTATGACGTTGGTGATCTTCAGGTCGGAAGGCAGGGCTCTAGAAAGATGCCTGAGTTTCCGATTTGGAATTCCGAGTTTGATGACCATTCAAAACGTTTTGTTCCGAGTTCCCAGTTGTCTTGAAAGCACCAATAGCATTGATGTCAGAACTTGTTTTTCTCCCATTGAGCGTCATTTTACCAACTACACCTCCCGCCCCCTCAGCGCACTCTCTGGAACGCGGTTGCACTATTCGACTCAATTTCGTTATCATCTGTTGTCATTTTACTCTTATGTGCAACGGACTTTTCTCTTATGTTCACATCTATTTGTGTGAAGATGACTAGCTTGAAGGCGTTTAAGGAGCCATTCGGTAAGTCTGCACTGTTATTTCAAACGTTAAATGGTATAGATAGGCTATGTCGTTTATGATGCTACCTTTTTTTGCTAGTGGTTCTTTTTGAGCAACCTTCTAATTTACAAATAAATAGACCCACTGTAATATTGAAATGTAAAAGTCCTTTTGTTTTTTAAATGTTGGTTATCTGAACTTTTTTAATAATTCGTTTAAAAAAATGTTTTAGAATTCATTTCACATTGACATACTTTAATTAAGATAACTTACATTCCATTGATTCCATTTCAATGTGCTCTTCTCACAAGTGGGATTTCCCCAAACATAAAAATACCCCTCATACTGGTCATCTATGGGAATCAAACCGACAACCCTAGCATCACAAGTGCCATGCTCCACCAACTGAGCCACATCACATCATCGCAAACCACTTGATGTCTCAATGTACTCAATAACTTTATTGTCCATTGTTTTTCTTCATGGTGATGGAAAGTCTACAGGTACAAACCTAGATGACCAGCCTTTATACAATATAGTACTGTACATTTACATTAAGTGGTTTGTAAGGATGGTAAATTAATACTGAACAAAAGTGGTTATTTTCCATGTTATAAAAAATATATATATATGATCAAGAAAATATTTACTTTGATGTGGATATTTTGTGTCTTTGCCCATAACTTTGCACCTTTTGATGTAAATGTTTGAGGACAGGGTTTTGTTCTTTGTCATTCTAATGGAATCCAGAATAACAGAGAAAGGGACAGGGCAACAACTCTTGTAATTCTAACTATTGAATCCTGAAAGATACTGTTCTTAATTGTACAACAACATTTTCTGCCAAAGCAGAGATGCTGAAAAAAAATGTTGCCAGCCCTACAGACTTTTTATATCGATCCACTAATACTAGTAAAGGATCCATCTACTCATTCAAGGGTTTTTCTTTATTTGGACTTTTTTTATACATTGTAGAATAATAGTGTTGACATCAAAACTATGAAATAACACATATGGAATCATGAGGTAACCAAAAAAGTGTTAAACAAATCAAAATATATTTTATATTTGAGATTCTTCAATGTAGCCACCCTTTGCCTTGATGACAACTTTGCACACTCTTGACATTCTCTCAAACAGCTTCACCTGGAATGCTTTTCCAACAGTCTTGAAGGAGTTACCACATATGCTGAGCACTTGTTGGCTGCTTTCCCTTCACTCTGCGGTCCAACTCATCCCAAACCATCTCAGTTAGGTTGAGGTCGGGTGATTGTGGAGGCCGGGTCATCTAATGCAGCACTCAATCACTCTCCTTCTTGGTCGAATAGCCCTTACACAGCCTGGAGGTGTGTTGGATAATTTTCCTGTTGAAAAACAAATGATAGTTCCACTAAGCACAAACCAGATGGGATGGCGTATTACTGCAGAATGCTGTAGTAGCCATGCTGGTTTAAGTGTGCCTTGAAAAGAAATCACGACAGTGTCCATGCTTCACTGTGGGAACCAGACATGGGGAGATCAACCGTTCATCTACTCTGCGTCTCACAAAGACAGCGCGGTTGGAAGCTAAAATCTCAAATTTGGACTCATCAGACCAAAGAACAGATTTCCACCGGTCTAAAGTCCATTGCTCGTGTTTCTTGGCCCAAGCAAATCTCTTCTTCTTTTTGCTAACTTTTAGTAGTGGTTTCTTTGCAGCAATTTGACCATGAAGGCCTGGTTCACACAGTCTTCTCTGAACAGTTGATGTTGAGATGTGTCTGTTACTTGAACTCTGTGAAGCATTTATTTGGGCTGCAATTTCTGAGACTGGTTACTCTAATGATCTTATCCTCTGCAGCAGAGGTAACGCTGGGTCTTTGTTTTCCTGTGGCAGTCCTAGTTTCATCATAGCTTGAGGATTTTTGCAAATGCACTTGAAGAAACTTTCAACGTTCTTGACTTTTGCTGGGTTGACTGACCTTCATGTCTTAAAGTAATGATGGACTGTCATTTTTCTTTGCTTATTTGAACTGTTCTTGCCATAATATGGACTTGGTATTTTACCAAATAGGGCTATCTTCTGTATACCACCCCTACCTTGTCACAACACAACTGATTGGCTCAAATGCATGAAGAAGGAAAGAAATTCCACAAATGAACTTTTAACAAGGCACACATGTTAATTGAAATGCATTCCAGGTGACTAGCTCATGAAACTGGTTGAGAGAAGGCCAAGAGTGTGCAAAGCTGTCATCAAGGCCAATGGTGGGTGGCTATTTTGAAGAATCTCAAATATAAAATATATTTTGATTTGTTTAACACTTTTTTGGGGGGTTACTACATGATTCCATATGTGCTATTTCATAGTTTTGATGTCTTCGCTGCTATTCTACAATGTAGAAAATAGTAACAATAAAGAAAAACACCGGAATGAGTAGGTGTGTTCAAACCTTTGACTGGTATCATAGATTATGAATTTTTTTATTCCAATTTTTTTTTTTTTATGTATTTTTTAGGAGGTGCTGCAGCACCCTCAGCACCCCTACTTCCCGCACACTGTGGAAAATGTATGAAAATGTGAGCTGTCCCCTTGAGCTCATACATATAAATTACATTTACTCAGTGATCTGTTTGGACAGATACCTGTTGGGTCTTGAGGATGCCTGCTCAGTTGAATGAGCAGAACAATAATACCCCAATTTTGCACAATGCTCTGATTCTTTCATAAAAATGTCTGTGCTTTTTTAAATGCTGAAACATTGTCCTCATCAGCAAGCCTTGAAGAACAAGCTCTTTATTCTTTATTACTATTGCGTTGTCAATCTTCATATAGCAGCCAAGGCCTGTGCAGAAGCTGAGGGCTTTAGGCCAGCAAAGTAAGCCTCCTCTCACACAACAAAATCACAGAACTTATTTGTCCTGCTGGAACTTGAGTTTTACAACACATACACACACACACACACACACACACACAACCCTCAATCATTCACCGTACATAGACAAGGAAACTTTCAAAGCATTTGTCCATCTCTGCTTTAGGTATAGAAACTGCATGGATTGAGTTAGGTATTAGCGCGCCATTCATCTCAAGCCATGTGTGGAAAAAAGCATGCCTTGGTCGCTGCAGAGCAAATGCAACATTGCACGGTCTGATTAAACTTTTAGAAACTCGACTTATCTTAGTAGCAAAGGCATGGGTGGTCAAAAATTAGAAAATCTAGGTTAATCTCTATGGAATCATGGCCTGGAGGGATCTATTATGATGTGGTTTATATTTCATCTATTGAACTTCTTGCAGAGCGAGTAGTTACATGTCTGTGCATTCCCTGTGGAGCAGAAACAATGCTGAGCTGAGATGGGTTTCTGCTTACAGTTGATGAGTAGGGGACATGGGGCTGATGTGTCTCAGCATTGCACTAATAAAGGGGAAGGTAGAATGAGATTGAGTATGCATTACCAAAGCATCTGTACACATCTATGTAACCACAGACCTAGAATGAGATTCTATTTTTGTGTCCATCAGCAATTACACGGTTATTACAGTGATCATCATTGCTCTGCTGTTATTGATCTTACTGAGAGTATGGCATATGGTGAGTTAACTGGCATGTCCTCTCCTCTCTTGTCTCACTGTCATCATCATCTATGTAACAACAAAAACGGTTGAGAAAATACTGCAATATGTCAATATGCAGAAAATACTGCAATATTTTGTTCGTACCCTCCACAGAAATTATCACAGTTTCTGGACTGTGATATGTTTAAAATAATATTGTTCAATTTATTTATCTGTTATTTTACCAGGTAAGTTGACTGAGAACACATTCTCATTTGCAGCAACGACCTGGGGAATAGTTACAGGGGAGAGGAGGGGGATGAATGAGCCAATTGTAAACTGGGGATTATTAGGTGACCGTGATGGTTTGATGGCCGGATTGGGAATTCAGCCAGGACACTGGGGTTAACACCCTTTCTCTTATGACAAGTGCCATGGGATCTTTAATGACCACAGAGTCAGGACACCCATTTAACGTCCCATCCGAAACACAGCACCCTACACAGGGCAGTGTCCCCAATCACTGCCCTGGGGAATTGGGTTATTTTTTAGACCAGAGGAAAGAGTGCCTCCTACTGGCCCTCCAACACCACTTCCAGCAGCATCTGGTCTCCCATCCAGAGACTGACCTGGACCAGCACTGCTTAGCTTCAGAAGCAAGCCAGCAGTGGTATGCTGCTGGCTAATCAAAGCTGGTGAGGGTGTTTTAGTATTTATTTTAGTCTGGTATGACTGCAATGTAAAACTCTGACACAGTTTGCCTCCCACAAAAGAAGTGACGTCTTGACAATATTTCCCTTCTTGTTGGTGATATGTTCAATCAATGACACAGGCCCCTGGTGTGAGACACCTTACAACTCCATTATAGTAAAGTGTGTGTGTGTGTGTGTGTGTGTTTACTCATATCACCAATGTGAGAAACCCTGCTATTCTTTTAATCTTGTTTGAGGAAGTGAATCCACCCACGTATTGTCGTTTTGAGATCTATGTCTGACTTACACTGTAGTTTCAACTGTGTCAACAACTTCATTAATATGACCCATGTGAAATGGTCTTTGGTTAACTTGAATGTGTTTATAAATCCAAGGTTCCCATTTAAGCTGAAGTGAGTGTCAGCTTCATGGAGTGTAACCTAAGAAAGGTCAGAGTAGCTCTTTATTTGGAACTCTGAGGTCTCATACAATAGCCTCACAGTGACGCAGACTGATAGAGGCCTGCATAGCCTTGTAGAGGTATGTTTTAGAGCTGAAAAGAGGGCTTTGTACGTCTGCAACTATCAGGACCCAGGACACTCAATAAGTTCAGATTTAATGTGTCCTCTTCATGCTGATATTTGCTTTGTTGAAAAACTGCATTCCATTTCCATCAGCCATAATTTTCTATAAAATCTGCAATATTGTCCTTTGTGCATTGTTCTCTTCATGTAATCTCCCTGTTACACCTGTCTTGTCTCGACAGATAGAATAATCTCTGAACCAGTGGAGGACACAGATACTAGTAGCTTCATGGCAGAAATGGTACGACCCTCCTAATATCATCTGAAACAAACTAGTGTAAACAAATGTACTATCTGAATTTAAAGGGATAATCCACCCCCAGAAATAAAAAATCATGAAACACCTGTCTATTTGGTGAAAGCCGATGTTCTATCAGTGGTTAAAATAGAACTATACCCAATGATTTAACTTCTAAATGGTCCGTCTGGGAAATCTGAAAATCATGTAGAAACTCGTCATAGCTACCAGTTTCTCGTCACTGGAGATAGGTGATAACACACTATCACATTTCATAACGCTTTTAAAACAATTACCTGCCTTCCAGATCGGCCAATAGAACACATTCATCCGTTTTATATCGTCATGACAAAGTATATATTTTGCTTAGATGTGCTCAATCTAAACAGTGTACCAAATTATTCAACTCAGTTTCTCCTTTTAAGTACCATCTCACAATGTGCCCTGTGAGAAATGTGAGAATTGGCTGTTGTTGCCATAGCAACACACTCTGCACTCGCTCTCGGTAGTGACGAACTGCAAATTTAACTCACTGAGATACACTCCTAAATTGACAGTGCAGTTTGTTTAGGTGATTTTACAGCTAGCTAGCTACTTCACATGCTGATATGGACTTTGGTATTATTGTGTGTAGCTATATTTGCTAGCTAGCTACCTATCTAACTTGTCAGCCAGCCCAGAGAGAGCATTCCATGGTGGGTTTTGTAGTCAACTTGAACTGCAACATTTTCCCACAATTATTTTCATGTTGCTACCAAGCTTGTTATAATGACAAAATTAAACATTTGTTCACAAAAAATATTGTTTTCACATATTAGTGTTATTTAACACTGTTAATAATTGGAATTAGAGGTTTGGGGTGGATTATCCCTTTAATTGAATAGATACATTGTTTTTGTTAGCAATAATTTTGTTATATTCTTTTGAGCTAACTCTTCGGCCTGTTTAGATTGAGAAGAAAATAGCCATGTAAAGTAATTGAAGCATAGTTGAGTACATTATGCTGGAATTTCTTATGCCCAGGGACTGATATAGAAGCAAGTTGCAACAAGCCACTTTTCGCTATCCAACACAGAGTATAATTTTCTCACACAATTTACAGACGTTTTCATTGCTACCTCTCGGTCTTAAAAGATGTAGATCAGCATAAATATCTGCATTGATATATAGTATTAAGATCACAATCCATCAGTGTACCACTTCCCAGCAAAGCTGAACATGTGTGTTTTGTGTCTCTTAGTCCTTGAAGTCCAACTATCCAGTCCAAGTCACAGAACCTCAAGGTGGGTGCTCTAAGCTCAGTACATCTGTTCACACAACTGATGTGCCTTTCTGTGCACTCTGATGAGAAAGTACAGCATTCACTTACACCGTCCATCTGACCTTTCCAGATGCAGTGACACTGCAGCTGAGGTCCATGCCACCTGGCTACCTCACACCTCCCTCAGGCAGAATAAGACAGGTGTGTAATGGGGTCACTTGCACTGAGCTAAAGTGTATTGTTTCTTTGTTCATGATATTAATGTGAAAATGTGGTGACTAGTCTTGACAGGATGCTCCTGTATACTGTAGCTTTTTAAATATAACTCCAAACCTCTTACCCAGCATCTGAAAATGTCATACCCTGGCTATCTGTAATGTTTGAGCCTTTGTAACGGAAACTAGCTGTTGGTGTCAAAACCACAAGACCATTTTGATGGGTGTGAATGATCACTTTTTTTCCATAGGAAAGGTGTTGTGAGTTGGTTTAAAAAGGTTGTGATTATTTTAATGGTATCAATTAGAATATTGTGAGGTATTCTGAATCATATTTGTAGTTAATTCCACTCTAGAAATACAACAACTGAATGTAATGTTTTGTTTTACCCAACCTCATACAGCCAGTAGAAGTTGGTGTGGAGTGCATCTGCACAGGCTCCATCTTACAAGGTAAATTAAATTAGCGTTTTTATCATGATGTATACTCTATTTCCGAACAACATTTCCAAGCACATGTTCTACATATTTTCTACACAGTTGCATTACACTAACATACGTGTACCTAAAATGGTAGTCTAATCATTTCCATGTACAGTGTATATATTTCCAAGGCTGTTAGTAATTCCATTTTCCTTGCCCCAATTCCTACCCCCTAGACTTCCCCAAGGAGCTGCAGTTCTTGAACAACCCCTGTGAGAAGTGCTGTTGCTCAGCTCCACCTCCAAAGATCAGTGATCTGATGGATGACAAGGACTTGCTGGACTTACTGCGTCTTAAACTGGACCCAAATCATTGCACTGTTAAGAACTGGAAGAACTTTGCGAGCCGTTGGGGTATGAGCTATGATGAGCTGACTCTGCTGGAGCACCGGACCCAGGGCTCAATGTGCCACAGCCCCACACAAGAGTTCCTGCTGCGCAACAACCACAAGACCGTCACTGAGCTCACCGAACTTTGCCGAGTCTACCAGCGCATTGATGTGCTGCGGCTTCTGCAACACTGGATGGAGAACGACTGGCCCTCACGCTGGCAAAATGCTCATTAACCACTTGCCCCAACTCCTGAAAATCCCTCAGAAATTATGCATATTACTTTTTACATTTTGCTATATACTTTATTGAATTAGCAACAGGGACTTGGACCATTTTTTCTTTAACAGAAGCCCATTTATTTAACATCCAGTGGTTCCAGGATTTTGGTTGAGTTGGTGTGCAAAAGACTGGTGGATCACATTTTATGACTCCTGCGGAGTTGAGGACTTAATAGGACTGATTTCCATTGTGTACTCTTTACCAATACTGTAGCTCTGAGCATCTCAACCAGCTCATTATTTTCTTTTTCAAAGGTCCCGCAACCTCAGAATTGCTGTGTGTCCAATAGTGATGGGTTGTTCGCGAACAAACGGCTCTTTATGAACAGATCCTTTTTGGTGAACCTCAGGAAACAAATCGCATCGTTGAGAGAGACGTTCATTTGGCTCCCTGATTTGCACACTGCTACTATGCAAATATAACGTGTACATTCTGGTCCACATTAATTTTTGCAGTGCGTTAAAAATTAACACCATTTTTTTTGGACCGATCTAATAATTTGACCACGTAAACATTTTTTTGAACACGTATTTCACGATCTGACATAATGGTAGCCTACCTTTTGGGCTTTACATTGGAGATTGGAAATCATGGTTCTAGGTCAATCTTAAGTGGAACTGTGCTAACCAACATGGCACATCAAGAAGTAGAAAAGAGAGAAGATTTAAATGGTGAACTGTTAGTACATTTTTACTTATTAGAACAGTCACCATAGTAATGACAGACAATAATAATCAATGTAGTATATATAATATGGGAAAGGAGACAGTGTTGCGTATTGGTCTTTATAGTCTCATAAAAACATGAGTCATCTCCAAATATTGTATTGTTTGTATTAATAGTAAATGAGTCTTGATTATTTTGGGATAGTTTGATGAAGCTGAGGTCATGTTGTCAAATGAGATATCTCACTCCGGTCTGAATCCTAATTAGCAATTTTCCCTTACGTTTTATATTTTTTTGTGGTTACAATTCCCCCCACCCCCACTTGAAGCAAATAAAAGCTAGATGTTTTCCAGCTTCTTGCTAATCTTATGAACTTTTCTTAATCAACACGTTTCAAAAGTCATCATTGAAAAATACAGCACTGAAAAAAAAGGATTTTGTTGGAAGTTACCCATGAGAGTTTGAGCTTTCTGTGTATATGATTATATAACTTGGTAAATGTTTATTTATCTAGATTTCAGTGATGAATATCCAATCAGAGGAATTCAAGCCTGTCATTTAATTATACAGTGTCATATGGTTGTAGTCAATTATAAATTAGTAGTCTATCATCAATAAATGACAAAGAAACATAATGGCTGTATTAATTTAATATAATAGTTTATTGGAAAAAATATCTCATGAAAAGTTTAACTACATTTCACTTTTCAACTATTGTTTTTGCTTAAAATGTAAAGATGACATCTTCCATACAGATTGTGTCCCCTTTGTGGGTGAAATAGGTCTGAATTGTGACAGATACAATATTGAGGCATTTGTAAAAATGAGTATACTTCCAAGTGAACAGAAGTTGGGAAATAGTACCATAATTTAAATAAGTTTGAGTACACATAGAGCTAATGAGCACATTTTCCTTAATTTTGATGTCAACTGTTTAAATATAGATGTAGCATATGGATGAATACAAAGAGATATCTGAGACAAATCTACATAAAAAAAATAATGACATGTTTATGTTTTCTACATAAACAAATACTTCCTCAACATGGAGTCAACTCATGCACAAATGGAATGGTGCTTATTTACAAAAAAGTTGCATTCATGTTGGTTTATCCCAAGTGTAAGGTTCACATGGCTGGAAACCAGGAGTAATCTGCATCGGGATCTGTGATATTCAGACCAAGCATATTGGAGAGGCTTATTGATATCCTGTTGTTTTCATCCGATGAGTCTAGTGCATCTGAGGTGATTTTTGCTTTGAACAACTGCAACCGCTCCATGATGTTAATAGGTCCTGAAGGTGATGTCTCTTTCCCTCCTTCAGTCAAAGATACATTCACTTTAGACAAACTGACCTCTGTACTAGCTGTATCAAGGCTTCCTTCAAGCTTTGGTGTGTCAATGGCCTCAAAAAGGGCCTCCGCAGCATCTTTGAGCGCACTCTCAATCTTGTTGTTCTTTGGAAGTCTGTGAAAGGTAAACATTGGTACTTCTACCTGACCACTCTCTGTTTCATCCATACTCTGCTCTTCCTCATTGTCCATGTCAGAATCTTTACCTTTTGAGACAGAGAATCTAAACCTTGGCCACTTTAATTGCCATTTTAACTTACTTTTTTGAGTGTCATCTATTTTGATGTCAGGTAAATTGACGTCAGGAGCAGAGAGACTCAGTTCAGGTGTACTAATCTCTCCCTCAATTTTGGGGACAGAAACTTCCACATCAGGCGCATTCACATCTGCACTGGCATCAAGTTCTGGTACCTTTATTCTAGGTCTTGAGAGACCAAACTTTGGCATCTTAAAATAAGGCAGTTTTCCAGAGGGAGCCTCAATGTCAACATCTGGAGCTTTCAGCTCAACCCCAGGGCTTTTAATGTCTCCCTGCACTCTCAGATCAATGTCTGGGACACTTACTCCAATCTCTGGAGTAGATATATTATGACCAGGAGCATTCAATTCCACCTCCGGGCCGGAGAGGTCAGCTTTTGGTAAACTTAGATTTACATCTGGAGCACTGATATCACTTTCAACATTAGGAGCAGATAGATTTTGGTCTGCTTGAGGTACATCTACCTTTGGGGCTACACGCCCAGTCTCAAGTGTGGGAACTAGAATATTTATGTCAGGTGCATCAACGTCAAAGTTGGGTTCCTCCAGTTTATGATTTGAAAGAACAAATGAGGGATGCCTAAAATAAGAGAATTTGAATTTGCCTGAAGCGGCATCCTTACCTATACCTGGAGCTTTTAGATCTACTTCAGATCCTTTGAGGTCAGCTTTGGGTACGTTGAAATCCATCTCTGGTACATTCACTTCACCCTCAAGTTTGGAGGCTGAAAGATTGAGCTCTGGTGTTTTCAGGTCTAGATCATGAACTTTAAGGTCTACTTTTGGTAAATGCACATCAACCTCAAGAGCTGAGATGCCTAAATCTGGTGTCGTTGGATCAGCATCAACATTAAGGTAAACATTTGGGGCTTGACGATCTACATCTAGTCCTTCAAGGTGCATTTTGGGCAAACTGATATCTAAATCTGGAGCAGAGATATCTCCTTCAACCTTTAGGGTAGAAAGGTTCAGCTCTGATATTTGCAGCTGGTCATCAGTGGCTTTTCGGGCAGCTTCAGGCAAACTGACATTGATACCTGGAGCAGCAATGTCTCCCCCAATTTTTGGAGCTGAGCAGTTGAGGTCAGGTGCATTCAGGTCTAGATCAGACCCTTGAATATCTGCTTTTGGTAAATTCACATCGACCTTTGGAACTGATATGGCTGAATCTTGTGTCTTAAGCTCAATTATTGGAACCTCAATGTTGAGATCAGGGGCTTTAAGGTCTACTTTAGACAAATGAATATCAAGACAGGGAGCAGCGATGGCTCCCTCAATTTTGTGGGCAGAAAGATCAGGTGTTTTCAGCTCTACAACACAGGCTTGGAGGTCAGCTGTTGACAAATCGACATACACATCGGGTACAGAGGCATCCAACTCTGGGGCCTTTAGATTAACATCCAGGTTTGGTCCTTTAACTCTTGGCCCTGTTAAACCAACATTTGGCAGTTTGATTTTAGGAAAATTGAATTTTCCAGAGGGAGCACAACGGTCAACATCTAGGGCTTGAAGATCTATCTCTGGACCTTTGATGTCAGCTTCAGGGAAACTGATACTCAAATCTTGAGCAGCAATGGCTCCCTCAATTTGGGGGGCAGAAAGGTCCAGGTCTGGTGTTTTCAGCTCTACTACAGGAGCTTGGAGATGAGCTGTTGGCAAATTGACATCCAGATCAGGAACCGAGACATCCAACTCTGGGGCCTTTAGGTTAGCATCCAAGTTTGATCCTTTAACTCTTGGCCCTGTTAAACCCAAATTTGGCAGTTTGATTTTAGGGAACTTTAATTTTCCAGAGGGATCAAGGTCGACATCTGAGACTTGAATATCCACAACCTGTCCTTTGAGGTCAATTTCAGGCAAACTCACGTTGAGACCTGGAACAGCGATGTCTCCCTCAATTGCTGGTGCTAAGAGGTTGAGGTCTGCTGTTTTCAAATCAATTTCAGTCCCTTTCAGATATGCTTCGGGTAAATCAACATCTAATTCTGGGGTGTTAAAATCAGCATCTACATCAAGTTCCGGTCCTTTTACTTTAATTATGTTTGGCCATTTTATTTTCGGCAACTTGAATTTTCCAGAGGGAGCATCAAGACCTACATCTGGTCCTTTGAGGTCAGCTTCAGGCAAACTGACATTGAGATCTGGAACAGCAATGTCACCTTCAATTGCTGATAGGTCCAAATCTGGTGTCTTCAGATCAACATCAAGGTCTGGTCCCTTCACCTTATGTCCAGACCAGTTAACTTTGGGCATTTTAAAAGTTGGAAATCTATGTTTTCCAGAGGGTGCCTCAACGTTGACCTCTGGTGCCTGAAGATCTACATCTGGACCTTTCAAGTCAGCTGTGGGTAAATTGACATCTACATCTGGTGCACTTATATCCCTGTAAATATTAGGGGTAGAGAGACTCATGTCAGGTACAGTCAGATTAGCATCCAGAACCATTTCTGTCTCCTTCACCTTTGGACCATGGAGTCCAAATTGAGGCTTCTTTAGGTTGAACAACAGGAATTTTCCAGAGAGAGCATCAGTGTCAACATCTGGGGCATCAAGGTCAGCTTTGTGTAAATTAAGATATACATCTTGTGCACTTATTTCTCCATCAATGTTTGGAGTGGAGTGATTCAAGTCAGGTGCAGACAGGTCAGCATCTATGTCGACTTGGAGTCCCTTAACCTTGGGTCCAGAGTGTCCAAATTTGGGCTTTTTTAGAGTAGTCCATTTGAATATCCCTGAAGGGGGCTCAATGTTCACTTCTGGTGCGTTAAAGTCTACTTCAGGGCCTTTGATATCTGCTTCTGACAAATTGGTGTCCAAATCAGGCGCGTCAAGACCTGCATCAACATCAGGGACAGAGAGACTGAGGTCAGGTACCTTCAGATCTGCATCAACATCTGGAGCTTTAATCTTTGGTCCAGAGAGCCTGAATTTAGGCTTTTTGAGTGTCGGGAACTTAAATTTGCCAATGGGAGGATGAATGTCAACATCAGGGCCACTCAGGTCTGCTTTGGGTAAATTCAATTCTAAATTTGGGGTGCTCATCTCACCCTCAATCTTTGAGGCAGAAAGATCAACGGGTGGTGTCTCCAGGTCTGTCTTAACACCAGGAGCTTTGACTTTTGGCCGATGAAGACCAAATTTGTGTTTCTTTAAATGAGGCCATTTGAATTTACTTGAGGGAGCCTCAATGTTGATATCTGGAGCTTGCAGATCTACCTCGGCTTTTGGTGAACTCAAATCTACATCTGATGCACTTAACTCTCCATCAATGTTGAGAGTGGAGAGATTCCCATCAGCTGCAGACAGGCCAGCATCTATGTCGACGTCAGGTCCCTTCACTTTTGTTCCTGATAATCCAAACTTGGGCTTTGTTTGAGTTAGCCATTTGAATTTGCCTGAAGGAGCCTCGATGTCAACATCTGGAGCTTTCAAGTCAGCATTTGGATCATTCAAATCTACATTTGGGGCTTTCATTTCCACATCAGGGGCTGAAATCTTCAGGTCTGGTGTCTCCAGCTCTCCACTGAGACCAGGGCCTTCTAAATCTCCTGATATGTTCACATGTCCCTTTGGTGCTTTGGCTTTTATGTGTGGTAGATTGAAGTGAGGCATTTTTAATTTTGACTCCTTGTACTTATATGCATATGTCTTAACCTCTGGTTTCTCCAAGTCAAGTGAGGCATCTGGAGTGCGGCGCTTTAGTATTAATAGACTGTCTTCAAGGCATCTGAGGGTGCCATCGAGATCTGCTCCTTTCATTATAGGCCTAGATATTCCAATGGTGGGCATTGTGAACTTTGCATCACCATCAGTTCCAGGTGTGTCCAATGTCACATTGGGCAATTCCCCATTCAAAGTGGGACCATTGATTTCACTCTTCAACCCCCCTTCAGCATTTAATTGTCCACTGAGGCGATCGACCTCGATAGTTGGTGCCTCAACTGATTGCTGCATTCTGCTGTAGGTATCCTTGAACATCTGTAGACAATCAAATAGTAAATCAAGCATAGTGCTATGTGGTACTCAGTGGGCAAATATTAAGGTTTTGATCCACAATACATTATTTTATTACCTTCAGAAAGTATTCAAACCCTTGACTTTTTCGACATTTTGTTACGTTACAGCCTTATTCTAAAATTGATTAAATAAAACACATTCCTCAGCAATCTACACACAATACCCCATAATGACAAAGCAAAAACAGTTTTTTGCAACAAAACAACACAGAAATACCTTATTTACATAAGTATTCAGACCCTTTGCTATGAGACTCGAAATTGAGCTCAGATGCATCCTGTTTCCATTGATCATCCTTGAGATGTTTCTAGAACTTGATTGGAGTCCACCTGTGGTAAATTCAATTGATTGGACATGATTTGGAAAGGCACACACCTGTCTATATAAGGTCCCACAGTTGACAGTGCATGTCAGAGCAAAAACCAAGCCATGAGGTCGAATTGTCCGTAGAGTGCCGAGACAGGATTGTGTCGAGGCACAGATCTGGGGAACGGTATCAACAAATTTCTGCAGCATTGATGGTACCCAAGAACACAGTGGCCTCCATCATTCTTAAGTGGTAGAGGTTTGAAACCACCAAGACTCTTCTTAGAGCTGGCCGCCCGGCCAAACTGAGCAATCGGGGGACAAGGGCAGGGAAAACCTGCTCCAGAGTGCTCAAGACCTCAGACTGGGGCGAAGATTCACCTTCCAACAGGACAACGACCCTAAGCACACAGCCAAGACAACGCAGGAGTGGCGTGCGGTGATGCTCTCCATGCAACCTGACCGAGCTTGAGAAGATCTGCAGAGTGGAATGGGAGAAACTCCCCAAATACAGGTGTGCCAAGCTAGTAGCATCATACCAAAGAAGACTCAAGGCTGTAATTGCTGCCAAAGGGGCTTCAACAAAGTACTGAGTAAAGGGTCTGAATACTTATGTAAATGTCATTTTTCTATTTTTCTTCATAAATTAGCTAACAATTCTAAAAACCTATGAGGGGGAAAAAATGTCTAATCAATTTTAGAGTAGTAAGGCTGTGACGTAACAAAATGTGGCAAAAGTCAACGGGTCTGAATACTTTCCGAAGGCACTCTAATTCTTCAAAACTGAAAAATAATATTGGAAGTATTATGTCAGCATAGTGCAATGACTGCTGACATAAATCATTAAGTACATTTGATTCTGACACTTACATCCCCAGGATCTTTGAGGCCACCATCCAATGATCCGAGACTGACGCTGGCTTTCAGATCCTGCTTTGTCATAACTCTCATGTTGTCATTGTAAGGCTCCATGATCTTGAGTAATTTCACCCTGTCCTCTTTACTGAGGTGATTCAGATTGATGGTGACCGCAACGATCTCATTGTCTAAAAGAGTAGAGAGAAAAACGTTTTACTAATAATGATCTATTATGCTTTGTATGTTATAATTATGAATGTTTTTGATCAGAAATAAACTAGTATGTGACATTTTACCTTCTTTTAAGCCAATCTTATCAGTGACACTCGGGTCTGTGATTCCAGTGATGACAACTCCTCCTCTTTCTGAATCCTCCAGGACCAAGCTTTTGGAGTAACGTCTTTGCTGACTTTCCCCATTCTAGTAAGATGTCAAATAAAATGAAATAACAATTGTAGTCACTATCATCAAGCAGCAACCATTTGTAACAGTTACATGCGTGTGTGCAGTACTCATCCAAAGTGGACTAAGAATCTGGTAAAACAAAGTATCTGTATGGTTTTAGGCCCTGATTTTTTTTTTACACTGTGAATACACCCCAGGATAGATTGTTCTCGTAAAAACAAGCTGACTCCCTCAAGGCTCCTGCTCTTTAAAGGGGCAATCTGCTTTTCAAGCATTAACAAAGAAGTCACCTGCCATTGTTTTTGTAAAAACCTGAGGGATGGGTCTGGAGAAATGTTATCACTCTCAAATTCATAGATAGAGCTATGGTTACAAGGACTGACCAGCCATGATATAAACATTATAGTTTAAAATATATTTTGACTATACAGGGTTTGTTTACAATGATATTGTTTACTAACAATGAAGTAAAATTTTCTTATTTTGGGTTCTGATGGGTTATGACAGTTGACCTAAGCACACAAGGATTTTATTCTTGTTATATTCTTCATGAATCAATGGAATATATCATTTATTTAAGTACAAAAATGGATGTACCAATCTCGGATTGTCGCTTTATTGGGAAGCATGAAAGGTTATAACATTTCAGGGAACGTTATAAATTATTTGACTCACCATGATTTCTGAAGTATATTTACAGCAGCATATCAAGAAAAATGTCCTCACTATAACCTGTAAAAACAACAATAAAGAAGTGGTACAGTTTTTCTTTACTATCAGTTTATAATGTGATTTAATGAGCAAAACTCCCTCTAAAATAAGACATTTCATCTTACAGGGTTTGATGTTGCACAACAATAAAATGTACATTGAAAAATCCTTAAGGATGATTTTCCCCTATCATTTTGTAGGGGCCAAATTAGAAATCTATGGGTAGCTTTGGAAATATTGCATTTACTAATTACAAAACTGACTCACATTATTATAATGTCTGTATGGGTGATATATCTGATAATTAAAACATTTGTGAGGTGTAGCTTGCAGAGAAAAACCACATCCTCTCCCAGCTCGGTGGGTGAAACATCCACACAGAAACAGAGTTGCACACAGTTAATTCATTTCTGCTCAGACTGACACCTAAACAGTCTTTGCTAGACTTTTGCTGCATCACAAGATAAGGCAGGAGGTGGAATGAATGCTTGAGCATTTCACAAATGGAGGGTGATTTACATACAGAATAATATGAAATGTTCTGAGACCAGGTTGCATAACTTAACATGTAAAAACCAACCAAAATAGTCATTGGACTATGTCTGCTGAAAGGTATCATCACTATTGTTATAATGACAATAATTATCTTGATAACCACTCTAAAGCTTTTGACAAAGCTCTCTGCCTTTAATTTACTGCTGGCTGATTGACAGAGAGAGTGACAGCGACACCCACACACAGACAGCCGCACACCTTAGGAACCCCAGGAATGGCCATTGCCAGGATGCTCAGGGGAATGTTTCCCAAACAAGTTGGTTTAGATGCATGATAGCTTACATGCCATACCTACTACCACAGCCACATACTGCCACATCCACTACTCTCATGAATGTCAATGTATTCACCTGCATTGTGATGCTGAGGGTTTGGGCAGCATGTCAGAAAGAGGGAATGGTGTAAACTGAATTATGAGTGCCATGATATTGGCTTCAAAACATTACATTATAGTACCGGAAGGGGCAGACTGGGACAAGAATCCAGCCCAGGCATTTTATCCACACCAGCCCACATCACTGTGCACGCTGCCAACTCATCCACAGCCATACACACACATCCCATCCCCACACCCTACCTGGACACAGGCAGTAGTGTTGACACATAACATTGGCAGTACAGTACAGCGTTATTCAACAGTGACTCACCAGTGACTGACTTCCCCTCAACTTTTTTTTGTACAAAAAAATATATTTTTTACTTTTACCCTCCAATTTCATGGTATCCAATTGGTAGTTACAGTATTGTCTCATCACTGCAACTCCCATACGGACTCGGGAGAGGCGAAGGTCGAGAGCCATGCGTCCCCGAAACACAACCCACACTGCTTCTTGACACAACCCAGAAGCCAGCCACACCAATGTGTCGGAGGAAACATCGTGAGTCCGTACGGGAAACACCGTGCACTGCGCCCAGCCCGCCAGTGCACGATGGGACCCTGCTGGCCAAACCCTCCCCTAACCTGGATGACGCTGGGCCAATTGTGCGCCTCCCCACGAGTCTCCCGGTCATGGCCGGCTTGCGACAGAGCCTGGACTCAAACCCAGAATCTCTAGTGGCACAGCTAGCACTGCAATGCAATGCCTTAGACCACTGAGCCACTAGGGAGGCCCTCCTCAACTTTTTTTAAGCAGCTCATGTTCAAAAGAAACACAATATGTAAAAACACCACTGGTGACAATAACTGTGCCTCTGCGCTAGCCATTTTGTTTGCCTCCTTGTTGTGCTGTCTGTCTCTGCATCTTCTCTGCTGTCACTCTGTGCTTCTTATTGTTCTCTGCCTGCCTGTCTGCTTAGGCCTTATAAGGCTTATAAAACAGACGTTATAAAAGCCAAGCTAGCGACTTAGGCTATATTGGAAATTAGTAGCTGTTATACACTATATGTGCACAAGTATGTGGACACCCCTTAAAATTGTAAGCAAATCCTCACAGCAATGTTCCAACATCTAGTGGAAAGCCTTCCAATAAGAGCTATTAATGCCCATGATTTTAGAATAAGATGTTCGACGAGCCGGTGTCCACATACTTTTGAGTGAGGTGACAATGTATACTGAACAAAATTATAAATGCAAAAATGTTCATATGAGGAAATCAGTCCATTGAAATAAATAAATTAGGCCGTAGTCTATGGATTTCACATGACTGGGAATACAGATATGCATCTGTCACAGATACCTTTAAAAAAAGGTAGAGGCGTGGATCAGAAAACCAGTCAGTATCTGGTGTGACCACAATTTGCCTCATGCAGCACGGCACATCTCCTCCACATAGTGTTGATCAGGCTGTTGATTGTGGCCTGTGGAATGTTGTTCCACTCCTCTTCAATGGCTGTGTGAAGTTGCTGGATATTGGCGGGAACTGGAACACGCTGTCGTACACGTCGATCCAAAGCATCCCAAACACCCTCAATGGGTGATATGTCTGGTGAGTATGCAGGCCATGGAAGAACTGGGACATTTTCAGCTTCCAGGAATTGTGCACAGATCCTTGCGACATGCATTATCATGCTGAAAAATTAGGTGATGGCAGCGGATGAATGGCACGACAATGGGCCTCAGGATCTCTTCACGCTATCTCTGTGCATTCTAATTGCCATTGATAAAATGCAATTGTGTTCGTTGTCTGTAGCTTATCCCTGTCCATACCATAACCCCACATCCACCATGGGGCATTCTGTTCACAACTTTGACATCAGCAAACCACTCGCCCACATGATGCCATTCACATGGTCTGCGGTTGTGAGGCTGGTTGGACGTACTCCCAAATTCACTAAAATGACATTGGAGGCAGCTTATGGTAGAGAAATGAACATTCAATTCTCTGGCAAAAGCTCTGGTGGACATTCCTGCAGTCAGCATGCCAATTGCATGCTCCGTGACATCTGTGTCATTGTGTTGTGTGATACAGCTGCACATTTTAGAGTGGCCTTTTATTGTCCACAGCACAAGGTGCACCTGTGTAAGGATTGTGCTGTTCAATCAGCTCTTGATATGCCACACCAGTCCGGTGGATAGATTATCTTGGCAAAGGAGAAATGCTCACTAACAGGGATGTAAACAAATGTATGTATGCACAAAATGTAAGAGAAATCTGCTTTTTGTGCATATGGAACATTTCTGGGATCTTTTATTTCATCTCATGAAACATGAAACCAACAGGTTACAAGTTGCATTTATATTTTTGTTCAGTGTAGAATGTGTTATTTTAATTTTATAGGCACCCTTTACATTTTTATGATGCATGATCTTGGCTGTCTAACTGATGACAGAGTCGAAGCAAGTCTAGAAAAACCAAGAAATTGCACAAAAATAAATGCAAAATACAAAATCTTAACAGGTCCACAAGCTGCCAGCCATTCACCTTTTTCATTTTTTATTTTTATATAAAACAAATATTTTTGTGTGTGTCAATTTCGACCTGCTCACCCAACCACAAAATATACCAGCCTTCGGCATTTGCCAGAATTGCCAAATAACTAGTCTGCCCCTGTCCACCAGCACAAATGCATTCTGTGAAAATGTAAAACCTGAGGCCACAAACATTGGGTTATAACTTTTTACTGGTCTCTATGTGTTTCATGAAAAGGAAAAGGGTTGTTTTCAATCTCTGACTAACACTAGAGGTAAGACAGTTGAAGAAAGTAAGCAGTTGTGGCTTTATTATTGTGGCTTTGTTTAAAGGCCAGAAAAAAATCCCACATGAATGGCTTGGTATGTAATTCATATTGTATATCACAACAAGCAACACATTCCATATGTTAGGGAGGTCTATTTGCATATTTGATAATAATTGTATGGTGGCTTCATTCTCATCTGACCACTATGGAGAATGTAATACAACAGCAACACCTCAAACAGATATCAAGTAACAATGGTACTATAAAAGACACTGTGGGCCGGTTTCCCGGACAGATTAAGTATAGTCATGGACTAAAAAGCTTTTAGAATTTAATTCCAGGACTAGGCTTAATCTGGGTCTGGGAAACCAGCCCTATAAGTTTGATGAATAGTAACCCACAAGCAAAATCCACTTCATTGATTTATTTACAGTTCTGAGCATTAAAGTTTATTTTTCAAAATGCCTCGCAAGGGTGATACCAAGTTCATTAGAAACCATCCAACAGCAATAACCCATGTGCTGAAATACATTACTGAAATGTGCCCCTACATCCACTACCTACACCCACACATCGATATAATCCCCATAATTTCACAGTGTTTCAGATAACATAACAAATTTGCTCAGACGCTGACTCACAAACCCCCAACCAGACAGCAATTATGGGAGTATCTTCAGGAAGCGAAATGGATCGAAACAACGACACTAAAAGCACAACATATAAAACAACCATCCTCCCTTGCCACATATTCAAATGAAGTTGTAAGGTTACACAGGTCGATATTTATATATATTTACATGTATATTTCTTTCAGGGAAATTAAATGAGGGACTATTTAATCTGAATAGCAAGACATTTAAAATACAATAATATCGCTGTGAGCAGCAACTAAAGGGGTTCACAGGATGACCGAAAGGACACAAGATCAGTTGGATAACAAAAGCAAGCACTCTATAATGTATGCATATTCTTTTATCTGCAGTTATGAAATACAAAATCTGAAGTGAATCGGACATAATTTATGAGGAGAAGAGGATTTTTAGTATTAGTGTTACAAAGAATGAATTGTTAACCCAATGAGCTACAGACTTTTGGGTTGTACCATTAGATTTGTCTATTTATTCTGCATTCATTGGTACCAACCATTATTCTGTGTTTAACGGGGGCTGAGTAGAATAATGTTTGTGAGACTAGGGACCGGTTTTTTTTATAAAAACATCTGTATGGTTTGAGCTACAAACTATTAAAAGCTTTCTATGAAAGCTGAGACTCTCACAAACTATATAATGCTCACAAGCTACACAAGAGTCATTAGAAGGTAAGGGGTTCTTCTACATAGAAGATCCTAGGAAATCCAAGGACCTTGTGTCTATAATACAGTTGTCACTGACTAGTTGGATATTCACCTTTATCAATAAAACTCATGAATTCAACTGTTTAGGGCTGGGGTCTCAGGACATAAGGTTCATTCTATTACCAGTTGACACAGCAGAAACAAGAGCACTGAACTATGATCAAAATTCCCATTGTACCATCAGCACGAATTACATCAATTTGTTAAATATCTTATTCTAATGGCACCAAAAGCCTTATAATGTGGCCGCGTAGCTCGTATACATATATGCTGGGCCTGTGCTGGGCTCAGATTGGGGCATAGGATGGGAAGGACTCACCTTGTGATGCTCCTAGATATGCGTCCTCTGAAAGCCCAGGCAATGTTGTCTCCTCTGTACCTTAGCTGTTCTGTCAACCTAAGAGGATCTGTGTTAAATACATTATGTTAAATGCCTTCTCTGACCGCAACCTGAGCTGTAGAACAGGTTAGGCAGCACCTAGACTGCCTCCCCAATGCCACCCCAACCCCCACTATGAACCTTTTCACAGGGAGAGGGACATGTCATGCACATTTACAGGGCTGGTGACAGCCGAAACCTGCCAAGAGAGTGAGAGAGAGAAATGGAGATTTAGAAAGAGAGAGAAAAAGGTACACACCCCCCATCCTTAACCAAGGATTAAGAAACAGAGGCCTGCAATAATTGCAAAACATGCATCTTGTCACGTTCTGACCTTTATTTCCTTTGTTTTGTCATTATTTAGTATGGTCAGGGCGTAAGTTGGGTGGGCAGTCTATGTTTGTTTTTCTATGATTTGGGTATGTCTATGTTAGTGGCTTGTGTCAGCACAGGTGTCATTTGTAGCTTCACGGTTGTATTTGGTTTATTGTTTTTTTGTTACTCTTTTGTATAGTGTTCAGTGTTCTCTTTATTAAAATTCACTATGAACACATACCACGCCGCATATTGGTCCTCTGATCCTTCTCGCCTCTCCTCTTCAGATGAAGAGGAGGAAGACCGTGACAGAATCACCCACCTACCAAGGACCAAGCGGCGTGGTAAAAGACAGCGACGACAGCAGCAGCAGCAGCAACAACAGCGGCCAGCATCACAGGACTCCTGGACATGGGAGGAGATACTGAACGGAGAGGGACCCTGGGCACAGGCTGGGGAATATCGCCGCCCCAAAGCAGAGCTGGAGGCAGCGAAACCTGAGCGGCGGCGATATGAGGAGGCAGCACGGCAGTGCGACAGGTACGAGAGGCAGCCCCCAAAAGTTTTTGGGGGGGGCAGACGAGGTGTGGTACTAAGCCAGGTAGCAGACCTGAGCTCACTCCTCGTGCTTATTATAAGCAGCGCATTACTGGTCAGGCACCGTGTTATGCGGTTAAGCGCACGGTGTCGCCACTACGTGCCCATAGCCCGGTGCGCTATAGGGCAGCCCCCCGAAAGTGCCATGCGAGTGTGGGCATCGAGCCAGGGCGTATGGTGCCTGCTCAGCGGGTCTGGTGGCCGGGACGCAGTTTTGGTCCAGGGTATCCTGCGCCGGCTCTGCATGCTGTGTCTCCGGGGCGCTGGGAGGGTGCAGTGCGTCCTCTGCCTGCGCTCCGCTCGTGCAGGGCAAATGTGGGAGTGGAGCCTAAGGGAGAGGTGCGTGTAGTAAGCACTAGATCTCTCGTGCTTACCCACAGCCCGGTTCAACCTGTGCCTGCACTCTGGAGGGTCCGGGCTAGAGTAGTTGTCCAGCCTGGGGAAGTGGTGCCAAGGTTGCGCACCAGAGCTCCAGTGTTCCCCCACAGCCCGGTCCTTCAGGTGCCTCCTCCTAACACCAAGCCTCCTGAAGGTCTCCCCAGCCTGGTGGTTCCTGTGGCAGCCCCACGCACCAGGCTGTCTCTCTGTCTCCTCCCTGTAGGTGGTCCCGCCTGTCCGGCGCTGCTGCCGGAGTCTCCCGCCTGTCCGGCGCTGCTGCCGGAGTCTCCCGCCTGTCCGGCGCTGCTGCCAGAGTCTGAGGCGCCAGAGCCCCTCAGCCCAGAGGCGCCAGAGCCCCTGCCCCTCTGTCCCGAGCTGCCCCTCAGTCCAGAGCTTCCCCCCCTCTGTCCCGAGCAGCTGCCCCACCTCTGTCCCGAGCAGCTGCCCCACCTCTGTCCCGAGCGAGCAGCTGCCCCACCTCTGTCCCGAGCTGCCCCACCTCTGCCCGAGCTGCCACCTCTGTCCCGAGCTGCCCCACCTCTGTCATTGAGAGGGGTGGCCATGGTTAGAAAGCCACGGAGGCGGACAATAAGGCGGACTAAGACAATGGTGAAGTGGGGTCCGCGTCCCCGCGCCAGAGCCGCCACCGCGGACAGACGCCCACCCAGACCCTCCCCTATAGGTTAAGGTTTTGCGTCCGGGGGTCAGTCCGCACCTTTGGGGGGGTCCGCGCCCCGCGCCAGAGCCGCCACCGCGGACAGATACTGTCACGTTCTGACCTTTATTTCCTTTGTTTTGTCATTATTTAGTATGGTCAGGGCGTGAGTTGGGTGGGCAGTCTATGTTTGTTTTTCTATGATTTGGGTATGTCTATGTTTGTGGCTTGTGTCAGCACAGGTGTCATTTGTAGCTTCACGGTCGTATTTGGTTTATTGTTTTTTTGTTACTCTTTTGTATAGTGTTCAGTGTTCTCTTTATTAAAATTCACTATGAACACATATCACGCCGCATATTGGTCCTCTGATCCTTCTCGCCTCTCCTCTTCAGATGAAGAGGAGGAAGACCGTGACACATCTACATCCATCAACATATGAATGCACTCTCTCCTTCTCTGTCTCTCATACACACACACTGCCCACAGCTCTGGAGAGATGAATGGAATCCAAAGATTCTGCCATAAGCCATTGATCAGTGTCTTTGCCATCTTCTACTGTATCTGACTGACCTGTATAGTGAAGGGAGGCTGATGTTATTTTGAGTGAGTTGAACTTGATTGTGATCGCTCAAAAATCTGCTCATTATCTTCAATATCATGATAAAGTATTGTATTTTTGTCATTTCAACTTCTTTTGGAGGTTAATATGTATACACACAGATACATGGCAGCCCCTACACTACAGCATCATTATTATACTGTAGACTCATACTTTACTTACTGATTTCACTTCGTCCCAGGTACAGTAGGACATAAGGCCGTAGAGATGAGGTCACAGTGCTGACAATCAATGTGTCAAAGTGGTAATAATAACTGGGTTTATTCAGTATTATGCTTACTATGTACCAAACCAAAACCAGGCATAATATAGTGAGTTATTGCCCCACCCACTCTATGAATGAATACAATGTTTAGAAAAGTACATCGCACAAGTAGGGCTCAGCTCCAGGAAAGCAGTAGTGCTCTAGTGGTAGGTACAATAAGAAGAACCTCTGCATTCAAAGCTTCATTTCCTGAGTTACATTAGAAGTGTACATCCAAGAATTCTCAGGGTTATTGACTACAGATAAAATGATGTCAAATCACCTTATATCTACAGTAGCTTTGATTGGACTGGTACTCATATATTCCAAATCTTAGCTAGCACTCATCATCATGAATCAAGTTGACAATCTACTGTCAAATCCTTTTTAATCCTTGTCACATGAAGATAAATAATGAATAGAAATTATAGACAAAACATATCGGTGCTCATCACCCGTTGGACATAAACATTACACAACAAGTTGGAAATCGCAAATTCAACAATGAGTGTTTTGGAAGGAATCAGTGGCTAACTGCAAGCATTGCAAAGCAATCACTAGCCTGCTACTCAGTGGAGTGGCGTTATGGTCCCAAGTCTGGGTTTAAGGGTCTCTTTTTGCCATGAGAATTATGTTCTCGATGTTCATAAACCAATTCAATTAAACTACTCAGTCTGCTAATCAGGATTTGTAAGATACTGATTGAACAGACGGAGGCCCAGCTAAAATAGTAAAGAAGGTTTATTCACAAGAGCGCTGGTTAGTTGTACAAAACCATTCGTTTTATACTAGCTCCTTACGCACATACTCTTGCACACAAACATAATTCATACGCACATACATTTGCACACAAACAGTAGGTATCCTACGCACATACTGCCCTGTTACCCAGCCGACAAAGATTAGGGACCGTGAGAATCACTCCATGTCCTTTCCCAAATCTCTCAGTGGCCCCTAGCCAAGGTCGGCACCGAATCTTGCTCAGACAGTCTGTGTTTAAGACACTTTAGAGACATATTGTACAATAATTATGTTTTACCCTAATTCTGACTAAAACTGCACACATCATTTATTATAATTTTACTGACTATTAATCAATTTCATACAATTGTATGGCTTCAGGGTGGAATATTCTAGTCATTCATTTAAACCTATAAATTCCATCAACACTTTTCCAAGCTTAAAATTATAAACATTCAACATTGGCCATGCTGTCAATCCAGCATGATTTCTTCCTGTGCTCAAAACAACTGTTAACCCGGAACTGGGAAATCTGACTTCAGTGAGTTCCCGACAACTGGGAACTTGGGAAAAAAAAAATTTGCATGGTCATCCAACTCAGAATTGTAAGTCGGGAACTCGGGCCTCTCTAGAGCTACGACCTGAAGATCACTGACGTCATCATGATTCAACCTTTTTTTAGAGTTCCCAGTTGTCATGAAAGTACCACAAATCCAGAGAATGCCAGACTTTGATGACAAAGTTTGATGAACTTTTGAACTCCTGTTCAAGTGAGCACAGCACAAGTCCAAAAATGTCTTGTATGCTGCTGCATAAATGATGTAATATACTGTAGCTAAGAAATTAATACTAAGTGTATGTTGTGTAGTAATCTGTTAGTAGCCCATGTGCCTCACCCTAATAATTTGGTATATTTTCCACTCTTAATTTCGCCTACTGTTCTGATTTGATGGTGCACATGTAGCCTATAACCTGTTTAAGAGAAATGTAATCACAGAATATTCTAAGAGCTTTCATTGTCTGCTTATATGCCCCCTTTATTTATCATATGGTTCTGACTTGGTGTACAGGGAAAACACTGTAAGAACGGCCCATGTTCTGAATTCTGTCACTGTACATTTCAAAAGTGCTGAACAAAAAGTCATATTGACTATGTTTGTCCTAGCTCGCTCAATGTATTAATCGAAATTACGGATTGCCTTTTATCCGATTGTCGTCCCCTTATGCCATAGTTTGTACATCTCAATTGTCAGTAGAAACCACCTTGCCTGCCCTGACCCTGACCCTGACCCTGACCCTGAGCCTGCCGTCCTGTACCTTGCCCCACCACACTGGATTATTGACCTCTGCCTGCCCTGACCCTCAGACTGCCTGCCGTTCTCTACCTTTTGGACTGATCTGGATTACTGACCTCTGCCTGCCCTTGACCTGTCATTTTGTAGGCTACGTGTGCCTTTAAAAAAAATTATGTAAAAATTATGTCCTTGAGCTGTCCTTGTCTAATGATGTTCTGTTTTATGTCTTTCTGTATTATGTTTTGTATGAACCCCAGGAAGAGTATCTGCTGCTTTAAGCGACAGCTAATGGGGATCCTAATCAAATACCAAATACACCCAGAGCTGTCTATATTGTGGATTTATGGGACATTTCGTAGCTACCTGCCCATTAAGAAACCAGGCTCATCAAGAAGGGGTGAGTACTCTTGTACTGGTACTTTTCCTCTTTTCCTCTTACTCGCACCCCTTTCCATGCCCTCCTGCTGTGGAGGAACCAGTCGAAATCGACTGGTCGGACCGACGAGAGCTTTATGCAATAAAATGCAAATTAATTATTTAAAAATCATACAATGTGATTTTCTGGATTTTTGTTTTAGATTCCGTTTCTAACAGTAGAAGTGTACCTATGATAAAAATGACAGACCTCTACATGCTTTGTAAGTAGGAAAACCTGCAAAATCAGCAGTGTATCAAATACTTGTTCTCCCCACTGTATATTAAATGTCTAGTTTCTGTCCTCCCAGTCCAACAGACAGATAGATCTCACTAGGTGTCTGGAATCCATCTCAGTACCACCTCCATTGAGAATTTCTTTACTGATTTACTGTTGTTGTAATGAAGTTGCAAAGTATCATACTTATAATGCATGTCTTATCATGCACTGTCCTCAGAGCAGAGAGGTATCAGGCAATGATGGCATTTTATGTTGAATTCCCCAAGTTTAAGATACTCAAACACAATAATCACTTGTTCTCTTCAGAAAACATGCACAGTAACTGAGTTGTAAGGTATTTGGAGGGTGGCAGGTAGCCTAGCGGTTAGAGGCGGTTTGAATCCCAGGTCTGATAGGAAACATATGGTATCACATTTTTGATGACATTCCTGCCATTGTGCCTTTGAACAAGACATTTAACCCAACTGCTCCACGGGCACCTAATGTGGCAAACTCCCCCCACTCTTGTTCCAACCTCTCCAACATGTATGTGTGTCGTTCGGAGGGTTTAGCATAAAGCGGTTGGACCTTGTGTACAAAGGACTAATAAAGTGACTTCAACTCTGAAAACACAGTCAATATCTGTCTTTGGCCTTCCAAAGGAGGTGGTGGATGTGAAATGACCATGTAGGCAGGGGAATGAACAGTGAAAAAAGCAGGTTTTACACTTGTAGAATGGACAAAGACATGCACTGCAAGGAAAATACCAGATGTTCTCATTATAATGAATTTGTTGTGAATTTGTTCCTACATGTCTGCAACCAAGTCAAATGGTTTCGCCTGAAGGGAGGATTCTGGAATCAGAAGAGAAATAAGGATGGCTTCTTGATTCATGTTTCACTTACTGTCTCAGCTTCAGGTCTAAACATGTTGTACTCTCATAGCTAGACTTCTCTTTAATGAAAGTCTCTAAAATGTCAGATGGGGAGCTCTGTGAAACAAAGAAAGTCTCCCCCTCTGTTTGCACAGGCCCAAACACCACACTGTGCACATCATTCACTCATACAGTATGTGCTTCAAATATAGTAAACTACGACACTAAATCAGAAAAATAAACCATGTTGAAAATGTCACAAGAAGGGTTTGTGTCATGCCACGAACATTCTTCCACACAACAACATTCCTCACATGCTTCAAAGCGAGAGTCTTTATTTAACAATCCGTGTAATGCTGATCAAACCACCTCTTGCATTTGTAAGTCCTCGTATGCAGCAGCTCGTCACCGTGGAATGTCAAGAGGACGGGGGATTTTTATTCATTCAGATGTGAATGGCTCTGATGACAGGTGAATAGTAAGACGCTGTCAATCCGGTTACTGCGACTCTACATAATCTGGTAAGTGGTACCCATAGTAAAGGAAGGAATTCTGAGTATTCGACAGTCAGCTTTTTCTAGCCTACCTACTCCATTTGTCTTGACACTGATGTCCAATCAACACAACATTGGATCAAAGGTTACACACCTTCAATTAAGAATCAAGGGCAATCATCTGTAATGAGTTTAGCACAATGAAAAGTCTGTGGTGTACTTGTTTCCCTGGCTATTTTGCATTGAAACTTTAGCAATGCTCAACTACAATACTCTACTTGACAGCTAGGCCAACGATCCTTTCAGTCACACTTGGATTCATCCCACTGGACACACCACGTCATTTCAACATGGTTGAGAGTAACGTCTCAACCAAACATTACCCTTATTCCCATGTTGAAATGATGTGGTGTGCCCAGTGGGATGAATCTAAGAGATTTCAACCTTTATTCACCCATTCAAAAATTCATCCAAAAGTCTGTAGAATTTCCAATGTGTTTATCACTTTGATTTCAACCATCTAAAAGCACAACCAAATTCCAATGGGAAAAAAATGTCATATTTTTTTGTTTAGTTGTCATCTAAATGTGTCCTCGCCGTGCTTTCAACCATTTAAAAGCACAACAATGTTGAAATGGGAATATAATGACATATTTTGTGTTTCTACAAAAACGCAATGTGTTATCACTGAGCTTCATCTAATAGCACAACGAAACGGCCTGGATTGCAGTTGAGATTACATTAAAAGTACATTGTGCAAGTAGTCAATGCTGTTCGAGATTCTGCACAGATTAATATAGCAATTTTGAAGATCTTCATAGACCTGCGACTTTGCTATCTTGAACATGCAAGTTTTTTAAGATGACATAAGAAGACATGTATAGTTACTGTAGGCTAACCTCAACATTTGGCCATGGATGTGTCACTGATTTTAAGGATGAATGAATACCGCTACATTAGTTCGTAAGATACATAAAATACAAACAATCGTACAAAATATTTTTTGCCTTTACTTTAGGCTATGTGATGCATTACAAAAGTAATATTAAATTGTGTTTGGTTGACAATACAACCAAATATCAACATCTAAAGGATATCTAATGACTGGATCGTTTTGTCTGCACTACTGGCTTAATCCTATTCTTCAACTTGTATTTTTTGGTTTAGTTGGAGACGTGAATCCAACATATCATTTGTTAACTTGTCAAAAAGTTAATATGCTATTTACTGTATTGCAAAAGTGATACTGAATTGTGTTTGGTTGTCAACACAAATATCAACATTTGAAGCAGTTAAAGAATAGGACTAAGTCAAATCAAACTTTATGCAAAGTGCATTTAAAGTTTGATTTGATTTAGTCCTATTCTTTAACTTAGATTTTTGGTTGAGATGGAGATGTAAATCCAACATATCAATTATTCATTTGTAGACAAACTGGAATTAAAGCCAGACTAAGTCAGTGGCACAGATGGAACTCTCCAAGTAGAAGATACATCTCCTTTAAATGTTGATATTCGGTTGTATTGAAAACCAAACACAATTCAATATCCAGTTCGTCTACAAATTAATAGCTTATTTGTTGGATTCACGTTTCCATCTCAAACAGAAATCTAAGTTAAAGAATAGGACTAATTCTAATCTAACCAAACTTTGAATGCACTTCAAATAAAGTTGAATTTGATTTACTCCTATTCTTTAACTTAGATTTTTGGTTGAGATGGAGATGTGCATCCAACATATTAATGATTAACTTGAAGATTACATTTGAAATCAACCAAAGCTTGAACCCCTGTGCCTAGATCTATTTTTTGTTGAACCCTGAGTTGAATTGAAGCAAAAGCTGTTGATGACTTTTAATTTGCTATATAGGCCTAAATAGTATCATTGATGATATGACTTTTAAAGTATGGTTACATTTCATCTACTCTGTTTATGGCATGAAACAAAGCTTGGTGAGTTGTGAAAAAATTGTAGCAACACCATCCAAATGAATATCAAACCATTTTAAAAATGTATGTTGTGCATATTGAATATTTCTTCTGTCTTATCCGGTGTCCTGTATGAATTTAAGTATGCTCCCTCTAATTCTCTCTCTCTCTCTCCCCTCCTGGAGGACCTGAGCCCTGGGACTACCTGGCCTGGTGACTCCTTGCTGTCCCCAGTCCACCTGGTCGTGCAGCTGTTCCAGTTGTAACTGTTCTGCCTGCGGCTATGGCTATGGAAACCTGACCTGTTCACCGGACGTGCTACCTTGTCCCGGACCTGCTGTTTTCGACTCTCTCTCTACAGCACCTGCTATCTCTAACTCTGAATGCTTGGCTATGAAAAGCCAACTGACATTTACTCCCGAGGTGCTGACCTGTTGCAACCTCTGCAATCACTGTGAATATGATTATTATTTGACCCTGTTGGTCATCAAGGAACGTTTGAACATCTTGGCCATGTACTGTTATAATCTCCACCCGGCACAGCCAGAAGAGGAGTGGCCACCCCTAAGTGCATGGTTCCTCTCTAACTTTCTTCCTAGGTTCCTGCATTTCTATGGAGTTTGCCCTAGCCACCATGCTTCTACATCTGCATTGCTTGCTGTTTGGGGTTTTAGGCTGTGTTTCATTATAGCACTTTGTGACATCGGCTTATGTAAAAGGGGCTTTATAAATTCATTTGATTGAGTTGTTCAGGTATGCATCAATGTCATAACAAAACAGTGTGTCATTTATTAATGAATGGAAAAACCTGCCATCTTGAAGTGCAAGAGTTTTGTTTTTGTCTTACCCTAGAAACCTGGTTATCGGTTTTCATTAAATAGGGCCCTTTGTTGGACTGTGAATATCTGTTGCTGAACAGGAAATACATGCGTCACTTGTCTTACTCATCCTCAGTCTTCAGGAGGTCAGGTCACTCGCTGTACATTGTGCAATCCGTGGGGTAAACTGAGACTCAAGCATGCCAGGCATCTGGGAGAGCAGAGGTATTCTGCATTGTGCCCAAGTGAAGGAATGCTTGTGTTAAGATTCTTATGATAGTCATCAGTTAATACAGTAGACAACAATACTATAGTTTCACAATGAAAATGCCCAGTTGTATGTTCGACATGCTTCTTTTGATTTAAAAGACAAGTGGTCCTGTCTTCATGGAATTTGAATTCTTCAGTCACCTACTTCAACATAAAGCTACCAAGGCCCTACTCAATATAACACAGTAATCGAGTGAGAAAAGTAGAAAATCAATCATTCTTCTTTCCTAGCAAGAATTTGGAACTACATATTACTTCTATCACACTTTCTCACTATGTTTAAATAATATTATCATGGAAATGCATTTAGGCCAGGCAGTCTGCATGTTAAGGGTGTGTACTGGAGGCGAAGTCAGGTGCAGGAGAGCAGAGTGTAGTTAACAGGCACACTTTTTATTCTGGTCCAAACGAAAGCACATATGTACATATAACGTGCCCAATACACAGAATATTATCAAAAGTTTGGCGTGTAACAATACCCACATAACATCAAAACAATTTCACACAAAGACATGGAGGTGAACAGAGGTCTAAATACATTCAGTGCGATTTTGGGAATGAAAACCAGGTGTGTATGGAACAAGACAAAACAAATGGGAATATGAAAAATGGAGAAGCAATGGCTAGAAAGCCGGTGTTGTCGATCCCCGAACGCCGCCCAAACAAGGAGAGGAGCTGACTTCGGCAGAAGTCATGACACTGCAAAAAACTATACCTATACCTATGCCTGATACCAAGACCATTTTTTTTATTTGTTCTATTTTATAATTGTATAATAACCTTTAGCATTTATAAATGATTTGTAATAAGACGTTTATAAGTATTTCACTATTTCTAATAATTGATGCGCATTATATACCGTACAAATCATATTTAGAAATGTTATTGTAGGTCGTCATCAATAAAACGTCAAAATACGGTGCAGAGCGTTCGATTTGGCTGCTGGGGGGCAAGGAGACCCCAGGATCTTTATACGGTTCATTTAATCAATATCCAATTTAGTTTAATAATCATTTCAACTGCATTAATTTATTTTTCTTATGTCATCCACAAGATTGAATTTATGAACAGAGACGGTGTGGGCATAGATGAAGGGCTACAACAGGATACATGTGCAAGCTCTTTTCAAAGTAAAAGCTGTGTGACGATCTGACGTTACCTGATCATCGCTCCAGCTAGCTAACTTTCATTAGTTATAAATAAGGGACACCAACAGGTAATGTTAGTAACTTCAATGCTTGGTGGCTTTACTGACAGGCAACTAAAGCTAGCTAGCTAGCTATCACACCACACAGGTGTGTGTGTGTGTGTCAGTTTGTCTGTACACTGTACAAGGATCGTTCAAGACTATCCAACCCCAGCTAACATGGCTTGACATACAAATTTTGGCCATCACCCTCTCTACCATCAGGTGGGTATGAATTAATTCTAAACAATTGTCTATATGGTGTAGCTAGCTAGCTACAGGTGGTTGTTCCCGCCACCGAATAATGGCAGAGATGAAAGGAATTAAGGTAGATTGTTCAATCATTCAATTATTCTCAAAGGTAATTAGTGAGTATAGGTGAGTATAGCTGTAGAGAAATGGGTGGGCATACTGTGTATTCCTGTGTATGGCCACCTCTACACTGCATCTACAGTATGGGTGATAGTGAACCTGGTAGTGTTGACAGTGACACTACACATATAGACAGTCACAACACTTCTGCCATTCTCTGCCTTGCAAGCTATGGCTTTGTATATACTAGAACCCCCAAACTACACTCTGGACCTCAAAGCCAGTTCCACTGCCTTTTTTCATTGTTCCCCTCTAATCAGGGACTGATTTAGACCTGGGGACACCAGGTGGGTGCAATTCATTATCAGGTAGAACAGAAAACCAGCAGGCTCTGAACCTCGTAGGGTAAGAGTTGAATACCCCTGTACTAGAGTACAATGACACATTTCCCTCTGCTTTTCTAGAGAGGGTCAGGGACAGTGTGTAATATGTGATTAACTAAATATACTTTGTATTTGACTCTGTGTGTACAATCTTCAATCTCCATAGAGACGCTAGATGCATAAATACAGTTCCTTACAATCCCTCACATTCGGTAGAGAAGAACATCCATAGACATGGAGCTGATGCAGCTGCTAGACCACTTCCTACAGGTAACACGCACGCAAAGGAATGGATGAGCACACACAGACAGACACATGGTCATAATTTCCACATAGAAAGGCTTCAAGTCTGCACTGAGAATCTTATGAGATTTATTTATGTTTATTTGTTTGTGTGTGTGTGTGTCAGTTTAGTCTGCCCTACTCATAATACTCATAAAAGTCTGTGTTTTTTGCGAGAGATGTGTGGTCATTGTTCTATAAAGTTGATGTGTGTTCTCAGTTGTGTTTGATTTAATCTAATTTCCACCCAAATGTGCGATGAGTCTGGTTGGCCAACGCATTAAACTGTGGTCAGAGGGAGCTGTGGTGTAGATAGCAGACGGTGGAAGTGTTTCGGGTGAAGAGGATGGTGTACTCAGTGGAGGAAATCCCAGCCACTTTGCAGTGTTGGCACTGCTACTTCCTGCCTGATGGGTAAGTGGACATGACTTCTACTTATACAATCAATTGTCATGACTGTCCACGTGAATCCAAATAGGTCAGATTGGGTTTGCAATGAATAACTTCAGTCAGACCCCCTCTCACCCTAGAGAAGGGAGGGTGGAGAACTAGTAGGGGTTACCAACTCATGTCCTGTTGTAAATCAAGGGAGAAGATCCAGGCTTGTTCTCTCAACACTCACCAAAGAAAGGTTCTTTGTTTCAACAGACCTTTTCCCGCTGAAACTGTAACACGTTCAAAAGAGAATACTGGAACAATATTTCTAACATAGAATGTGGGGAATGGTCAGAGGAGATCTACAGAATACTAAAGTCATGTTGGTTGTTATTTAGTGATGTAATTAGAAATGTTGTAAAGGAAATACTGTAACATGGAAAGTATACCCACTACATATACGAAGTTCCCATGCTATGCGTTGTGCATGTAATATGAACAATGATAAAAGTATTTTTGTTAAGATATGGATGTGATTTGAGAATATATAAGAGATAATTGTTTTCCATCAATTATTATCAAGACACTGTCATGACGTTGGCCTGGGGGATAGGTTTATGACAGTCAAAAATACCTCTTCCCCCCTTTTTCCTCTCTCTAACCTACTGAGGTTACATTTAGAAAAAACCTTGGTTGACATAGAGATTCTGGGAACATCAGAATGTGGGGGGAAATGAACTATATTCTGGTAATCCGAACAATTGAACATATGCATGCGGTGGTACTTAATGAATATTATGTCAGTTCGGTTGTCATCTGAGACATTCTCATCAATGATAAGATGACATAAACTCTACAGTGGAAAGTCTACACATCAGAGTTATCGGATTCACATGGAATTGTTGTTCAATTTAAATGTTTAAATATGAAATTATTTGTGATGGGATGAAATGTGATTTTAGCTTCTAAAATGTGAGATGTGGGTTTTCATAAGTTAGGGCTGCTCACTCAGTGGCCCACCCACGTGAAGAGACAGAGGTTGTAAACTATGAAACACACCCCTTTTCTCCCTTCCTATATAAGCCCTTGACGACAATAGAACTTCCTGTTCCGAGGATATGAGGGCGACGGTCCTATGTCAGAATGGTTCAGATAACTACAGAACGAAGCCAACATCAGCATGAGCTTTGGTTGCGAATGGTATGAACTTTTGAACTCTTATTCACTTCAGAAGTGATACCTCCTAGCTGTTGAGTTAGCGACCGCAGCTGCAAACACAGGTTAGGAAGGAACAGACAGAGTATCCCGTCTATCACACAACAACGTTACTACAACGTATCCAATTGACAACCAGAGACATTCTTCAAAGGACAGAGGACTCGGTTTGGCAACAGGGCCTTCCATCTACCACCAACCTACTGAAGCGCAGCTCGGAGTAAATATTTATTGCATTTTCCTTTTCCAAATGGGCGGTAATTTAGAATGCATAAGATACTGTATTTACGATAGCACAGCCTTTTCCCATTGTTTCTCAGTCTCCCGCTCTTTCACTCAACCCAGCCCCTTTTCCTTTGTGTAACAAGCTGTCATATCTGTTCCGCCCGCTAGGGACGTTTTCCTTTATGACGTAATTTGTAATCAAGTTATGATTAATTGTGTGTATGTGAATTCTGTGTGATTAGTTAGGTATTTAGTAAATAAATAATTAAACCCAATTTTGTATTGCTGATTCAAATTGTTAGCCAGGGTTCTTGCAGATAAAATAATTGACAACTTTCAGATTATGAGACTGAATGTCACGTTCTGACCATAGTTCTGTTATTTTATTCTTTGTTTTAGTATGGTAAGGGCGTGAGTTGGGGTGGGCAGTCTATGTTGGTTTTTCTATGTTGGTTTTTGTGTTCGGCCTAGTATGGTTCTCAATCAGAGGCTGGTGTCGTTAGTTATCTCTCATTGAGAATCATACTTAGGTAGCCTGGGTTTAACTTTTGGTTTGTGGGTGTTCATTTCTGTGTGAGTGTTTGGGCCACACGGTACTGTTTCTGTTTTGTAAATTCACGTCATCGTTTATTGTTTTGATTCAGTGTTCAGTGCTTTCTTTAATTAAAATCATCATGATTAATCCAGCATAGCCAAAGACACGACAACACTCTATGTTGGTGTTTCATATATTTTGGTATTTACCTGTAGTTGTTCAGGTATGCAACAATGTCATCACATAAACAGTGTGTCATTTATTCATGAATGGAAAACCTGCCATCTTGCAATGCAAAAGTGATGTTTTCGTCTTAGCCTAGAAACCTGGTTATCGGTTTTCATTAAATAGGGCCCTTTGTTGGACTGTGAATATCTGTTGCTGAACAGGAAATAAATGTGTCACTTGTCTTACCCATCCTCAGTCTTCAGGAGGTCAGGTCACTCACTGTACATTGTGCAATCTGTGGGGTAAATTGAGACTCAAGCACGCCAGGCATCTGGGAGAGCAGAGGTATTTTGCATTGTGCCCAAGTGAAGGAATGCTTGTGTTAAGATTCTTATGATAGTCATCAGTTAATACAGTAGACAACAATACTATAGTTTCACAATGAAAATGCCCAGTTGTATGTTCGACATGCTTCTTTTTGATTTAAAAGACAAGTGGTCCTGTCTTCATGGAATTTGAATTCTTCAGTCAACTACTTCAACATAAAGCTACCAAGGCCCTACTCAATATAACACAGTAATCGAGTGAGAAAAGTAGAAAATCAATCATTCTTCTTGCCGAGCAAGAATTTGGAACTACATATTACTTCTATCACACTTTCTCACTATGTTTAAATAATGTTATCATGGAAATGCATATAGGCCAGGCAGTATGCAAAAACTATACCTAAGCCTGATACCCAAGGCCAATTTTTTTTATTTGTTCTATTTTATAATTGTATAATAACCTTAAGCATTTATAAATTATTTGTAATAATACGTTTATAAGTATTTCACTATTTCTAATCATTTATATGCATTATATACCATACAAGGTCGTCATCAATAAAACGTCAAAATATGGTGCAGAGCATTCGATTTGGCTGCTGGGGGCAAGGAGACTCCAGGATCTTTATACGGTTCATTTAATCAATATCCAATTTAGTTTAATAATCATTTCAACTGCATTAATTTATTTTTCTTATGTCATCCACAAGATTGAATTAATGAACAGAGACGGTGTGGGCATAGAGGAAGGGCTACAACAGGATACATGTGCAAGCTCTTTTCAAAGTAAAAGCTGTATGACAATCTGACGTTACGTGATCATCGCTCCAGCTAGCTAGCTTTCGTTAGTTATAAATAAGCGGCACAAACAGGTAACGTTAGTTACTTCAATGTTTGGTAGCTTTACTGACAGACAATACAGGGAGCTTATATTAAAAGCCACAAAGCATCGAGCTAAAGCTAGCTAGCTATCACACCAAACAGTGTGGGGGTGTGTTTGTCTGTACACTGTACAAGGATCGTTTTGGACGATCCAGCCCCAGCTAACATGGCTTGACATATACCAAGTTTTGACCATCACCCTCTCTAACATCAGGTGGGTATGGAGTAATTCTAAACAATTGTCTATGTGGTGTAGGTAGCTAGATATCGAACAAGTAATCTAACAATTTCACAACTACCTTATACACACAAGTGTAAAGGAATGAATAAGAATATGTACATGTAAATATATGGATGAGCGATGGCCAAACGGCATAGGCAAGATGCAGTAGATGGTATAGAGTACAGTATATACATATGAGATGAGTAATATAGGGTATGTAAACATTATATAAAGTGGCATTGTTTAAAGTGACTAGTGATGCATTTATTACATCATATTTGTAATTATTAAAGTGGCTAGAGATTGAGTCAGTATGTTGGCAGCAGCCACTCAATGTTAGTGGTGGCTGTTTAACAGTCTGATGGCCTTGAGATAGAAGCTGTTTTTCAGTCTCTCGGTCCCAGCTTTGATGCACCTGTACTGACCTCGCCTTCTGGATGATAGCGGGGTGAACAGGCAGTGGCTCGGGTGGTTGATGTCCTTGATGATCTTTATGGCCTTCCTGTAACATTGGGTGGTGTAGGTGTCCTGGAGGGCAGGTAGATTGCCCCCGGTGATGCATTGTGCAGACCTCACTACCCTCTGGAGAGCCTTACGGTTGAGGGCGGAGCAGTTGCCGTACCAGGCGGTGATACAGCCCGCCAGGATGCTCTCGATTGTGCATCTGTAGAAGTTTGTGAGTGCTTTTGGTGACAAGCCGAATTTCTTCAGCCTCCTGAGGTTGAAGAGGCGCTGCTGCACCTTCTTCACGATGCTGTCTGTGTGAGTGGACCAATTCAGTTTGTCTGTGATGTGTATGCTGAGGAATTTAAAACTTGCTACCCTCTCCACTACTGTTCCATCGATGTGGATAGGGGGGTGTTCCCTCTGCTGTTTCCTGAAGTCCACAATCATCTCCTTAGTTTTGTTGACGTTGAGTGTGAGGTTATTTTCCTGACACCACACTCCGAGGGCCCTCACCTCCTCCCTGTATGCCGTCTCGTCGTTGTTGGTAATCAAGCCTACCACTGTTGTGTCGTCCGCAAACTTGATGATTGAGTTGGAGGCGTGCGTGGCCACGCAGTCGTGGGTGAACAGGGAGTACAGGAGAGGGCTCAGAACGCACCCTTGTGGGGCCCCAGTGTTGAGGATCAGCGGGGAGGAGATGTTGTTGCCTACCCTCACCACCTGGGGGCGGCCCGTCAGGAAGTCCAGTACCCAGTTGCACAGGGCGGGGTCGAGACCCAGGGTCTCGAGCTTGATGATGAGCTTGGAGGGTACTATGGTGTTGAATGCCGAGCTGTAGTCGATGAACAGCATTCTCACATAGGTATTCCTCTTGTCCAGATGGGTTAGGGCAGTGTGCAGTGTGGTTGAGATTGCATCGTCTGTGGACCTATTTGGGCGGTAAGCAAATTGGAGTGGGTCTAGGGTGTCAGGTAGGGTGGAGGTGATATGGTCCTTGACTAGTCTCTCAAAGCACTTCATGATGATGGAAGTGAGTGCTACGGGCGGTAGTCGTTTAGCTCAGTTACCTTAGCTTTCTTGGGAACAGGAACAATGGTGGCCCTCTTGAAGCATGTGGGAACAGCAGACTGGTATAGGGATTGATTGAATATGTCCGTAAACACACCGGCCAGCTGGTCTGCGCATGCTCTGAGGTCGCGGCTGGGGATGCCGTCTGGGCCTGCAGCCTTGCGAGGGTTAACACGTTTAAATGTCTTACTCACCTTGGCTGCAGTGAAGGAGAGACCGCATGTTTTCGTTGCAGGCCGTGTCAGTGGCACTGTATAGTCCTCAAAGCGGGCAAAAAAGTTATTTAGTCTGCCTGGGGGCAAGACATCCTGGTCCGTGACTGGGCTGGATTTCTTAATGTAGTCCATGATTGACTGTAGACCCTGCCACATGCCTCTTGTGTCTGCCACATGCATCTTGTACTGACGCTTAGCTTGTTTGATAGCCTTGCGGAGGGAATAGCTGCATTGTTTGTATTCGGTCATGTTACCAGACACCTTGCCCTGATTAAAAGCAGTGGTTCGCGCTTTCAGTTTCACGCGAATGCTGCCATCAATCCACGGTTTCTGGTTAGGGAATGTTTTAACCGTTGCTATGGGAACGACATCTTCAACGCACGTTCTAATGAACTCGCACACCGAATCAGCGTATTCGTCAATATTGTTATCTGACGCAATACGAAACATATCCCAGTCCACGTGATGGAAGCAGTCTTGGAGTGTGGAGTCAGCTTGGTCGGACCAGCGTTGGACAGACCTCAGTGTGGGAGCCTCTTGTTTTAGTTTCTGTCTGTAGGCAGGGATCAACAAAATGGAGTCGTGGTCAGCTTTTCCGAAAGGGGGGCAGGGCAGGGCCTTATATGCGTCGCGGAAGTTAGAGTAACAATGATCCAAGGTCTTTCCACCCCTGGTTGCGCAATCAATATGCTGATAAAATTTAGGGAGTCTTGTTTTCAGATTAGCCTTGTTAAAATCCCCAGCTACAATGAATGCAGCCTCCGGATAAATGGTTTCCAGTTAGCAAAGAGTTAAATAAAGTTCGTTCAGAGCCATCGATGTGTCTGCTTGGGGGGGGGGGTATATACGGCTGTGATTATAATCGAAGAGAATTCTCTTGGTAGATAATGCGGTCTACATTTGATTGTGAGGAATTCTAAATCAGGTGAACAGAAGGATTTGAGTTCCTGTATGTTTCTTTCATCACACCATGTCTCGTTAGCCATAAGGCATACGCCCCCGCCCCTCTTCTTACCAGAAAGATGTTTGTTTCTGTCGGCGCGATGCGTGGAGAAACCCGTTGGCTGCACCGCCTCGGATAGCGTCTCTCCAGTGAGCCATGTTTCCGTGAAGCAAAGAACGTTACAGTCTCTGATGTCCCTCTGGAATGCTACCCTTGCTCGGATTTCATCAACTTTGTTGTCAAGAGACTGGACATTGGCAAGAAGAATGCTAGGGAGTGGTGCACGGTGTGCCCGTCTCCGGAGTCTGACCAGAAGACCGCCTTCATGCACCTTTGTAAAATCCAGTTGAAAAATAAATGACTTAAGGTAATGTAAATGACACCTAGTTAATATGAGTAGTGAATAACTATCGTATTTTTAATATTCTGCAAAAACAGCTAGTTGATGAGAGGCTGAAAGAGAATTGCAAGAATCGCGCAATTTCACAGGCGGGCCACAAACAGGCGAATAACAAAAAGCATCTCGGAACGCACAACTCGTCGGTCATTGTCAGTGGATTGTATTGGCGGGAAGAACAAAAATATCGTCTGCAGGGTAATCGAAGTCGCCACATCTAATGTCAAGCCACAGGTCACAGGTGAGCTGCCTTGTTAAACCCTAAAAATAAATAATAACACGATTGCG